>NC_134982.1:29097030-29407030 GCF_965638725.1 Aptenodytes patagonicus
TAGATAGCTGCCTCATGAAAAGAAATTCAGTAAACGTATTATTTCTGTCCTAATGAAGTCCTCTTTCGGTTGAGTTAAAGGCAGTACAACCTCAGCCAGCCTTTGGTAGCCCTGACCTTTTCAAGGTGCCTTGTCATGGAGACTGGCAGCTAGCCCAGGGCAAAAGCTGTCCGCATGGAGTCAGGCTGAGACCTTGGTGAACCAGCACAATGAGGAGTTCAATAGCCAATCAATAAGACAGCCATCAAAATTAACGTTAAGGGCGTCTGGTAGGGAACGTAATTAATTTTATGATAACATCTATGAACTAATAGTTGACGGTCATTAAGAGACGACATTGCCCTCAGAGCTTTTGGTGAAAGCAATTATCTAGCTGTGTGGAGGTTATTGTTCTGCCTACATCAAAAGTTGAGGGAAATAAAGTGTAAAAACACCAGTTTCTTTATAAGCAACAGTATAGGCTGTGTGTGTCACAGCTCAATGCTTATATTTGTGTAGCCATGTGAAGCTTGTGTTAATTTTTTGAGACCTTCATCCTTAATCACTTCTCCATGGCACCCAGCAGCACTCTGGTACACTCTTACAAGGTCTATCCTGAGCTAGGAGTTGCATTTCTTAAAATTGCTGTATTATGAGGAAGGGTGATATTTTAAAAGTTTAAGAAACAAGCTTAATTTATCTAGTAATTATAGCTGAAATTAATATCCTATATGAAATACCATTAATGTCTGTATGTCTGTTATTGTTTTTTCTTTATATGCACAAATATGCATAAACATATGCAGTTTTGTACACATATAGTATTTTGTGAAAAGAAACAACTCTTTTAACCTCAAAGAATATTCTGATCCACACCAGCCGGAAAAAGTTTAATTTGGACAAAATCCAGATGCGGTTCTGAACTTCACAGCTGTCACAGTTTTCTTCAGCAAGCAAATCCAAAATACCAGGTTTTAAATGCTCTTTCCATACAGTTTCCCCCCACAACAATATGCCTGGATCAGGGTCAAAAATTCCTGAGTTTATGGCTTCAGTTTAATCTTTTTGTATGTCTCTCATTTAGATACAGACCAAAATGGAAGGAAGCGTAAAAGGCTTTCTGCTTCTCGAAATGGCAGAGTTCTCAAAAATTCAACAATTTCCCTGGCGTTTTTATTTTGGGATGAAATCTGACAGCAGAAATTTTGAAATTTTCACAGGATTAGGCCCTAGTCTTAATTCAGATCTGAGCTCTAAGCTACACCAACCTTGTGCAAAGTCTCATTCAAATGCTGCCTAATGTTGAAGAGGAACAGAAATGTTTTCTAGTCCTATTTTAGGACATTACTCCATCCTATCTCACAGACTTTTTTACTGTGATATTCATTAATGCTCTAATTTATCTCTCCAACCATCTACTTCAGCCATTTCAGAATACTGTCTGAACCTGCTTTGCTGTGAAACCTCAGGCAGGTTTTCTTTTCTCATTGTAATGATGGCATAATGGATTTTTTTTATCTTATTGATGATGAGAAGTGGCAGATTTTATTAATGATATTTTTGTGTTGTGCTGGCCTTCTTAATAATCTTTTTACCTCATGGTGGACAAAAAGTAGCACAAGGTATGATATTTCAGTTGAGGTCTTCTGATCAGAAAGGACTCAGTTCTGACCTGCAACACACAAAAAATAAATGGAAACATCAGAAGAAGTGAAAAAGCATTTTGCACTGTTAGAAAATGTTTTACCAAAAAATAAGCCTATGTCTGTATTTATTAGGATTATAATTTGTTGCTTGTGTGTAACTTTTCACAAGAGCATCTGGAAATAGAAAGGGGCCATATATAGACAGTGCATAGTCTTGAATTCCTAGAATACTGCAAGAACAGAAATCTGCAGGGCACCATCTGTACCATTTCTATTGTTCATCTGCTGAGAATCTTGAAAGCAGCCTTTTTACAAAGAACCACTGTGCCGTCTTAATTACAAGTTTAGAAAAAAAGCCAAAGAAAATTTCTGGCAGCACCCACACTGACAGGAAATTCAAACGTCTTCAAGCACATAAGCCAACGAAGCTGCTGAAACTGAACTCATTCGGAGCAGGACTTTGTTTTGATGTGTGTGAGATGAGCCTGAGGCTGGAGGTGACTGTGTCAAACAGAATGAAAGGGAAGGAGCAGGAGGAGGAGGGTGAGGATGAACAGAGCACCAGAACATGCTTTTTCTGTGAGTGTTTGGTGAGTATTTCCGCACCCAGCCGCCTCCCTGCTCCTCCTGCATCCCTGCAGAAGCCGTTTGCCCTCGGGCATGATGCCAGTCCTAAGCAGAGTAGCTGGGACTTGCCCGGCAGGAAATCAGCATTTCCTGATGCCCTTTGGGGCAGACCATGCCCACAGGGCTGGCATAAATTCTCCTCCTTTCCAATGTGTGCCAGCTACTTACAGAGACTGACAGTGTAATTTTACTCCCTTTCCATGTTTCCTCTGCTTGACACATGGTGCACCATCTCCTCAAATTGTTAATCATCAGTACAAATTCCCTCTGGCTTCCTCTGAGTTGTTTTCAAAAAGATCCTGCATTTTTTGATCTAGCTGTATATTTATTCTTCCTGATCTCATTTGCATTCATGCACATACACACAGACACATCAATTTTACAACAACTATTAGCATCAGCTTAAGGTGAACTCTGGCAGCCAGACAAAACACAGCCCATTTTGATCTGCCAGGCTTAAGTGAGTAGAATCTATTGAACTGAAAGCAGTGACAGCAAGATAACATAACAGATTGGGAACAAAAACTTTTACATATTGGGTAAGCTAAGATTATTGAGGACCAACACACTTGGAAAATGAAAATGTGCAGAAATCTGATTTGTCTTCCTGAGTGAAAGGGGAAAAAAACAAAAAAACAACCAACAACAAACCACAAAAACAGCTAATGTCCTCACCAGTAAGCTATTCAGTCCTTTACTCACATTCAGTAATTTGACTCAGGTATACAACATTTCATTTTCTATAGCCATTGTGCTCTTGATACTGCATTTACATGCTCTGCTCTCTGTTCTGGGTAGGTTGTTCTTCACAGCTCAAACAAATAGCTGTGAATTTTTGTTTCTAAAACAAGAAATCTCTTTTCACTCCAGAAAGATTTCTATCTTGGCTACCACCAAGCATTTTCTTTCCTCACTAATAAAGCAACTACATAGTTCTTTTCTTCCTGAAAGAGAATGACATCTGAAAGACTATTTGAGCTGAGTTAGTAATCTTAGCTAGTGACTCACTGCAAAGTGAGGAAGGCTTTGCACAAGCAGGCTCCCCACACACTGCTTCTTATAAAAGAACTGGCAGCAGTGTCCTTCACCGAGCTCCCATCAGCTCTCTGGAAGGGACACAATTGTAATGACCTATGGGCCATTCTTGCTGCTAAACAACCAGTAAAGCTGGCAGGGGGCAAGAAGGACTGCACCCTGAAATATAGCTCAGCTGGCACATGCTGCCCCTTTACTTATAGGAAATTTGGAGGAACATTCAATGGCAGGGTGCTTGCTTTGGATCTTGTAGCTGGAGGGGTTGAAGGTGCTGTTCCTTTTAGGAAACAGCTGAGCTTCTAGTAATGAAGGACGTCTGCTGAATTTAGCATTTTAAAATATTACTAGTAAAACTGCACAAAATGAGGCATTGATCCCTCTGCATATTCCATGTATGGATGTCGTTGAAATGCTGTCACAGCAGTCATAACATTAGTGTCCAGAAAATCATGATTGCAAATCACTGCGCAACCAGACCCTAGCAGACCAGGAAAAAATAACAGCTAATTTTTGTGTTCTCTGAATGCACAAATCAGTTCCTTGTATTGTGGGGTACAAATACTGCTCTTGACTGGGCTGAAACCAATGAGCTTGCATTTCTATAACTAAGAAATACAACTCTTAACCTTTTTCTCTTCTTGGAGCCAAATGCTATTCTGCTGCCTTCTGCTACTTGCCCCTGTGGGTTCTTTTCTTCAGCCTTGAGAGAGCTGGGTTGGCCCTATAAGGACAGTGATAAATGTAAAATTCAGGTAAAAACAGGCTCCTTTACCTCAGTTGCCCTTTTCCACCCTAAATTGCCTCCACCCTGTCTCAGCCTTCCATGGAGGAGCAATCAGCCCCCAGCATTGCCACTAACTGGCAGTCCTTGCTATTCCCCAGCCCTCATGCCTTCTTTCCCACCTTCTGCTAATGGCTGTCTTTCCCAAGCTCTTCAAAAGCAGAATAATACATGCTTTGCAATTTGGTTTGTGTATGTCTTTAATTAAATCTTCCTGTTCTGCCGAACTAATCTCACACTTTCTGCACTGTACAGATTAGTTTGCTGTTCATTTCCACAGCTCTCTGATGAGACAGGCTCTTTTTCAGGTCTGTGATATTGCTTTCATGGCTAATTTGCTTTCCTCTGTAGAATAGGAATTTTATTAATCTACTCGCATTGCAAATCCTCTCCATCATGTTCTTAAGGATTTCCAAACTTCCAAGAAATGAAATTGTTCCTCTGTCTTGCTCAATTTCATAAATGTTAAAATTTGCTATAGCGTATTTTACAGTGCGCTTATGCAGGACTCTCTGTGGTAATATGTATTTATGGGACACCCATAATTCTATAATGTTGCAGCATTAGCCAAAGAATGAGACTGGGGAAAATGAGGATGGGAGTACATTCACCTACTTCTTGGATTACTCCTCACAGTTTATAAAACGCTTGGTGTCCAGACCTCAACTTCAGTGAGAGCAGAAGGTCAGCTCTGCAGCCAAGGAATGCAGATGGAGCTCGAGCAATTGCAGTCCTTTTATCTATGTGCAGTAGCTGTAGAGGTAGTCAGAAACATTTGGCTTCCTCAGAAAGAGAAAAATCCTGCTCTCAAAGTGTTGCTCTGTGTTGTGTTTTCCAAAACAAACAAACAAAAAAGGGGCTGTGAGGTTCAGCCTGAATCTCTGACCTGGCATTGAGCGTAGTCCCACGGCATCACTGGCCCGGCAGGGAGTGAGACTAAGTGTTATTTAGGGATTGGAATGAGCAGACAGAGGCAGGAAAAGGTGGGGATCTTTTAAACCAACTTTAATGTAATAAGGAGCTACACCCTCAGTCAGGCCAGGGGAAGCAGTTATACAGAACAATTTCTGTGCTATAGTAAGCACTGGTGATTTAGCTCAACTACACCCAGGGTCCAGCAGTTGTGACTGCCCCATAGCACGAGGGAGAGATATAGCTCAGATTTTGCCATCCCTTCCAAAAATTGTGACAAAAGTCCCTTTTGCCTCACATTTTGCCCATGTTTGGGAGTCAATGGGCAACCTCTCCCTGAAAGTTGAGGCCTTTAGGCAAATTGGTGTTTGGATATGGGACTGAGAAACTAGCAGTTCATCAGGATATGGAAATTCTTCTAGTACATTTATTATCTGTTGAGAATACTTTGTTCTAACAAATGTGAAAGTTTGTTCAAAATAGTGGTGAGGGCTGGTGACTTTGGCCAGAACTGAGGAAAGGTCAACAAAGAAAGAAATTCACTGGCAGACCAGAGACCTGGGAAGGACATAGCGTGTCTATATGGGATCCTAAACTACACTGTGATACGAGCAAAGACCTACATGCCTCTAAACAACCTTCTCCTTGGTGAGTTGCTCTGGAACTCATAATCTCAGTTTATGGAGGTAAGAATTCGGCACCAGTCCCTGAGCTGTTTTCCCTTTGATTCCTGCCAACTGTCACAGCTGGGCTTTCATGGAGAACTTGGATTTCCAGAGGCTCAACTGGTACAAACCGAGGAGGTAAACTCCCTGGTGGGAGGCTGAGGACTGAGGGCCCTCCTGACACTTGGGAGTGTAGTGTTGTAGAAGAGCAGGACCAACTTACTCAGTGTCCTAAGAACTGCCTCAGATGTCAGTGATGCAGGTCAAGGCCTGCAGTCAACAGCCATCTACCTGCTCCGCAGCAAGGCAAAGCAGCAGTTGTGAGGAATGCCTGGGCAGCCGAAACCAGCTGAGTGCTCGTGGCTCTACAGACACTGTGCTTTCTGTTGGCATCTCCTCCCCTCTGGCTGCATGTGGTAACACTCAGTGTAGGGACTGGCTTTACAGTGGAGAGGTTGACATTGGTTTTGCAGGATTTAATGGTAATTGTGTGTTATAAGCTAGTGCAAGTATCTCTCCTTCTCTGCTGCCTTGAAACATCAAGCAGTGGGAGCAGAAGTCCTTGATGTAGCACTGTTTGTCATATAAAAGCTAGGAAAAGTGTCAGAGGGCAGCAGGGCCAGGATAAAACCCAATGCTTGCAGCAGATGAGGGAATTGTAGTACCCTAGACAGTGGCTCCAGGGGTCCCTCCTACCTATAGCAGGGCTGGCGTCAGCCTGTCCCTGTGGGCACCCATTCAGAGCACTGCGCTTACCCCCTCGGCTCTACAAGGTCTTACTGCTGAAGAAAGAGTCATTACAGAGCTACAGGCTTCATTTCTATTCCTAGCCACAGGTGCTCCCCCTCGGCGGTTCTTATTTATGGGTTGAAGTGCTGCTGAAACCATAAACGTTCAAGGGTTTGGTTGCTTTGTTTGCCTGGGGTGAGAACGAGGTGGCAGCTTTTGCAGCCCCATTCTGGCCATTTTCTTCCTGTCAGGGTGCAAACGCCAGCTGAGGTCTGGCACCTCGTTTTATTGTGTGAAGACTGGATAGAGATTTCTCAATTAGCTTTAAATTAACTCTCTCTTGTCATTATGAGTTCCCTGAGGATGGCTGTGAGGGTGCTCTCAAAAAGGTCGTTAGGCAGTCTGCCTGTGTGTCCACTATCTGGGCACCCACCAGACTGCACCTGCCATTTTTCATCCCCAGGTTTAAAGCTTTAATTAGGAACCTCCTGCATGTCTGGTCTTCACAAGCACCATCTGGCACGCTGCAGAAAATATGCTCCATTTTCATTACTGGCAAATCCTAGGAAAGCCGTTTGTGTGCGTTAGAGGCAGGGACTGGAGGGGCAGAGGATGGGGGTAAAAACTTCCAGAGCATTTCAGCGTGGAAAGAATCTAAAGGAAAAATGAAACCTGCATCCAAGCTTGGGTTTGCACTTGGAATATTTATGAATATGAAGTTTTATGCAAACATTTTCATTGTCAGGACTTCTGCATACGGACTATGCTGCAGCATGACCACGTTTACCACTTCCCAAGTCAGAACTGGAAAACATGAGACTACTTCTTATTTATGGCTTTGCTTTTCAGTACGCATTGTCACCAAGTTTCAACATTTTGTTTCCTCAAAATTCACGGCCACGCAAAGGATTTTATTACAAGCTAGAGCACGTCTGGTTAAATGCAAATCCTTGAACTGACTCTGCTGCAATTTTGTAATATCCTGCACTCAGAAATGTCTGTAACTTTTTCATATTAATACACATATCTTCCCTTTCTATCACTCTTCTAAGTAGATTGCTAAGCTGTAGATCATAACTCTAAACACCCAACTGTAGCTTCTGAAACACAACTCTGATTAACAAATCTGTGAATGAAGAACAGGCACCGCACTGTCCAAAATCTTGAAATCCTATCAGAAGGTGGTTGCCTGTGGTTGCCTGCAATATCTGTCAGTTTAAGAGAGAACAACGACATTTTCCAAGGCATGTCTTGGAAACATTACAGATGGGGAACTCCGCAAACTATGGTTTGTATTTGTAATGCCTCTTCCTCTAATAGTCTGCTGTTGAGATGAACTGCAATTGCTCCAGCCTTGAATGCCACAAAAAATACACAGCAATGGGACAAAAATGTATCCCAACCAGAGCTGGCTGCAGGGATGCCAGATTTATCCATGGCAAGCTTAGAGACAGCAAGCAGCACAATGAAAGACACCACTCAACAGATCTTTCTTCAGTGCTGCAAATTACACAAAAGAAAATCTGGAGTTTTAACAACTCACTTCTCCTTCAACAGAAGAAGCATGAGTCCAACTAGCAAGGTAAAGAAATACAAATATGAGAAGTAAAGTTTAATGTGTCTGTACCAACGATAATTTTAAGAGATGGAGAAAGGGACAGAGCCTTAGAAAAATAAGTAGCTTTTATAAGGAACAGCGGCAAAATACAGACCTGGTTGGATTAGGTTTCTTACTGCAGGAAGTAGTTTAATAGGTGTCTCTTCTTGAGGTTTATATTGGACCATTATCTCTGCATGGGGCTAGTGAAGACAGCTTTTGGATATGTCAGCTTTCACAAAAAGTAACACAAAAGTTCTATTTACTTGTAGTCATTTTGTGTCATACCTGCAGTGCAAGTAGAATTGTTCAGGCTAAACTATAACTGAGCACCAGTTTCTCTCAACCTTCCTTTTGCCCTTCTGTTTAAGCCTGTTTTTTTTCTAAAATCAGCTGTAATATTGCTGTAATGCCGTATTTTATGCTGGAATTGGCTGCATTTTCGTGATGAAATTATTGTATATAGTAAAGGACTGCAGGATCATTAGCCTAATGTATGCTAAAATATTATTAATGTTCAATTTGGTTTGAATTTTGGATGCAAATTCCAGTCAGTGCTTATTCCATGGGAACTGTTGGTCTTAACCCTCAGGGTTTAAATCCCCAGGTGATAAGAAATGCCATATAACCTTTAGCACTGAGGAAACCAAAACACACTGGGCCATTATTCTTTGCAGTTGCACACAGGGAGGAAGGAGCTACTCTTTTCTCATCCTTAATTTGGTTTCCCGGTATCCCCTGGGGAACTGTGGGGGGCCACTGCAGGCACATGTGAGAATGGCAGTCGAGCCTTAGGTCTCCAAAATTCACCTTCAGCGCCTGCTCGCCAAAGCATTTGGAGGGAGGCTTTTCAGAAGCTCCCACTGAGAGTAATCGGGAGCTGGTAGGTGCCTGCTCGCTCTGTTGAAAACCAGTCCCTCACTGTCGGCGGTGAATGCTCTGGCAAATCTGCTCCCCTCTCCTCTCCTGGAAACTCTCACGCTTTTGAACTCTCTGGACACAATTACAGGTCAAAGTCTTTGTGGCCAGTCCTGACATTATGGTTTCAATGGCATTTTGCCTGGGGGCATTAACATGTCCTTCTCTCAAGTTGAGCTGAGAGGACCTTTATTAGCTTGTAACTGTTGTTTTATTAATCTAGTGAATGGCTTTTTAGGAAACAACAGAGAAAATGCTTATTAATGGTGAAAGCTTCATCCGTTATAAAATGCCATCAGAAATCAGAAAATCAGAAATTTATGAAATGTAATTTCAGAAAATTATGATCAGAAATTTATGATCAGAAAATTATGAAATGTAGAAGGAAATGTTATTTTGCCCATACCCATCAGCCTTAATTATTTACCATATCACAAGTTTTGTCGGATCCTTAGAGAAGGTAAAGGCCTGCATCTCACAGACCCATGGTAAAAAGCAGGGACAGCAAAATGGTTATTGAAATGAGTATTTTTGTCACAAAATAACATTCACTGCTGTGTTTGGCTAGAATACTACACTGCACAGATAAATTGCTGAGTGAAAAGTGGGCAGAGAACTGGATTTTATGTCACCGATACTCTGAGAAGATGTCTTAATTACTTTTTAAAAGACCTAAAATGTATTAATGTCATCTGAAAAAAACTTTTTTCTTGGCATGTGAGCCATTTTCGTAACTCAAGCAGCACTTACAGTGCTACTAGCTATTCTAATAGGAACAAATAAAAGTAAAATTGCTCCTTACCTCCTACCCCAGTATATAATTTTGCACAAGAATATCTGATTTATCACACCCTAACATAATGACTCAGCTGCATTTCTTTCATACACTATTCTCTTCACCCTCAAGAGAGAGAGGAAGCAATGTACTTGCTGTGCAGAGACCTCTTTCAGTTACAGCCGCAGAACAATTAGCATTACCTCATTAGCTTTTGTGGTTCCTTGAAAGCAGAAAAATCCAGATTTTCCTCTCTCCATCTGCCACTATTATTCAGCACAGACGGTTGGGTGAGAAGTAAGTTGCTTTAATTTGAACAAAATCTTCAGGGCAGAAATCCATGACTGCTAAAATGAATGTCCAGACTATTCTGCTGCTCCCAGACTGGCTAACTTGGAAGCCAAAATTCATTTGTACACTGGTAATAAGACAGGGAACTATTTAACTATCTCTGTTTTTTTCTTTTTCTTTTTTTTTTTCCTTTTTTAACAGTGGCACAAGTAAAACACTAGTGTAAAACCCTAGAAGAGACAAGGCACAGCTTGTACCACAGATGGCTGGCAGGATGCATCACACTCCTCCTACCCCTGAATCTTGAGCTACAGACCTTTAGTAGGTGGAAAAAGGGGCATGCAGAGTATGCAATGGCCCCAGCTGAAAAGCTGAGATTATGACCCTGTCTATATTTAGGTCATGTATTACAGTGAATCAGGGACCTCTGAGTTTTCTGAATAGCACTAGGGCTGAAAGGGGAAGTGTAGCATGTATATGTGCCGGCTGAAGGAACGGCCAGGCACCCGCCAGTGCCTACCAACCATCACAGGAGATGTCGTGTATGGCTGCACTGCACTGGGAGGTGGGACTGTAGCACTTGGGGCCTTCCGGTGCCACTGCTGGTGTACCCTGATGGCAGAAATGACATTTAACAGACATTGACTCAGTCTTAGAAAGCCCTTCAAGATATGCTTCTGTATGGGACTTTTGCTTTTATGGCCCTTCAGCACGTTAAACATCTATGAGTCACTGTAAATGAAACAACAGAGCATTACAATATATTTTGCCCTCTGTCTCCACATTTCTTGAATTACACTGAATTCACTCCAAGTAAGGTATAGGAGCACCGTGAGTTAGAAAAACACTCAGCATATACATTCCTACATAAATTTATTATCAACACTCTCAGTGGTCTCAGTGTAAGTCTCTATGTCATTGGCTAGACATTTTCTCTGGAACATCAAGGAAAATGGTAACATTATTCCTCAAATGAGGCATTTCATTACCAGTAAAGTTAGTGCCTTTCAAATCTTGCTATGCAACTGAGCACAGCTGTTTAAAGTAACCATTGAATGCTCTGGATCCTTCCTTCCAAGCAGGTGAATACAGCAAACATCCCAGCAGCATAAATGTCCCCAGAAAAGTAAGGGCCAATACCTAACTCTTTAGGTGCCAGTTTCTGGTGAGCAGTGGTCTCTTTGGGATGCACGGCTGTCCTCCAGCTTACTGTGCTATACTCCTACAAAATCTACCTGAGGAGAATTTCACACCCACACTTTTCCTCCAGTAGGTCTTTAACCATGATCAATCTTATTTAGGATCTGGTTCAGTAAAGTGTATAAGCAACTACTTAATTTAAAGCAGACATGTATTGCCGTTGTTTTTAAAGATTTGGGGTAAAAGTCAGCCAAACAGGCCTAGTGAAAATACTCCTTTGAAGAGGTAACAGAATAGTTATTCCAGAAAAAAATTAGACAAAGTACAGTGAAAAAACAGAGACATGTATATCTGTTTTTACCCTTTAAAAAGGAATTATATTATTATATTTATAATATTATATAATATTATATATTATATAATTCCATTATATTTCTGGAATTATAGTTCTTTTGCAGAATTTTTGAGCAAAGAAAGGCAGCTATTCTCATTGTTTGCAGATTAGACTCCCATCTAGCAGAACGTTACTATGGTGACAACTGCCAAAGGAAATATTGTAAGAGACAGCTAGATAATTTTTAAAAAGTGAACAAAATTTAACCTTGCATGGAGCAGGCATAACCATAGTGACTTAAATAGATTACCCCTGTTTTCAAAGCTGTAACATTGATCTAGTGAGTGAAAACTGTCAGACTCTGAATGCCCCCTTGCTGCTCATTCTCCATTATTTGCTGGCTGGCTGAAAGGGTAGGATGGAGTGATGTAAAAAATAATCAGATAATAAATACTAAAAGAAGGATTAAAAGCTTTCTTACCCCTACAGTTTGTTGAGAAGGTCTTAAGGATTGCTATAGCAATATTGGGATCCTTCCGTGACATTGCTCTTCACACCATGCCTAGGGAAATTGCAGCTGAAATGACTCAAGAGCTCCTTCTGGGTCTTTCCAAACTGCAGCTATCTGGATATAGACAGCACCTTTTAACCACTCATCCAGTCACAAGTCTTAAAATTTCTAATAGGTGTAGCAGGAGACTAGGTATCAGTTTCACCAAAGTAGCACAGCTCATGGTTATCATATTTATTTTGTTTACCCAATTAAAAGTTTGGATATAAGTAAAAAAGCAGCAGCAGCAGCAGCATTGCACTGCATGTGACAGAAGATACGCAATTAGTATGTCTGTCTGGAAGCTAAGAGGATATCAGCAATTGCTATCAAAACCAGAATTCACATGGAGATCATTACAATTCAAACAGCTATTTGACCTGACTTTTTAAAAGACCAGAATAAAATAGCCTGATAGGATTCCCCAGGGAATCTGGTGTTCAGCTGGGAGAGGCTTTAGCTTTGTTAACTGTCTAAGCACTGGCAAGTGTTTAAACTGGAATAATAAGGTTTGAATTCCCAGGGTCAGCAGGCCAATGCAAAGAGTGTATTTTTAAAAGAAAAACCTGCTTTATAAAGCAATTAATAAAACTCAGACCCTAAGGTGGCATCTGTTCCATTTATTTCAAGAAAGGCATTGCAGAGTATCAGCAAATTGCCTTATTTCTTTGTTTGAGTTCATTTGAAAATGTATCTAATTGTAAAAGAGTCCCCGGAGGACTGCCATCAGGTACAGCAGTCATATGTAATTCTCCTGGGCTCGGCTTTGTATAAGAAACCATAAGATGCGTTTCACTGAAACTGAAAAACAAACCTGCTATATGAGGGTGACAGCCATACATTCTCACTTTCAGGTAGGTTGGTATTACCAGGCAAAGCAAGCTCTTGTGCAGTCCTAACCACTAAGTCATTTCTATTATTATTTTCCTTTTCTTTCCTTTTTAGTTATGTTAATCCAGTAAGTGAGCAGAGAAGAAGTATTGCTGGAGATACTCTTTTAGGACATCTTAGTCTGGCAAGAACCATAATTACACAGACATTAAATTTCTTAATCAGCTATGTCTTTTCCGCCTGTGTTTGAAACGTTAATCACTGTTTCAATATGAGTTACACTGTAACTTTTTATACAACATGTGATCTGATCATATAGATCCACTGTAAGTCAAAGGCAGTTTTAGGTTACCACGGAGCAAGCCTCATCTTCTTACATGTGCTGTAAATGCCACATAGCTTGTATAAATCAAATAAACTACTGGACAGTGTTGGGATTTAGGTTTGTGCTCCTGCTCTCACTATTCCAGGCTTGCAAAGAATATTTCAGTCTCAAGGACTCCGTCAGCAGTTAAAATAAACAGCATTAACAAATCATTACAAATTTGTAATGGAAAGTAAAAAGCAAAATAAATACACATTTTTCATTTTAGAAAACTTTTGTTTAAATTTACCAACACAGTTTGATAGAGTGTGATCACTCACATCACTCATTTCAGGCTCTGATGCAGATTTAGCTGCATTGCAGAGACTGTGCAAGTAAATTAACGGCATGCATTTATAACCTGACCTCTACACCAGAGCTTGTGGAAGGCATTAACATGAGAAGCCTGCATGTGGGATCTGAGGGTCTGCGCAAGTAAAGATCAGAGAATATTTTCAGAAGTACCCCATATGTTGCCTGCAGGATCTGTTTCTAAAATAGACATAGGTACCTCTCTCCTGTTAAACTCCATGTAACAAGGTACCAGAATATCTTCTCATGTTTACCTAGTTCTTATGGTGACAGTGTAAGAACTAAGTATAAGACAGTTCACTTGAACTGGTGTTAATGAAAGCGTTTACCTTGTCCTCACAACTGAATCAGATCCTTAACAGGGCATGTGTGCAACTAGGAAGTGTTACCATGTCCAGCCAAAATTTCTGTGCAATCATTGATGCTAATAACTCTGCAGCAAAAGTGCATCATATGGAAAAAACTATGCCTGAAAACACAAATCTAAGACCATCATTTTGAGTTATTCTGTAAAGTATAGCTAGAATTTGAAAAATAAAGGGTTGTTTTACAAAGCAATCTTGAGCAGTAAAATCCTACTCCAGTGAAAGTGCTGTTCAGTGCCTCAGGACAGTCCTTTTCCTTGTTCCCTTTGAAGATAACTTCTACTAATATTTGAAACATGTCCATCTTAGTGATTATGATAGTTCAGATGTGTGTGAGTCTGCTTGGAAGCTGCAGTATTTACCTGCTAGTCATAACAGTCTTGCAGAAAGCTGAAATCAAATACCCAAAGAGCAGGAAGAATTTTGATTGCATTTTTGGAGG
Source organism: Aptenodytes patagonicus (assembly GCF_965638725.1). NCBI lineage: Eukaryota > Metazoa > Chordata > Aves > Sphenisciformes > Spheniscidae > Aptenodytes > Aptenodytes patagonicus. The sequence continues at coordinate 29,111,324 of NC_134982.1, forward strand.
TGAGAGAAATTAAATCCAAAGTAAATAAGGGGCATGGGCTTTCCATGGTTAACTCACTTTGTATCAATAGTTATTTCTGTTGTAATCGATGGCTAATCCTGCCAGTGACGTTCATAACTCATTATCAATAGTTAATTCTTCAGAAAATTTCATGTAGAGGGTCAGCTTTGTTCAGCTATTTTTAAAATCTCTCCCTCTGGGTTGAATTGATCAAAGTTGCTTCTCGGTTAAGCTCTGTGTTCATAAGAAAGTACAGAATAGCCTCCTGTCATAAAACATGAAAGTACTCTGTGTTTCTACTCCTTGGGGAAACAAACAGCTTACGCTTTTAGAGCAACCCGAAGCCCAAGGCAGGAGATAACACTTGCCTCCGTGTAGTTCCAATACTAACTGCACAGCATCCTCCTCATCTTCCAGAGGCAGGAGGATGGGATGCTCTTCAGATGTAGCTGTCAGAGCAGAAGGCTCCTACCCTTCCCTTTTCTCATCTCAACCAGAGTCATGAGGAGGTAAAGCAAAGGGCGTTGGCTTGACACAAAGAGCTATGATTTTCAATCATTATCTTCAAAGCAGGCAGCATCTTGTCACCTGCTGTCTGTTTTACTTGCCAATTAAGGTAAGACACCTTCACTTTGATGTTTAAAGTTGGCCAGCAGCATGGCTTCTTCACGGCGTTACTCACAGTATGAGGAAATGTTTAATTCAAAGCTATTCAGTGTTTATTAATAGAACAAAGGAAAACACACCCATGTCTCACTTCTCCATGTACCTAAAACATTACCATGGCATTGCTGACCTGTAAATTGGCTTTTAAATAGTATCAGTCACCTGACTTTGGGGATAGGGAAATATCACTGCAACTTAGGAGCCATTACTTCTCATGACCCTATCCCCTGGGCCCAGATGGAAATATTGTTAATCCCAGCACGACAAGGAAGATGACCTTTCTGAACTTCTCCAAATACTGACACAAAATGGAAGAGCCGCTAGTAGTTTACCCTTGTGTGTTTTCCAGATGGTACTGCAGCTGCAGGGTTGCAATTGATTTCACAGCACGGATCAGATCACATCCCATGTGATCTGCTGTTATCCCACGTGAGCTGCTGGTTGCTCGGCAGTTTCCCAGGCTGGTCACTTAGACACCCATATGAGAATTTAGGATGGCAATTTAAAGTGAAAATTTCCAGGTACATTAGTAATACTGCTTAATGCTTGGAACCTTATTTTTACTGGCTTCAGCAGAATAACTCTATCCAAATATGGAAACCTTTGATGAAAAACTAGTGTTATCCCTTAAAGGCATGTCCCTACATAGAAATAGGAGCTTGCACAAGATCTGTAGCACTACAACAGGATGCAGCAATGACATTCCTCATGCAGAATTAAATGAGCTTCTGAACTATCTTTTACATGCTGCCTTTTCCACTAACCACATCCTACAGCCAATGCAAAAAATTCTGTGGTATGGCATGGATTTTTGTGTTTAGAGGATACCAAGGGCCAGCAGTGCTCAGGCCTTGGGGATACCAAAGCTTCAGCTGCGGCCAACCCTACAGATGTAAGTGCAAGGACAAAATTATTTCCATGTTCACTTTCTCCTGCACACATATGCAAAACTTAATCAATCCTGACCCTACAGGATTAGCTGACTGTTGGAAAATGACAAGCACAACGTAAATCTGTAGGTCCCAGTCTCACTGCGATTACAACCTTTAGGAGAGCAATTACCCATCCTTCCTTGTGTCCCATCTGGGAGAGAGAAATTGCCATGTTACTTTCTGGAATGAAGCCTCCCCTGCATGTTGTAAACCTCTCTAGGAAAGTTCACGCTGGGATATTTACAACCTTGGCGTCACTGCAATAACTTTTCCTTTGAAATCTTCAAATTAAAGGAAAGAAATTGATATTTCATGCCCTTCAGCTCTAAACAGCAGATTTAGAAAATGAGTTCCAGTAAAATAGCCTGATAGAAAGAATTTTACAGGATTTGCTACTTCTGCCATGTCCTATTACAGTTATCATAATTTGATGTGTTTGACTTGCAGTGGTCCTTAGGGAGTCAAAACAAGGAGAAGGCACCCCGCTGGGCTCCACAGCACCCTGCTGGGCTCCACAGCGCTCTCAGGTACAGCACAAGGGTCTTTGCTGCTCCAAGTGTTCCATAATCTAAGTAATGTTTAAAAAAACAGTGTAAACTGTGCTGCTTGAAATAATGGTGGGGAGTCAATACCTGCTGTATTCCTCAGCAGACTGTGTCTGTAAAGAAAGATTACACTTGATCTGTACTTGCTCCATTTGTACTCCTTCACTCTGTTTTTCTACAGTTCCCGCTCTCAGGTCCTGAACCCTTAGAGGAAGCAGCACAGTTTTCCAGGAACCTCAACTCACCTTCTGCATTGTATGACATTTTAAGCTCTACCATTAAAAATATTGTCCAAATCTGTCTTGTGTAAAAAATAATAGTAGTACTCAAGTATTTCATATGTGGACATAGCACCTCAGTTTCCAAAGTGCTGCACAATGTGAGGATGAATTAATTTCTACAATACTCACAAGATAAGTACAGCAGGTAAATATTGTCTCTTATTCAATTATGGAAGTGAAGACAAAGATTTTTACATGCTGTAGGGTTCACACAAGTGGTCTCCAGCTGGTCCGCAGAACCACAGCTCTTTTAATGATAAAAATGTCTTGTGACCTTGGAGGAATCCTGATTCTTCATCCAGAAATTTGGGGAACCACTGATCTGTATAAAATCACACAATACTGTGATTTGACACTGTCCTGAAATTTGTGCTGTCTTGTATTGAAGACGCTTGACTGCCATGTTTGGGAGAAGGATGTGATTTTATTCGGAAAGGGTTCAAAGAAAAGACAACCAATGTCAAACTGCTGTAGCCAGTGCCACAAAGCAATAGCATGGTTGGGTTCATTCTCTCTGCTCTGTCACTGATGTGTGAGGACCTCTCCTGGGATCTCTGCAAGACAGGAAGCAGATCTCCCTCATGGCGTTTGCTGTGCATTTCCTCATAATGCGGGTACAAAAGGACAGATATTTCACCAAGTGAAAATTGTACCCGAGTCATTAGGAATGGGAGTTAATTATTATCTCTACAGCAAATCATAGTGGATATCATTAAAATCCCATCTTTATCTGCATACCTGCAGAACATCTTGTGTTTTAATTCTAGGAAGAAATCAATTTCACTGTAAGTAGTTTGGATAGTGGATTTTACTTTTTCAATGTCATTCCATTTGAGAAAGTGCCAGTGTTGTCATTAGCACTCAAACTAGATAGAAAGAATCCTCACAGTCAAAAAAACAAGTAGCTATGAGACATCCTGGGAACTTCCATGCAGATGGATGGACTGGGAGAAGCAGGACACTCTGAAACTCTCCTCTTGCCATCGAGGCTGTGTGTGGAAGGGTGAAAATGCTGAGTGGGAATGGGCTGACACAGACAACCTTCAATTTGGTCAAAAGACACTCTTTTGCTAAAGGCAAAACCTCTCTCACTAGCATGTCAGATCACTAGGCTCATAGCAAGCAGACTTTCTGGGTTGAAAAAAGTACAAAAATCCTGCATAATGAAAGCTGAGTTCTGCAGATGAACGTACGCATTCATCTAGGAGCCACAGTCAAATTGTGGTATTTGTCTGACTGTAAGGAGGGAGACGGGTACAAAGAGTCCGCCTGCCTCTCGGGCAGCTAGTCTTCCCTTTCCTCTGATTTGACGTTGGAGTTTTTTTAATCACATTTTGATCTTCTTTTGAGGGATCGTAAATTGCAGAGAGCCCTTATTTTAGGATGGCAACAGCAGGAGAAAGTCAATACCTCCTCCTTCAATCATTTGCACAGTGCCATGCTTCAAGAAAATGAGACCAAATGACAGCCAGCCCCTGCAATCCCTCCTCCTGACAAACCGTGCAAACCAGTGCCAAATTCAATACAACCCATCATTATTGTTCAGTTTCTCTCTCAACATGAGCTGTTGCTTTCTTACTGTGGCTTCTACAAAACAAAGCCCTTGGCCAGTAAATAAAGGGAGATCCTTAGCACAGTACAGGAGCTCTTTCCCCAGTAAAAGGTGCTGCATGCAGCCGGGAAAGAAATGCAGCCAGTCCAGACGGGTGAGACCCCCATTGTGGGCCTGCCAAGACCCGCCATCCCCCTGCCTGTCCTCACCTCTGGTGGGTGGCAGGACAGCAGCAGAGCTCCCGGCACCTGCCCTGGGATGCTCACCCCAGCTCTCGGGGCACATGCCCCACTCTGCAACCTCACACATTTCAAAGCCAGAGCAACACTGATGCACCACACTGCTTGCAAGCATGTTTAACAGTCTCGTTTTTCACACTGTATGCTGTTGTTACCATCCTACGGCCCCTTCAGTATTTCTACTGACTCTTAGCAAGGCAACCCACTGCCTCTCACCAGCCATAAAAGCTGCAAAATGGGGAAGGCAGAAGCCTCACGACTGGCCACAGCTGCAGGGCTGTTGGCTGCCCTTTGTGTGTGGCCCCTGGGCCTGGCAGGTGCTGGGACTTCCTCAGACTCTCCGGGGCTGGACCAGGGGTGGCAATGGCACACACCCACCCCAGCAGGATGCCAGGTGTGGGAGTCAGAACAACTGTTTTGTTTAGCAGTGAGAAAACATAAGGAGCTCTAGAGCATAATTCAGAAAAAAATAGGCCAATTTTAGCATGATAACCTCAATCCTACATTACACTACTGGGATAAAATAAAGATCTCCACTCTTAATTCCTGAAGAGAGTGCCACAGAAGCAGATGCTTCAGCTTAAAGGACAGTCTCTGCCCCCCAGAAAAGCCCAGGGAAAAGAAAGGATATTTAAAAATCTCTTTACAGTCAAATGATTCTCGAAACAGGCTATTTTGGCCTGAGCCCCAGAGAGCCCTAGAACAATCTAGAAGATGATCTAATCTATATCCACTGCCCATGTTGACAGAAAAACTATTTGTGGTGAGTTAAAGTGAGGCACACGTGGTGCTCCTAATGGCTTTACCAGCATCCTACGGACAGAGAGGTCTCTCCCCACAGGGGAACGTCGGTGAGCAGCTGCAGCTCTACTGAGATGGAGGAGCTCCAGCTGAGGAAGCCATTACCTGGTGTTTGCATTGGCCCTGGTCAACTGAAAAGGGAGAACTCAGCATTTAGTTTTCTTGAGTTTCTGGGGAGAAGAAATGAGAAAAAAATATGGGCAGGCAGAACAAAGCTCTCCCTCAAATCTCCCAACTGTCAAATTTGACAGGATGGCTAAGGAAAGGGAGAAGAGCAATCAGGAACCGGGAATCCCTGGAGCAGAGTTATAAAATGTCTGGAAAATATGCTGTCTTGGCCTGAAGTGCTCCTGCGTCCCACACTGGGTATAAAGGAGGGAAACCTGCCAGGAGCTGTCTGTGCTGGAACAGGGTGGCGGAGGATTCAAGCTTAGCTACCCAGTGATGGGTAAGGAGGTTTCTGACTGTCCTAGAGCTGCTGGTTTTTAAATGGGCTGTTCAGACAGTGCTGCACCTGATCTTTCCATGCTGAGTCTTAGACTTTGCCGCTGTGACTTTGATCCTCCCTCATGTGCTTTCATGCAACACACTTTCTCTACAATCCACGCATGAATAAAATATGAAAAGGTGACCCCCATCTTCACGCTGCATTTCTTTGCTTGATGTAGATACTTTGGCACATGTGCAATGTTCGGTCTGAAAGAACAAACAAGGAGGAAGGAAACGGGAGCCGTAGAGTAATAATACTTTGCATTTCCATAACCCGCCGTGCCAATGGCCTTCAAAGTGCATGTGAATGAGATTCAGAGATTTGGTGTTACACATTCACTGTTCTGCCAACCAGCATTATTCTGTTATCAATATTCTGCAGGTGCCTGCCCTCGGCTTTTGTATGTGTGTGCCTGCATTGAACATCACCACTCCCTTCTCTGGGTATGGCTGTAGTCAAGCATAATTATGCAAAGCAAACATGTCAGCTCACACAGCAGCAACCTCTGAAAAATGAAATCCCTACACTTGCCTCTTAGAAGTAGGAAGATCACAACTCTTTGGTGTTTGATTCTGATCTCACACTTGTTCCCTGCTAATGGAATTTCCTTGACTTCAAAGAAGACACGATTTACACTGGAGTGAGATCCTTGTACGGCCCCATGAGTGTAAACTGCTCTCAGGCAGTCATACATACTGGTCCAGCAGAGCAATAATCACTTCAGGACTGAGTTCTTCCACTCCTTCCATAGCTGACATCCCACTGAAGGCTTGTTAACAGCATGAGTATATGTGAATCCTTCATTTTCCAGTGTCTGACATTGCATCAGCACCAGTGGGATTAACCAGCCAGGCCCAGTCACAGCAAAAAGTACCGTGATGGCAGATTTTAAACCTGGCCTCAATGTTGTGAGCTCAGCACTCATTTCTAGTGGTGAGCTGGAGGGACAAAAACATAACAGTCTGAGAAGGGCTTAATCATCACTGGTATTAATTGCAGTTTCCAGCTTGGGAACTATGGATCTGGTTAAACGTTATTATGTGCTTGTTAAAAAAAGAAAAGTCCACGTGAATTAGTAATGGCAGGAAAGATTAGAAGCTCCTCCAGGCACCAGCAGAATAAAAAATGTGCACATTTTTTTTTTCTGTGTACATCATTTACAATGCTGAAAGAAATTGGTCTGCTGAAAGAGCCAACACTTTCAAATGGAAATCTTTTATCGCTTTATCTCAGACCTATGAATAAACACAGGGCCATTAAGGAGATGGATAGGAAAAGTTGGGTTATTACTGCTTTCAGATGCTGTGTTTTCTACACTGGGAGTAGGCATATAGCAGATTTTACAGAGTCCTAATAGCCTTCCTTGTGAGGAAGAAGGACATAAAATATCAAGCCAAATCTTTATCAGATAAATTATTCAACAAGTGAATGAATGCCTGCATCTAAATATTTGTTTGTTCTTAAGAAAACCCTCTAGCAATAGTTGCTGAATAAAATGAGGCACTGGAATATCAATGTGAGACAACAATCAAGATTGAGCCTGATAGCTGGAAGTTTCCACAATGAAATTCACACCGACACCATTCATGTAAAAAGTAGCATGACAGCAACACAGATAGCTATAGGAAAAGGACAATAAAGGACTTCAGAGACTGATTGCAAGGGTTCAGACTGCCATCGTGGCCAGATGAGCTTGCAGGCAGCTTTCCAGACCCCACATCATGATATATAAAGACAGAGAAGCGCCCTGTTCCCCAGGGTGAGAAGCTACCTCCCATTTTTTGCAGAGAGCCACCAGGCAAGAGCATGCAGCGTTTCCCCAGCACAGCTGATGCACTGCAAGCTCACACCCTGCCTCACACTGCAGTGGCTTGTTTCCACTCCAAGAGCTATTTCTGAGTGTGAACTGTAAAACAAGGAAGACTGTTTGCTGACTGCGTGAGCAGCCTACCAACATTTTCATGTCTTTGCAAACCGTAAGCAATCGTTTGAGGGGAAAGGACAGTTGGGAAGTTGCTCATGGGCAGGAGATGACAGGAGTGAGCTAGCCAGGACTCACTGCATCCTCCAGCCAGCCTCTGCTGAGAGCACTGGCAGGCCCCATGGGCTCACTGCCTCCCAAAGCTGGTGAGAGGGGAAACCTTTCCCCAAATCTTTCAGGGTAGCACTGTCCAGCCATTGTCGCTTGGTGAGCCTCCAGCCTGGGAGATGCACTTGTTCTCCTTGAGAGCTGATGTTTCTCTGACACCGCAGCTGGAACCAATGTGGGAAAATGAAGAAATTATGTATTTGTTCTGGCTAAAAAGCAGTGGGGAAAATGCATGATAATTGGTGGGGGACAGCCAGCACAGTACTAGCTCCAGTGTCTTCTGCTGGCCTTTCCAAACTGGATTAAGCTAAATGGCAGCAGATCATCAGATTAAACTCTATGCATACTATAGAATATGCATAAATATTACATGCATTAAATTATATGCAGATTACATGGCATAGCAGGGAAGAAGCACAGGATCAACACAACCCTAAAAATAGCTATTAGGCTTTTAAATTCCCACTTTCACCATTTACACACTAACAGTCCCCTAAATACCTCATGTAGCCAAGCTCATAAACCTGACACATTAAGCCATAGATTTTGTCAGACTTTCCCACTATCCTAAATTATCTAGGTTTGATAAACCCTAATGATATTACTTTCTCCATTTTCCCACAGTGTCTCCTGGTGAGGAAAGGAAAAACCTTAACCTCCAACTACAATAGCCTTCTCAGCTTTTAAATAAGGTTTCCCCCACCCAAAGAGGTTAGAATTCAGCTTTCTAACATTGCTGCAGTAACAGTGTCCAGAACCACAGTGCACTGAAGCCTCAGCTCTGTGCTGCTGCATAGTGTAGTGGGTATTTTTTTTACACTGAGGACCCCAGAAACCCCAGGGAATCTGTGGGATACCTCTACAGAGTCTGCAGAAGACAACTGAGAAAAGTAAGACCATGTCAGCAGGCTAAAATTTGCTAGTTAGGCGTCTATGCCTTCATTAAAAAAAAAAAAAAAAGAACAAAAAAACAACTGAAAACAACTGGTATAGCACAAATATAAACTACAATGTGTTTTTTTGCCTTAGTGTGCATGCTTCTGGGACTTCGATTTTTCCTCCAAAGAGGAAATAATGTTTTGCATATAAGACAGAAAAAGAGGGTGAGGTTTTTTGTTTGTTTGCTCTTTAAGGCTAATAATAATCTACGATCCATGTCAGAAATGAGTGCAGTATAAACTATAGAGGATCAAGAAGTGTTTGAGTTTTGGTGACACTCCTACTTATTTTGAGGGTTTTCAACGTTTAGAAAACTATGTGTGACCTGTGCCTCAGGAAGACAGTGTACACTAAGAAGGGATGGACCGGTTACTCGACCGCTGAGAGTTTAGCTTCATGTTGGAGTGGTCCAAATGGTTTGAGTTGCACTAGCCTAACAATGAACTGGATTCTATACCTTAAGAGAGGAACAATTTGGAGGGAAGAAAAAAAGCAAAACAGACACATTTTCGGACTCAAGCATTTCTCTTCAGCTCAGCCTCAGTTCATCCATGGTTACAGCGATGTTATCGTGAAGCATGCAGAGAGCGTGAGCCAGCATCCACCACTGAAAGGGCTGCCCCTGCCTCTGAGGGACTCATCTTTGCCTCCATTTTCCTCCCCATGCTGCTGCCTCAGGCTTCTTCCTCCTGCCCCGCAGCAGTCAGAGGTGTGAGCACTCCCCCTCTCCATTGGCACAACATCCAACAGTCAGGTTTGCAGTCAGTCTGAAGTGGGCACTGTGTCAATCAGAGAGTTAAAAATAGAAAGAGACCTGGTTTGTTTTCCTCAGTAGTCTATAATACCTGTCAAAAATGAAGCGGTTTGTTCTTAGGCTAATGTTTGCCAACCTGTGTTCCTGTACCAGGAAGGTAATCACTGAAACTCGTGTTTGCTCACTTAGCCTACCTATTACAATGAACCGAGCAGCCCATGATAAGGTTGTTATGTATTTTAGAGCAGGTATAAGTTGGGAGATGCAGGAAGGAAAGGACAAGCTGAATGCTGGAATTCATGACTCCCTTTGTTTAAATCCCAGTACAGAGGAGCTACCCATGCAAATACATCAAAGCATGTCAAGTGTGAGCAGCTATTCAGGACCAGCTAACACTGTATTATTACTGAATGAGTAACAGCACGCTATCAGGCAGTATTAACGTTGGGTGGTGGGTGGCAGAAAGCCATTATGGGCTTTGTTATTACTGGTTTGCGTTGAACAACTTCACACTTAACATTACGGAAATACATTATTTCGCCCTAAGATACAAAAAGCCCTCGGAGGCAACTGGCACATTTTACTTGTGCTACAGTCCTTTTGACTTCTCTGTCCTCCTCTTCTCTCCTCTGGCGTGTCTTTAGATGTGCCTGGTGATAGGGATGTGGTAGAGTGTAACGGAGGGGAAGAAGTGATGAGGATCTAATGCTCTCAGACTGTAATCTTGCTGTCCAATTCAGTGTGCTACCACTTAGTCAAACTTTGATATGATAATTAGCCTCTGGCCCCTTTGTAGCCTGCTCTGCTTAACTCACTGGAGATTTTGAAGATTGGCACTGGTCTCTCCCTCTCTCATTACTGCTGCCGCTGTCTGAATGCTAACTTGCAATCACCGCAAGTAGGAGGACCGGGAGAGTCTGGGCATGCAGAGTTAAATCAATTGGAAAGTTATTTGCATCACATTCAATTTTTCCTGCCATTTGCTATATACAACAAGAAGAGGCTCTCAAATGAGGTAATGCACATGGAAGGCATTGATAATATATTATGACAGGTATAGTAAATTAATTTGGAGACTACTATAAACAGTGTGAGACCACAGATTTTATTGCAGTTTCATCTGTGGAAAGATGGCAAAAATATCTCTTTTCTTAGTAATTTAAGAGACTGTAGTTACTTCCAAAATACTTTGATGAAAACTTCAGCTTCTTAGACAAGGGAAACTCCACTTGACTGGCCAGAATCCAGCAGAGCTTTAGCAATTTAAACCAGCTGAAACCGTGGCCCATAATACTGTGTTTACACCCTCAGCCCTGGAGAACATTTAAACAGGACCAATCCAAGTTTCTACAGCCAGTGGAAAGACTAACATTAATTTCAGAGCTAAACTGAGCCATTAGCCAAACTGAGTTGATTCATTTTGGATTAAATAGAGGCATATACGAAAACAAGTCAGATTTTCAGTTTAAAATGCACAGATTTCAGAAGGTGAACTGATTAGTGAGGCCAGTCAGGCCAAAGAGCTGTAAGGTACTTCAGCTGAAGGAGACCTATAATTTATTTTCAATAAAAGCTGCAAGGAGCTCTCTGGAATTCACTTCACAAGGAAAGGAGGAAAACTTGCAGGAAGGGGCTATAGACTGAACTGGATGGAGAACCACCTTAGAAAATCCGGCATAGCATCCATTTGGAAAGGAGGAAAGAGCTAATCAGCAAAGAAAACTTCATTTTGGAGGCCAGGAAGCACAAGTTTGGGGTAAACGTTGCCAAAAGTCAAACCGAGTTAGAAGTTTCAGAGGAAATTAAATAGTAATAATAAAAGGAAATCGTAAAAAGTTATTTAGCTATTGAAACACAAAGATTTTAAAGGAGAAAAGAAGTGATGTTTTTATACTGTGAGGATTAGAGCTGGCGTAGGTGTGTGAAAACGCTAAATGAAACTCAGCTTTGGTTTTCTATAAGAACATTAAAATCTGGAGAAAAGGAGGACAGATACGGGATGAGTGTCAGGAAATTGAAAATACCTCCTCGGGGGAGAAGCAAAACTCTGAGAGCTGGATGCACTCAGCCAGCGGGGAGCAGATCCCTCACCGCAGGATGCTCAGAGACCTGGCAGCCACTCCAAGTAATTTTGTCAAGCCGTGAAGGAGAGGGATCCACATGACTTGAGAACAGTAAATATAGCAACCGTAATTAAAAGAGTGAACTTGCATCTAAAGGCATGTTAGCTTGATTGTAATAGTATGCAAGAGTACGGGGTGAATTTTAAAGGAAAGGAATAATTAATGATGTGATGATTAATGAAAAATCAAAGAAAGAACAACAGCCTGGGCCTGCCAGCTGGAGGGTACCAGGCCAGCCTAATGCCTTTCCTTGCAAGAGAGCTGATTGATTGCTTTAAGGAAGGTAATTGCAGCCTAGCGAAGCTGTCTGAATATGAGAGAAGCACTCATGATATGGGAAATCATTAGTAAAAATGGAGGGGAAAACAAAGGAAAAGCACACAAACTGCAGCAAGAAAGTAAGAAATGTCTTTAAAGGGAGATGGCAATGGGTTGTGCTGAAGGAGAACTTGTAGCATTTTCCAGGAGAACCAGGATCTTTTCAGCTGTTTCCATCGAGGACTACAGTTGAAAAAGTAGTTAATGAAATTTGCTTATTAGCCACTTGCAGGAGACAACTTGACACAGAAAGACATCTGAACATGGTACAGGTAGAAACAGATAACCTGCAAGTCTGGAATAATAGTAGTAGTGTGAAATTTAACACCCTTTCAAGATCATATCTTTAGTATCTAACAGTTTCTGCAGTAGTCTGGGGATTCACCCAGGGGATTCACTACTACATTTCTGCAGGAGTCTGGGGAAGCGACAGAGAAGGAGCAAGAATGGGAAAATTTATTCACTTACAGGAGTTACTATGAGTCACCAGGGTGATACGGCTGTACAAAATGCAAATGTCATCCTAGACTTTGTTAGGGAAAGTACTTCCAGTAGATGTAGGGAAGTGTTCACAGCCTTGCACAGCACACTAATCAGTGTTACTTGGAATATCGAGAACAAGACCAGTAACCCACATTTGGGAGAGAGAAATTCATATGGAGAAGGTAAGATGAAAAACCCTACTCTGTGTCAAGAGACTGGGAGAGTTTGACTTGCTGAGCAAATCAAGGGCTCTAGTGTGCTTGAAATACTGATGTCTTGGTTAAGTAGACCATATAGCCCAATGTGCATTTTGGGTTTAAAAACCAGGTATCCTTGCACATATATCTTCCTAGGGATCAGCCCTCATCTTCTAGTCCTAGTTTCCTCAGAAATCTCTGGGTACCAACCTAAGGGAAGGTGTATACCTGATGGTGCCTATCTCCATCTCTGGTAAGGCATCTCCTGTTTTCTATCGAGTTTGGATAGGCAGACAGAGCAAACAGCATGAGTCTAGTTCCCTTAAGAAATTGGAATAAATAGTAATTGAAGTAAACAGTTTGCCCTTTCCTGGAGACAGGAACACAACCTGTCATGTGATCTTTGTTATAAACAGGTGATAATTCCTTTGAAGACCTGGAAGATAAATACACGTGACCTTGTGCATAAGATCATGTGGTGAAATGAGGCTTGGATCACATCCCTCAAAGGACTTAAAATTAAAGACACACAGCTAGTGAATCTCAGACACAGATGGGTGTTGAAATGGGTGCCCATCTGTCCATCATCTGGGTTAGCCCTTTGGGTGGAATTAATCTCACCTGATCAACATGGGGCATCAAGTGGAAGCTAGTTCTCCAGGTGCCCCCATGATCAGTGAAAGGAGAGAGGTGGTTCAGCACTCCTACCTGGTGTGCTCACCCCACACCAAGGGCAGACCAGCCTGCCGTCTTCACACTATCTCTGCTGGTTATAGGGAGAGCTGGACAGCCAGCTTAGATGACATACCCTGCGTCTGAGAGCTAACACCAGGTGGGACAAATCCCACCATGCAGACCTTAGGACACAAAGATCCAAGTCACGGGGACTTGGGCTCCTCCGGGGTTCAGATGCTTTAGGGAATTGTACCTGGCAAAAGGCAGGATGGAGAATGAAGATCAGCTTGCCTGTGAGAGACTTCAGGCCAAACAGCTGTGGATCAAAGAGTTTAATAGCTCCATTGGCAAAGATGATAGATTTTTGCATGTTCAGCAAACCTAATCTCTTCATTTAACTTAGAAAATTTACAAGCTCTCCTGGCACAGTTGCTGGAGCTTGTAACCTTTGTGATCAAGTTGAAGCCAATGGAACATATGTGTTATGAGTGCCAAGTAGTTCAGATGTTCCTTTCCCTCCTTCTTCCTTTAAAACAGCACAAAAATAAAAGTAAACAACTACCATTAAGATTAGAAAATAGAGCATTCGAATCCCAGGAAATCTCCCTAACCAGAGATCCCACTGCAGAAATAATTCTGTCCCACTCATCTTTCTGCTTCCTGTGAGAAGTGTTTATCATCAACATGTAGCAAGACCACAGAGATTATCATTGTTCTACAGTTGGCAACATTCACTTCAGGAATATCTTTCCTGTTTCAGGGCTTGATTTCTCAACCTGAATTTTTTCATTAACTTTAATGCTTTGCTTTTTGTTATCGTCCCATTGGGAAATGACTTGACAAAATAATTAGGAATGCCAGTTTGATGCAGGAGTTCACTTACCACACGCCTACTCATTTTCCTGTTTGCCTTTGTGTAACAGTGCTCTGCATGTGTAGGTAAACAAGGAAGAGTCCTGCAGGTCTGGGAATAAGTCAAATATAAAGAAAGAAGCAGGTAAGCCAAGCTAACTCTTTATTGCCAAATAATTCTGAGCTAGTTGGACACATCAACGGTTTAGAAGGAGCTGAAGTACGTTAACAAGGAAAATGTTAAGAGGGAGCATTATGGGGGGTTATGCCTACTCTGCATCCAGAGGGCAGCCCCAGCTGCCCCAGGGTGTGCCAGACACAGCACAGATGCAGCACTCCTGGGGAGAGGTGCAGCTAAAACCTGGTGGAAATTCTGATACCAGCTTCAAAGGTTTCACACCATGGGGAGTCTGACCCAACGCCCAGGATGGGAAGAGATTAGCCACAATCCTTTTTGTGTGGGCAGAGATGTACCCACACAAAGGTGCCATCAGAGAAGGTCTTTCACCTCTCCTTCTTCAACTTTTCACCCTGCAATACTTGTGAGGTTGTTTTAAGCAACAGAGCTCTTGTGCCTCCTCTGACTCTTGTGCCAATGTGAAGCTCTTGCTACATGAACAACACCCTGAAACACCTGCGGTATTTACGACACATTGCTTAACTGAAGCCACGGCAGTTTCACAAACACCTAATTTTTTTCAGAAGGGATAGTAAGTATTGGCTTCTAGGAGTCAAGATCTGTGAATGTTTTCTGGAAGTACAAGTGTGACTGTACGACCAAGAAGGTCATCATAAGAAAGGAGCCACAGTTTTAGTGCTATGACTTTTAGCTTCTGTCTGGGGTGAAACGTGAGGTTTTCTAGGCATCAGGGATGTCAGGCTCTGTGAGCCACGTTGAGTTCATTACTGAATTAGGGCATTTGAATGTGGATCTAGATTTGCATCATCTTTTCCATAAAGTCCAGAAAAGATTCTAACTAGGACTTTAGCTTGAGCTTGCCTCCAGAAAGCTTGTTCTTTGTCTTCACTATCTAAACTCAGTTTTGAAGTTATTCCACCATTTTTTCCTATGTGCTTATGCATACGCATGCACATGTACATTTCTTTTCCACTTTTTTTAAAGAACTGCCGTCTTTTCATAAGTAAAAATCAGGATGTACGCCTGCATTTGATAGCTCGCAACTGACAAGCAGGCAAACTGGTTATTTTTATCCCTATTTCACTAATCTCCTAAGAAAGCAAGATTTTACTACCTTTCTCTTGGGCCATCTTTCCTCTGAGCTTTTGAGCTTGCTGCCAGTTGCAATCACATTCGACAGAGGGACAGAAAGTCTTAATTCCTAGTTTTGTTAAAATCAGTAACTACTTAGAGGAGAAGATTAATTTCTTCAGTGAAGGCCAGTTTTCAGGGCACCAATTCCTCCACCAGCCAGCACATCTCACCTGAATGCCAAGCCCCCCAGCTATCTGCTGGTGAGGCACAGCAAGGAGTTGAGAAGGGAGGACTTGGGCAGGATGTGGAGAGCAGAGGAAGGAGATGAAGCCTTTCTGGGGACCATGACTGTGAGGCACTGGTGTTGTTGCTCTGAGGTGAGGGTATGCTGTTCTCATATGCTGAAACTACATTTTAGCATATAACACTCATTGAATTCAGTAAGAAACATGCAACAACCTAGCCACATTGTAAACGTGCAAAGAAAATGGTATCATGCTCCCTCCAAAGAGAGTGTTAGTGTACCTAAACAGTTCCCAGATGCTCTTTCTATTCCACCAAACAAACTCCAATTTACCTCAGTATTAGTGGGAGCAGACCAAGAATGTACAACTTGGAAGTGACTTTTCTATTTCTGAATGAAAAGGAATTTTGCCTCTTCTGCACCTTCCTGGTTGGTTGGATTCACATAAAAGTGCCTGATTCCTGTGACTAAACTTGGAATTAACCTATATGCAGGCCAGCAGTCTCTCTCTTTTTAATATGTTTCTGCAGCGGAAGAATAATAAAGTTCTCCCTAGTTCCCTGATTTTAGCTATTTTTAGAATGAAATGTAGTGCAAGTGTCTTTTGTGCTCTTCTTTTGAAACAGGAGGCAAGAGGACGTTGCTGACTAGTAGATCAGCTCCAGGTCAAGTCTTTTACAAACAGTACAACCCAGTGTTAACATGATCAAAACTACTTTTTAGTTCCTTGTGTGAAAGTGGGTGCATTCACACTTGCTCTTTCTGATTGAAAGGCTCAAATCTTCCCTGTTACTGCTCACGATAAGCTCTGATACATGTCTAGGCATCAGCTTTAGCACTAGTGCTCTGCCTGCTTCAGCACAAAGTTATTCTATTCCCCATCATTTGGACCCTGAACACTTTTGCTCTTAGTGACGTGGAATCCAGCGCAAGCTTCAGTTTTGTTTTCTCCCAGCAGGACTGCATTTTTCTGTGGACACATACAATCCTTCTGCAGAGCCATGGGGGACCTTCCATGGCCAGCTGCAGCATTTTCTGCAGTGACGTAATTAATGCTGACAAAAGGTGCCATTATTAGGCATTGAGCTCACTCTATAGGGTGAACCTGCAAAAGGAAGGTGCAGTGATTTGATCACAGTCACAACATCACTATAATCCCAGTCCTCTTTCTGCTGTCTCTCTGCTCTACTACAGTTTCATTATGACTTTTAAAGTTCCACCACAGGCAAGTTTGTAGCCTGTTTGGTCTGAGTTAGTGATGGCTATGTAACTTGTGTGACAACTTTATTCTTAGTAGTGGCTAACTTTGTTCACCAACTTTGTTCCTAGCCACATCCTCACATCAAGTCCCAGGCAAACGTCTTCCTGCAGCACCTCAGGGCACCCAGCACACACATGTCTCTGGCTGTTCCCTTACGTGCTGCATCCTGCCAAGCAGGAGCATTCACAATCATGAGTCAGGCCTCAACGCTGTGTGAGAGTCCCCTAAAAAAAACCAGTAATTCTTGGTAATTTTACTCTTAAGTAACTTTGGGGGAGTTACGGCTTGCAACTTTTTTTACAGAGATGTAGGAGGGTTGTTCTTATGTTCCTGTGAATCAGGTTGCCCCATCCCCATGGGAGCCCAAGCATCCTGCTCTTTTCATTGCAGTCTGCTCCAGACCCAGGCTGAAGGCAACAGAAGCTGAGAAGCTGAAACCTCCTGCAGCGCTTTTTGCTCTGGCCTGCTCTGAGGATGAAGGCAAGTGAGATGATATGGTTAATTTTTACTAGGGAAGGCTAGAGAGAGGACCCTGAGCTATCTGGCTGCCAGCTAATGCTGCCTTGGCAACAGTTTAATGGGCAACAGCCTGTACTTGAATGACTTCAAGAAGAGATGTAATCAACCATTCGCTATCTTTCTTCTTTCCATTAAGTTCAAAGTACTATATAATCACTTCAATTTTCTTTCAACGGTGATAAGGCTCAAGTATAAACCACAAAGCCTGAACTCTCAGTCAGCTTCCATGTTTTATCCTGGATTTATCTTCAGCCATCATCAGGTGCTGTCTTTCTGCCTGACCCCGTATGGAAACTGGCCTCCAAGGAGGGTCAAGTATTCACTTTCATACTCCTCTGTGCTGAAATGCTTTTGCTGGGAAGATTAGATAAAGCAATTCCTTTTCATTTCAGGCCATCCCAAGTAGATGCTTTATAAAAAATCTACTGTAAAGCAATTCTTTTTCTCATTTGCTATAGGTTTATAGATTGAGACTATGGCCAGGCTATTTTTATATTCACTGTGCCAGGAACAAAGCCCACTAATTTACTCTGCTTGTAGAAAAAAATTGATTTTTATCTTAAAAAGGCATTTAGAGGATATTGTCAAAGACTCCTCTCCCAGTCACTATGTGGTCAGAATCTGCAATATGACTCAGAGCCAGATCCAGTAAAAGCATTTAGGGGTGCAGTTTAATTAAGTGCAGTTTAATTAAGTACAAATTAAGCAAAATTTGCATTTTTCCTGCATTTTACATTGAACTGCCATTGATGAAACATAGAAGCAGTGCTGGCAACAGAGGCTGGTGTTTTCCCTTCCCTGAGTCCTCGCCACGTGGCCCTTCTCTTGCTCACCAGGTGAAGCCTGGTTTCTTTGCCTTGCAGCAGCACCAGCCATAGGGGAGAGGAGAGTGCCACCAGTTTTCCTATAGCCTAGAGCGCGGACATCAGCTGGGATAGTCTCCTGACAGCCTCCTGAGGTGTGGGAAATGAGGGTTCATACCTCTGTGAAGAAAGTATTAAACATCTCCCTTCCTGTGTGAATGTCCTTGCCACTTGGCTCTCCGCAAGTTTGCCATTTAAAGGTGGGATCACACTTTCAGATGATTTCTACAATGTGCCTGAAAGCCTGGGGCACCACCGCCTTGCAGGGACTCACTCACATGGTGATGCTCTGCCTGCTCAGCCACTCCTCAGCCCCCCTGGGCTGTGGCTTCTGGACCCCACAGCTCCTGCCCCAGACCTGCGCGGAGCAGCTGCTCCTGCCCCCCCAGACTCAAATGAGAGCTGGGGCCATGCAGGCAGGCACTGGGGCTCATCCTTCACCCGGCAGCTGGACAAACAAGCACCTGCTGATGTACATAACCCATGTCCTCAGCATGGCAGTGATCCTGCACTGCTTTGAATGATGCTGCTGTCCTGCCTTTCTTTGCTGCAGCCCATAGGAGAGATTTCCACATCTCTGCATCTCTGATGCAGGGGTTGTGATGCCAAAATATGGTCCAGCTGCCCCTCTCCTTTGGCAATCCTCTCCACACTGTCTGAACAGTAGCTGGCATGGAGACAGGCTCTGCCACATGCAGTGCACTGCTGCTTTGGCCATGCCATGCCTCCTTGCTTGGTGGAAATATCTGGACCCCAAGGCTCTGCCCCCATCTTTGGTGTGGGGGGCACCATGGAGGAGCTGCCCTGAGCAGCAAGGGGCAAGTCCTCACTGGGGAGTGGGGCAGTGGGGTGAAAGCCTCAGCTCTGAAACTCGTTGTTGAATGCCAGGACAGTTATAGCTCCAAAGAGAAATCAGTCATGTGGTAAGTATCTCCAGCATCCTTGCACATGTGCATGCATGCACACACATGCTCACGTGTACCTGCACACACACACACACACACACACACACACACATTTCCTTCTGTACACATACAGGTATGATCCAGTGCACAGCTGGTGAACCTCAGTAGACAGTGTGCACCCCAAAAATTAAATACAGGTGTGTATCCCCATTTCAGTTTCTTGATCATAGACAGAATGAAGGAACTTCCTGGTGTGTAACAACATGACAGGACATGCAGCAACGACACAGAGCACTTGCAACATGCTTTGGAGCACTGAAATGAAATATTACAGGTAGGGCTGGTAGCTCCACCCATTCTTAAGGTTGCCAGACACTTCCCATTGTAAGACTCTGTTTGCAGTTCTTCATTCACCAAATGTTGACTGCCTGGACTGACATTTACGTGTGCCAGATGTTTGTACCAGGTTTCTGCAGTATTGATTTCCGCAGTTGTAGAAATTGCAGAAAGTTGTAGTTCAGGCACTTAAAATTATAGAACTAGGGAAGCTACATTGCTTTGCCTTTGTTAAGAAAATATTCTTGAGGCCTTTGCTCTGAGCATCTTGACGTGTCCTGTCACCTTTGGGAAAGATTTGACAAGCTGAATAAGACTGCTTTCACCCTATGCATCTGCCTTCTGCCATGCTGTGAAATCGTTCCCACATTTGTCCAGCTTGTCAGTTTAAAAAATCACCCCTTCTGAGTGGAGACCTTGATTTTATCAACTGAAATACTGAAGACTATTTAAGCAACACCTGCCCTGTGGTTTGTTCACACCTGCAGAGCTCTTGGGTCCTCTGTCCATCCACCTTCAGTGGCTGAGTGACCAAGTCCAGTGGGGGAACAAAGCTCTCCCTTTTGCCTGCCGTGACCAGGGACTCAGAGCCCTGAACACTAGATACAAGCCAAAAAAACCAATCTCCACCCAGCTGTGCTACACGCACCCCAGCACCTCCCCTCACCCTGCTTGGGACGGAAGGGACCTGATGAGACCAAGGAACCTGCTTCAGCTGAGGCAGGAGCAAGGGACAAGTGTCCACATGAGTGAAAGGGACCCCAGCTCTTGGAGGCACCACGTATATGCTTGCTCATCTGGAATCTCACTCACCTGCATCTTAAAAGTACCTCTCTTTGCCCATTCTCTGGGTAGAAGGCCACTGCATATTTCTCTGATGTTTAAGCATCTTCCTTTAAATTACAGCCTAAATGTCTTTGTGGGAAGTTTGTAACTATTTGTTCTCATGCCAATGCTGCCTTTTAACAGTGGTTTTCTTGCTTAGGTATTTTTTCTTGGCTACATTTGTAGGCTGCAGCAATATTGGTAGACTGAGCAAAGACAGAGCTGGCATGAGGAGCTCAAAGGGAGAGACTGGATTTTCAATATGGGGAAAAAACCCTGACTCCAGAGTGGAGATGGGATGAGTGGCTCAGGGTCTAAGCCCTAAGCTGGAAGCACTCACTGTTCGTCCTCTACTAGCTACAAAAAAATTTCATCTTTTGCCTAAGGGGACCAAAAAAAACCCGACCCAAAAGCATTGGACTGTAAGGAACACACTGTTGTCATCTGGGCAGTATCTATGGCGTAGTACAAACTTCAGGTACATAGTCACAATCTTTTTTTTTCAACAGCATCCAGTGTGCAAGATAGACCAACCTCAAGGGTGAAACAAATGTTCTTCCAATAACAACATAAAAAGTCTGGCTATAAATAGTCTAGTATCCCATACACTCAAAAATAAGTGTCTAAACTTAGGGAATACTTCTGATCCTAATCATTCTGTGCTTCAATTTGCCAGCTCTCAGATGGAGATAACTCTCACCATCATCCTACAGAGCCAGTGGCAGGATATATTCATTATTGTTTGTGAAACATTCAGACTTCCTAAAGTCAAGTACCACAGAAAAGCCTATAAAGCAGTTAATAACTTCACCCTCACAGCAGGACTTATAGGGATGAGTAATAAATAAGGTGTAAAACCTCATATTAAATAGCAAGGATGGAATAAAACACTGAATAATTGCTCACTAAGGGGATTCATCTGCCCTGTGCAGTTAATGAGGCATAGGTATATGGGAAAATTAATACGTGATCTTCTTAAAACTGTGAATGCTGCTTAAGGTGTGAGAGCAACAGAGGTAAGAGAATACAGGCAATCTGCATTCTGGCATTTCCTACATTTTTATTAACTGATATAGCAGCCTTAATAATATGCTTTAGGACGGTTACTTGTCTGTGCGTGTGTTGTGATACGAATATAGAGGAAGAAACATACCCATGCATTCATCATATCATTTGTACAGCCTCACCATTGCTGCCCTTTTATTCTTCTGGAAAGCATTATACAGGGTTGCTGTATAAGGCAGCTCAGGTTTCCAATACAATATCCTGGGTTTAGGAGCTTGTCCCACAGAAAGAAACATGTGCCAGGCTGGGTCTCAGCCTGCTCAGCAAAGCAGAGAGGGAGAACTGGAAAGCTGTAGACTTTATTAAAACCCTCGCACACAAATGAGACATCTGCCCACAATGTATTTTTCAAATGCTTAAAAAAAGGATGAACTGTTAAAATTAGCATTTTGTCACTACCCGCTGAGCCAGCAACTTTCCCAACACCGGCCCCCATCTCTGCCCATGGTGGATTTGCTGGCAGTGACAGTGGCATGTGCGTACCTCGGCTGTGAAATGACTGATTATTTTTTCCCCTGTCTGATTATGTAACTGACATTGGAAATGAGATTTCTTACCTGGGAAAGACCTTTTCAACTGCTCACTCTGGGTGAAAAACCTATGAAGGAGTGAGCGATGGAGGTAACTGAGCTCTGTTCCCTGCTGCACCCAGGCGTGGCGGCACAGATGGGCCACAGTGCCAACCCGCTGGTGCATGGCATCCCCTCCAGCCGGCACTAGCACAGGCAGGAGTGTTGATCAGGGCTGCAGGAGGGCGTGATCTGATGGCTGCTGAGATTTGCAATATCTAGGGGATGTCCTGTAGCTGTGTGGTGTCTCCTGAGTATTGCTCATCTCAAAAGAGCTACTAAGTTTAAAATAAAAATTAAAATGGACTATGCAATTTGGTTTTCCATTAAGACAAACAACTTGCCTTAAGCATCAAGAAGGCCAAAAATATAACATTTCATGCATTCATATATATATATATATACACACATACATACACACACACAAACACATTTATATATGTCTCTGTATGTTTCATGTATAGCACAATAATAGCATGTATCCTGTTAAGGAGATGGCACAATGTGCCCATAGTCACGCAACAGGCCAAGGGCAAGCCTGGGTAGAGCAGGCAGATTCCCTGCCTTCCAGTTCAGCCCTGTCCTCAGGTCTACACTGTTTAGTATCATGGGAAAACAGCTTTTTAACGATACTGGCAACCCGCAACTCAAAGCAGCCCGCTGTAATTAAATGATGACTGTCTCCTCTGCTGCAAAGGAGGACTGAGAACTTTGGCAGTGCACAAAGAAGAAAATGCTCACCCTCTTGCTAGCACACACTGGACCTCAGGAGCAATGATGTGGACACGGTTGTCCGAGTACAGAACACTAGCTCAGGTTTCCAAGGCAATATCCGGAGCTTAATGTGCTGATGTCTCAAAATACAGGTCCCAAGCAACCTAGTGTGGTGGTATAGATTCAACATTATGTTTAAGGTCATTTTTAATATATCTCCTTTATGGTTGTTCTTTCCCTTTTTATTTCTTCTTCTGTGCTGGAATAGGTATTTCATGTGGTTTCTTTGTTTTCATTCTGAATTTTATAGCTGTGGCTCCCCTTTTTTTTTGTTATTGTTGAACTTCCTGCTCTGTTGCAACTTATTAAATTATTCTTTTTTTTTACAGGGCGGCTTGCATGGTTTCCTCTATCTCTCTCTGGAGATCAGGGTTTCAATAAACACATTTCACATGGCTCTTACAATGTTTCTCCTTTTTTATTTTCTACCCAGGAGATAAAGAAAAATAGATCTGGAAATCAAAGAACACATCCAAAGAGATAAGTAAATGTGGGAAAGAGCCTCATTCCCACTGGAGCAACAGCATCACTTCCCAGCAACTCCTGAGCAGTTCCTTCAGGACCAACACAGGAGATGAGGCATTTATAGCTCGCAACACTCTCTCTCCTTTCTTTATGAGTTGCTGGTTGTGGGCACTTACTCAGTTTATTTCTGAGCTAGTTCTTTCAGGCTTCTCAATAATTTATGTTTCAACAGTGAAAATTGCTGTCTGAAGCACCCCCATAAATTCACTAATGACACCTCAGCTTTTGAAAGCTGAGACCACAAAATCCTCCCAGTGATACAATTTAATGCCAAACTCCTAACTTCTTGAGAGCTTTCTGAGACTTACACGGACAATTTTAATTGTTTAGCCTGGCTGACTGAGCCCTGGATGAGGAAACAAAGCTCCCTTTTAGAGCTGTTCAAAGCTTTGACTGAGGACTGCCGGCTGTAACAGGATGCACTGCAAAGGTCTGCACTTTTGTGGGGCTTTCCATGGTCCTTTTTTATTATCTCCATCTTGGTAAGAAGAGCTGACCATTGCCAGTACAACATGACTTCATATCATCTCCCTTTCCCTCAAGCTCAGACGCAGGTGAGGCCATTCTTGGCGACTGCCGATTCGGATGACAAAGCCTCCTTGACACGATACAATACATCATCCCTGCAACACAAAAGTTGTGAGGGAAATAAATCTTTGCCCTGCCTGATTCAATCAGGTGTATGAGAGAGATATATAAAGATATGGCAGGCTTCGTATGAGATCTCCATGCTGCATATGGCATGCAATGTCTAATAAAATATGAAACATTTAGTTACAGTGAGTGATTACTTTCATTTCTTCAGGACCCCTAGAGCTGTGGTAATTTGATGAGGGAAGATTTGGAAAATGGTGCATGAGAGCAGAAATGATGAAACACACTGCATGAAAAAAACACACTACCTAAACAAGGGCACTGCAGTACTTTTAAAAGAAGCCTCTGAGTTTTGATTCAAAATAAAGGCATCTCATTTAAAAAGAACGATGTGCTTCTGGGCCAAGATGCAACAAATGGCACTGGTTACAGTTACAGGCTTCCCTATGGATTTATTATTTTTCAGGATTAAAACAGACTCACTGGTAAAACCCAGTGGAATATGATCTGTGTGTTTAATCAAAATTATTATTCACTTGAAAGTCTCCTACAAGGCAGCCTCACCATATTGTCTCTCCTAAAGCCTGCTTATGCCTTTAGACCATCAGGGCTACAACAAATGTGTGAGTTACTGTTCTATCACCCATGAACATATTTTAAAAGGGACTTAAGAGAGAAGGAGCTAAACTAACCAACCTGTTTGGCTATTTTGCGAAAGAGCTGCCTCCCTCATCAGGGCTCTGAGAAGGGTGTGGAGGGCTACGAGCTGGGAAGGACCCAGGAGACCACCTTATGGTCCTTTTCAGAGCATCCACGCTGATGTGGCAGCTCTGAGGAGATGGCCCCAGGATGAAGGCCAGGAAAGGGAGTCATGGAGGATGTTAATGCTGCATTCACCTCTCTCCTTTGATGAGCTTTGCTTTTCAGTCTCCCCTCTCTTGCAAGATACCACTAACTGATGACAGCTGCTGAACAGCAGCACAATCTGTTTCTTCACAACTGACCACTCAACCTGTGTGCACTAATCTACCACTGGATACACAATGGTGTTGCAGGGCAAGAACACAAGCAGCTACAATTGCTTTCAAATGCCAGTTTGCTTATTTAAATGGGGTAAAGCTGTGCATGCTCCTGAAGTAGCCACTTTTATAAATGAGGCTGGTAATGACTCAGCTTTGCAAGGAATGATGCAGCTGTGGTGGCATCTGTCCAAATGTCCTTAATGTTCATCACCTAGCTACTAGGAGATCCAACCCCTGTTTCCCAGGCAGTCTGCAGGCATCTGGGGTCTAGCCCATGTCTAGGCACCTGCCTTTTAACCTTGGGGCCTCTGGCATATGACCACAGTGCAACATCTTCCCAGCAGCCCCTTTCCTATTCTCTGTTCCTCAGGTGCAGTCCTGGCTCTTGAGTATAAGTGCATCCTCTCCCAAAAGCCTGAATCTTCTGTCCTACAAAATATCTTTGTGAAGCCTTGGACGGAGAGGAGCAAGCCAGACATGCAGATATAAATAGTTTTTGCAGAGACCATGTAAAGACACTGTTGTGTTTCCTTACAAAATGAAACACAAGACATCAGATGTCATTAGAAAAAATAACATACCCCTTAAGTGGAAATTCCCCCAACCCAGTTACTCTCTCCGCAGAGGTCCCTGGGACTCTACCAGAGTCTGACTTCTCCAGCTTAGAATGATACCCTAAGCCAAGTTTGCATGGTCACCAAGCCCACACCTACCTGTGTCCTTAGCTTCCCCTGTGTCCCTCCCAGTGATATTTTTTAGTTTGCCTTTCTTTGTCTTGAGGTTGGTAATTTTTCATTTTCTCCAGTCCTTCAGAAAACAGAAAGGGCCACCTCCCCCCAGCTTTGGCAAAAGCACCGTCCCCAAGCCCTTCTTCATCTACAGGTGATGACAGAGTTCATGCCATCACCCCTGGCTTGGTGCAGACATGGCCCAGCTTGCCTGTCTGTGCAGGTTACTTAGGCAGTGACAAGTACAGCAATTCCTGGGGCAAAAATCTCATTGTACCTGTCAGGATCCACCAGCTGTATGAAAGGGCTCCCCAGATTGCCACAGCAGTCCTGGCATATTAACTGCATCTTTGCCTAAAAGGCCATAGACTCCAGACATGGGTGGGATTTCTTAGCCTGCCTTTTTCATTTGCCTCTCAAGTGGGACTTACATAGCTTAACTGATATAACTAAAAGGTAAATAAATAAACAAAAAAAATAGCACAGCTCTACATCACAGGCAGTTCAACAGCTAGCTGACCAGAAGGTGCTATTACAGGAATCTGAATTTGTAGTCTATTATCAGTGAAAAATACTGAAGCCATTGCAATGTTTTTATCAGCTATTTGCATAGGTTTGTTTTTTTTTAATGAGACCAAAAACATTTATAAAGCATGATCTGCTGGATCATATCAGGTGTATTTTTGATTTGTGAATATATATCTCACAATGGAAAAAAAGGCAAAGGGAAAGCATTTAACTTTACTCTTGCATTAAGGTGAGATATTTTTGCCCATAATAATATACTATAACACCCTGTATAGACTACGCTTTTCAGGAATGAGTTTCAGTGAAAAGTACCTTGTCTTTTACCCAAATATAGGTCAACAAACTTTCTCAGTGTGAGTTTGACATACAAATTAGATACACACACTTCAACTGCATTGGTAATATTACTCTATGGCTATTTGCTACTTGTGTTATTGTAGCACTTGTAAGCTGCAATCCCAAAACAAGAGCCATTTCGTGGGCACAGCTAGCACAGACAAGCCTTATCCCAAAGACCCGGCAAGCCAAATATAAAAACAAAAGAAAAAAGACATTGAAATAGGTGCTGGGTACAGAGAAACAAGAAGACTGTGTTGGTCAACATCACATACACTGGTTGTGGCCCACTGGCAACCTAGCAGCTGTCATGTCTTTGCAGGACACCATGGAAAAAAGGAGTTTTAAAGAGGACTAGCCAAAATTTTAGCTTGGACTGAAGGAGGTGGTTCTGCAGCACAGATGTAGCTCAGGAAACACGGCAGAGCTGACAGGGTTAAATTTATGTTCCTGGCTAGGACTACTCAGAGATAAGAGGTAGTGAGAAAAAATGAAGGCAGCCAACAGCAGAGCTGTACAGGGTACTGCATAAAGTGGACAAGGCAGCAGGAGCGTCCCCTGAAGGATGTACCTCGCTGGGTAATTAGGGGACAACAAATTACAAGGGAATCAGAGGAGGATGTTCTAGTTCCATCATTAGTGTTAAGTCATTTTCTTAAAATGAAAAAAATTAGTTTAATGGTCTATGAGGTAGTTTGTTCTGAGTGTGATCTCTTCCTGCAGCTCCATGCCAGCAGACAGTACCATCAGATACTCTCACATCTGTTTCAGGGCAATTACAAAACAGAGAATAACCTGCAGAGAGAGGCTGGTTACTTATTTTTAGCATTACTACTTAGACCAGTTAGAATGGCAGAATGTACGTACTCTCTAAGAGGGATTTTTCTATGGCTTAATCCCAAAACAGAACATCTAAGGTACACACCTATTGGCCACCATGAAATATTCTTTCTGAGCCCTATAATGTTCCCTTTCCATCCAAACTTTACAAGCTTTGTAAAAGCTTATCAGCAGGTTTCAAGGTGTTGTGATTTTATAATTTGAGATCTTGAGTGCTTGGTATTTGTTAGTCATGGGCTTCGCTGAGCTAAATTTGCCTTACCACAAGGAATGTACGTACCCAGACAATTTCCTCCCACCTTTCCATCACACGTCTAGGCAGGCACCCAGTTTTGGGAGATGCTGAATTAGTCATGTGACGCTGCCTGTGGCTATTAGGAAATAACTCTCACATCTGTTTTCTTGGCATCAGACAAAAAATGCACTTATACATCTGAAACCTGGCTCTTAGGAACATTAAAGGTGTGCACAGTGTTTAAATCTAACCGCTGCTGTTGAGGCAGCTTTTGATGCTTCTATCCCTTGGACTTCATGTTCCAGCTGTGTTTTGCCTCTAGTGGAAGGAAGCCTCGTTCCTGACACCAGCGCCTGCTCCTATTGAAGTCAGAAGGGAATATGCCATTACCTCGGGCTAGAGTCTCAAAGGGTATAAATCAGCATAACTTCTGTCTCCACTATTTGGGAGATACACCAATGCACACTGGTTGCAGATCTGCCCTTGCAGGTTCATACATCATCTGCTCTGCAGCTTGCTGATTTCCCGGATTAAGAATGGGAAGATGGGAAGACGCTCTCAGAGGTGATGGGCGCAGCCCTAGCACTGCATGGCACGGCTATATTTACCTTGTAGTGCTAGACAAGCTGCAAGTTGCCAGGGAGAAACTGATGTCATCCAGGAGTAAAAATCTGTAGGAACTTGCCAGCTTTCTACTGTATCAGAAGTAAGGGCTTGCACTTCTCTTTCAGGTTCATTCACTCTATGACATGCCAATGTTGGTAGACTTCAAAGTCTTCCCTTTTTTCTGTAGGGATCAGCAGTTTCTCAGCTCGGGGTGGGATGAGTAATCAAAGCTTTGTAAGCATGCCATAGTATTTACAGGGGATATAATTCTTACAGAAATAATATATATATTCATGGATTTGATTTCTGAGCTTTCTGCAGTCCATATGCAATGGAAGAAGAGAATTAATGTAAAACCTCACCAATCTGATGTGACATGTTTTACAGCGAGAGCTCACTCTTCCCAGAAGTGTAAATAACTCTGTATGATACAAGCTGGTGAACAAATCAGATATAAGTATCTAAGAATCACTACTGCAGGCCTAAGTCTTAATGAATGATCCGTGAATGAAGCAAACTCTATAGCTGGCTCCAGAAAACTTACTGCCTGCTTCAGTAGCATTTGCAACATAATTTCTAATTTTAAAATACCATGCAATAAGACACTAGGATAAATCAATCCAGCATAACTGAGACACACAGTGTGTTGGCCACACCTTTCCCTCAGACCCAATGTTTGGTTTTTTTCCCCTGCTTACTTCATGCAAACTCTCAGCCTTTGCATTTCCCTCGTAACAGTCCCTGCTTTTCCACGGCAGTAAGTGGCAGTACTGGCAAGAGAGAAAATGTTGCCCTTTCAGTAGCCGCTTTTTCAGCACATTTCCCCAATTCGAGCTGGCCAAGATGATTCATTTTAAACACCATATTATGCTGTCCATCCAGTAATCAAATATGAATAACTGTGAATCTTTGCAGACTTACTGCTTTCTTTCTTTTTCCTGAAGCAGAATACGTGTGGTGATAACAACTAAATTACTTCAGACTGGCCCTCAGAAAACTAAACAGTTATGGTAAAGGTAAAGGCTCATGTCCTGGTCCCTTATGATGATTTAATCGTGTGCAAGAGCACTAAAAAGAGATTTTTGCCCTAAATGTGTCTCTCTCCAATTTTTCCAGGGAGGATTACCATTTTCTCAGTCTATCCACCTCATCTGGGAGTTCCTCTTGCTTGGAAAGCATTGCTCTGATTCACCCCAGCTTCCAAAGTAGCACAGAGAGGGACACTTACTTCCTTGGGCTGGAACAAACCTGGCCTGGCTTGAGGGGCTGGAAGCTGGTTTGCAAAACCAGGAGCTGACTGGATCCATCTCAAAGCTTTATCACTCCCCTTCAGGCAACGGCAAAGACTTGGTCCCCATGGAAATGAGTAGCAACATTTCTGCTGACAATCTGAGACCACAGTTTTAACCCAGCAGCATCATAACTGTGGCCATTCATTTTCTAGGCCAGCAATCAAATACAAACACTAAGCCATTTTGCCATGTTGTCATGAGAGAAGGAAGACTGATAAATGACTTTAAAGGGCGCTCACCCATATGGAAAGAAAATTCCGAGGCACGGGGCAGGCATGCACTCTGCGAGAAGATGGGCCAGAAAATGTTCAAGCCCTGCCAATACATCCCAGCACTTTGACTCAGCTCCTGGTGTGTGGAAAATCGTTGTTATGGATTGAGGAGAGTTGATTCCTGGAGGAAAGAGGCCTCTGAATCATCGAGGACCCTTCCTAAGGCTTTTACAGGATCTCCTCCACCTCAGGGATATCAAGAAAATCATGCGTCAACAAAGCAAGAGTAGCAGAAGAGGTGCCATGAAGGCCCTATGACCATCAAATTACAGTTAGTATTTTCCAGGATTTTTTAGTCTCTTAAGTTACCCTGGTGAGGAGGATAAACTGGTGCTAGGCTTCTTTGCTGCCATGGCACTTGTTTGTAGGGCTGTGCAAAGCCCTGCTTCAGCAAACAGAAATGATCCCACAGCCATGAGATCCCAGGCCCAAGCAGAAATACAGCCTCGCATCCTGGTGATCAAGGACCATGAGCTTACTCAGCTCATCCCTGAACCCACGTAGACTTACAGCCCTTGATCTGAGCCTCCCCTCCTGCTTTTCAGCTGAGCTGGAAGAGCCAAGGACCCTGTCTCCTCTCTGTGCAGACAGGATTTTTAAGCTGCTTTTCGCTTCCTTGTGGCTGGGCTGTTGCAAAGTGTCCGGCACACCCTCCCCTGGACATTCAGTACACAGCCACAGCTCCTAGTCTGCAAGGCGATGAAATGTCCAGGTGGCAAATCTGCAAAAGAAGATTGTGGGGATAGGACCTGAACAGGGCTATAGTTGCCTGTTTGCAGTGTCACAGCTTAGAGCTTGGGGTGGTGTAGGGGGGGATGTCTGGGCTTTTTTTGCACTCAGGAACAGCCCCACTGCTGAAAGGGCACAGTCCTGCCCCTGACTCCTGCTTTTCTGGGTATTAGATGGAGGCACGCTGCAGCCCTCGACTCAGGCAATTAATCATGTTCCTTAAACTTTGTTGACAGAGGCTTGTTTCTCATTAAACTACCTGAAAGCAGATCTACTAACAGTCCCAAGAGGAAAATAAAGAAGAAAGGTATTTGTTTCCAGACACAGTTCAAAGGCAACAAAACTAAGAACTGCTGAAACAGAAACAATTATCGTTAATTTTTTTTCCGCAGCCTGAGATAAATTCCCCAAGTGATATCCTACTGAGGGAGAGCAGCACAGCAGAAATACTAGTCTACTATTTCATGTCTTCCACATGGGGTGACAGGAGGTAGCTTGAGAAGTGGCAAATTAGTGGGACAAAAATCTCACTCTCAACTCCAGAGATGTAGATGGGCATGAACTCATTGAGGTCAAAGATACAGTTACAGGCTTACACCAGCATAATCAAGACTCTGGTCCCACAGCTGCTCAGTGAAATATGGTCAGACAAGCAAACACAGATGTGTTTAGACATAGATAGATAGGTAGATAGAGCAATGCATCTGAATTTTCATGCCCACTCTCTGCCAGCAGGTCCAGCTGGCCCAGTGCAATGTTGATCTGAATTAGCAGAGCGGTGAACACATAGTCAGAAGCGTCAGCTCTCTTCTGCAAATAGCAGGTTAAAACCCTTGCAGCTGGTGGAGGTACAGGAGGCTTGATGTTGGCTGCAAGCCTGCTTTTTTTCTGACTTTTTTAGTTGTTTATATGTATTTCCTCTATATAAATAAAATGCACCTGTTTTTGTGAAAGGACACAGCTGCACTTCCTCAGTCTGGACTTTGAATTCATTTTTTCCCAGAGTATACCTTATCTCTGTGCTTCCTGAAAAATTGCTGCAGTCTGACATGCCAAAGGGGCTAGGTTGTGATCAGGCAGATAGGAGAGTCTTGGGAAATCCATATAGAAGAGTTCCTGGCTGTTAGCCCTTCGGTGGCCTCAGGAACTCCGTTACAACTTTCCCAGGCCCTTGCTTTTCTAGCATACAGCATTCATGGTCTCCCAATGGCTCTGTGCTTGGGAAGGGCTGGCTGCATGGCCATATGATGAATACGACCAGACCTCTGAAATTGGTCATGGGTGCTGCTGAAAACTTTGTCACTGCTTGGTTTAGTAAATCAGTGCTTCCTCAACTCCCACCCGTAAAATGGAAATGAGCTTCCCTTGCTCCTGCAGTTGCACCCCGTTCAGCTGTGCAGCGAGACATCCAGGTAACCCTGCAACCTGAAGGGGTATTCATCGTATCCCCCATTTCCTGCAGGCAGTGAGCACTGGTGGCGGGAGAAGGGTCACACAAGGAATGGCCAGGATGAGTCAGGAATGAGGCAGACGCCTCCCTTCCTGCCCCTCTGCAGCCACAGAAAGACTGAAACCATGAGCTCCCTCATTTCCCTCTAGCACATGGACAGCTGAATGACGCCCCATCACTAAACCAGTTTCCCATCTTTCTCCCTTTCTCCCATCTTTAGTCCACTTGGGTTTGGAGGGGAGAGGCATGCAGCTACATTGGCCAGACTCCCATGAATCTTTAAAGTTTGTCATTTGCTTTTGTTTTCCAAATAATTTTTCCTGGCTGTCAACAGGGAAAGTCACTCAGATCCTGATACTAGAATATCAAAAGAAGCGGTGACATTTAAGAAACTGAATAAATGGGTACATCATCCTCATATGTGACAGACGCCAGACATGCTCCCCTTAGCCTTTGCTCTTTCCTTTAGCAAGGCTGGAAAAAACCTCAACTTTCATGATTAATGAGAAAAAATATATCAAAAATATCAAATAATACATCATCTCAGGTCACTGCAGCCCTGACATCCTGCTCTTCATACAAAGGAGTATCAGAGGTGATTTGATTTTCCAAGAAATTTTACTAATTGCTCTCAGTCTGTCAGAAAGCTCATTATCTGCTCTCTGCTATTATTTACTAATCAGTTGCATCCATTCCTACAGCCTATCCTTAAACCATCAGCTAAGAACAGTGCAGTACCCAAATGCTGGAGTCTTTGCTGGCATGCCCTGACCCTTAGCAGCATCTCCCAATGTCCATGTGCTAAATCCCAGTGTAGAAGGTGCACACTGTGGCAGGAGGAGTCTGAAAATTTTTGCCCCAGAAGCTGTGTTAACATTCAGCATGCAGGATCTGGCATTCCTTTTGCTGCATGGTGCTAGATCCAGCTCGCAGACTCTGCCTTTCTGAACCAGCCCCAGGAGGGTGGCCAAACACTTTAATCTCCTTGAGAAAGAAATGCCTCGCACGCTGCCCAGCTGGCCGTTAAATAATACGATTCCATCCCCTTCTGCCAGGTCCAGATGGGAGCTGGGGATCTCTGTGCCACCCCTGGGAGGCAGATGCTCGCCTCCCCCAGAGCCATGGCTGCGGGCAGCAGTCGCAAGCAGCCCCACAGAGGTCTACAGAAGAAGGACCAAATACCCTTACCCTCTTTGTCACCCCCATGGGTGACACGCCGTGTGGTCTGGCAATGGCTTTTGCACCACTAGCACTTCTGATCCTGGTAAATAAAGGGACACATGCGTGTCTGTCTGGCACCTTTCCCAAATGCTCACAAGGGCATTTGTCCTGGGCCCATTAAAGCCAATGCAAGTGTTCCCCTTCATTTCAACAGGTTTCTTAAAAAGCTTAAAGAAAACCCCACATAACCTCAAACTACGCACCAGTGCAAGTAAAAGAACTTGAAATTCAATCCTCTGTGTTTTAAAAATAATTAGTAGGATTTAAATGATAAAAAAGAGACACCAATTTATTTGAGTATGTATCATAGCTTGTGTGCAAAAATACCTATTAAGATCAGAGGTTTTCAGCAACAAATTCTATGTTAGCTAAGATTTTATTCTGTAGCTTTGATAAACAACTGAACCAATGTGGACTGATGTTTATCATGTTTCAGATCCTCAGTTGCCCTAGGTATTATTTCTAGACAGCATGTGAAGCCAAGGCTTGTGTTCTTCAGTCCAAGAAGAATATTTTAAGAAAAAATATTCCAGCCCATCTCCTGAACCTACCGCCTGCAGAAGATCAGCTAAATGGAAGGTGAAACAGAACAAATAATCCAGAGAAGCAAAACTCCTTTTCAGTGTTACACTTAAGGTAACACAGTTACATATCGTCCCCTACAGAGAACAGTGAGTGTGTAATAAAATCCAGGGTAAAGAACAGTGACCACTAGAATTGCATTGACAGAAAATAATTCTGTGTAATTGCAGAGTACAGAATTTGAAATAAGAGTAGAAACTTGTCTGTTCACAGCAGTAAATATCTGTTCTATGCCTTCTAAGTCAGAATCAGAATGAAGGAAGTGGTAAAACCCAAATGAAGCACCAAGGCCCTAGTGGAGCAATGCAGACGAGAAAGCTTTTACATGCTGGTAGATGGGATGGGACAGGATAGATTTAATAGTAATTCTCACAAAATCAAAGAGTAATTTAAGTTGAAGGAGATCTCTAGAAGTGGCTGGTCCAACCTCCTTCTCAAAGCAGGGCTAACTCCAGGTTAAGCCAGGTTGTTCGAGGTCTTGGCTAGATACATTTTGAAAATATCCAAGGATAGAGATGCCACAGTCTTTCTGCACAACCTGTCCCAGCATGTCCCATCCCCTCCCCCCCCCCCCCCCCTCGGTGAAGAGTTTGTCCTTTAAATGCATTAGGAATTCCCCTTGCTGCTAGTTGTATCTGCTGCCTCCTGTCCTTCCACTGGGCAACTCTGAGAGAAGTCTGGCTTCACCTCCTCTGTATCCCCCATTAGGCAGGTGAAGGCAGCAGTAAGATCCCAGCTCAGCTCTCTCTTCTGAGGACTAAGCCATTGTGGTTGTCTTAGACTCTCCTTGTATGCCATCCACTCCATCCTCCTCTGGACCCCCAAACTCCAGTTTCCAATAACTGTCTTGTACTGGGTCCCCAGGCTGGACACGATATCTTTGAAATAGCCTCACAAGTACCCAGTGGAGGGAAATAATTGCTTCCCTTGTCCTGCTGGCTATGCTTTTGCTAACACTGCTGAATTTGCAGCTCTGCCTTCCCCCCTGCAAGGGTACATTGCTGAATCAGCTCGACTGGGGCCCACCACTCCTTTTCTGGGTCTCCAGGTCCCTTGGGTCTGGATCCCTCAGATTCCAGCCTCTGCTGCTGTCTAGCATCACTCCAGCACAGATGCAAGATTTTGATTTAACTTTATTGAAAAATACCGTGCCCAGTTTGGTTTCAGGAGTGATAGGAGAAGCCATGTCGAAAGCCTTGCTAAAGAAGTCAAGTCATAAATTCAGTAATAAGTGGTAGGGAAAGAAATTAAGGCATAAATACACAACATGAATGCCTATCCCTGCCCTATTCAATAGTTTTAGCACCAAACAACTCCTGAGAAAGCCCTGGGCTTTTTTGACATGGAAGGTGCAAAACGCCTAAACAACGTCCAAGCTCTATTTCAGCAAGTCAGCTTGGATACCGCAAACACTTCAGATGCAGCTGTATGGCACTCACTACACGTCATTCTCCCTGCCAAGGAGTTTAGCACATGTGGGGCTTGAGGTTGTCACAGCTACATTTTGTCTAGTGTCCCAGCTAGTTGATTTATACCTAGCTGAAGGCTCTTAATGGTGTTGGTTGGTGTAGGCATATTCCAAAAACCTTCAGATACAAAAGATGATTTCAAGAGTTAACATTCAGTTATCGTTTCATTAAGGAAGACAGACAGTTAAGGACCTCAGTGAAAATAAAGATTAATTTGAAGGCCAGGAAGGGAGAATGGTATGTGAAAGTGATCTAATAAGGAATTGTAGGAAGGTTTTCATGTAAATATTATTAAAACATAGCAACATTTCACTGTGTATTACTAATGAAATGGAAAAATAGTTCTTAACAGAAAAAGATGGCAAATAACTGTAAGATCAGCCAACAACATACAAAACCAAAGAGCCAAGGAGCAGGAACCAGGGGCAAAATGGTACTTGGACATCTACCTAAAACTGAGAAAGCATCTAAATTGCCATTGAAATCAAATATCTGATAACTAAATACATGTGTTCAGAAACTATTTATATAAGGAAATTCTGGAGTTAGTATAATAGAAAAGTATACTCTGGATGAAACTGTTCTACGGGTCTAAAGAGACAAGGCTACCTGTACTTATAGAAATGGTACAGTTTTCATTTGTTTAAAGGTTCAGGATTGGGGCAGAGACAAGACCAAATTTACTTGAACTGAATTCACTTGAATTTCATCACAAATCTGGGGACACTCCTGCTAGATGGTTCATTTAATTTCTGACTTTTCCTAGTGACATGGTAGCTGAATCGATACCTCAAATCTATTTCAGTCCTTTCTATTTAAAAGGTTATCTATGTTTAATTTAAGTATATTCATTTGATCAAAATCATTCAACCATTTCTGTTGATTTTTCAACTTTCTCTCAAAGATTTATTTTTTCACATTGTGGATTAGATTGTACTTTTCTTTCCGCAAAAAAAGTTTTCTAAAGCAAAGTAAGAACAAGCACTCCTCTCATTAGCAACAAGAAAACCAGAAATAAATCTAGACTCATTCAAAAAGCAGGCTGTAATCTTTTCTAATTATTTCCATAACCCTAAGGAAGCCACATTTCCCAAGAGAGCATCTGAGATAATCCTTGAATATTAAGAAACAAGCGGAAAATGCAGCAGATTTAGCAGGCAAATCGGAGAGAGAAAGAGAGGATTGAGCACCTGGGAAAGAGACACGCTTCAGCATTCGTTAGACTGGCTGTTACTTCTCACAATCTGGAAAAAAACTTCCATCACTTTTCATTCCTCGGTCACACAGACCATTCAGAGAGTTTTACACTACAAATAATTCTATTTAAAAAAATAAGTATTTCAAGTACCTGGTTGTTATATGAGCAGCAGACTCGGGTATGAAATTTTGCCAAAAGTGCTTAGAAAATAATTTTCAAAAATAGGATCCAGGATGAGAATTGTGCCACATGAATATTTTATTTAATAGCTGTCAGCAAGTTAATATCCTTGCTCTTGCCCTCTATTTCTTTAGATGAAACTGCCTAATTTTGTCTTACTTCTAGGAGTGGTAGGAACACATTTTCTAATCAAGAAATGCTGGACACGTCCTCTTAAAACATGGAGCTGTTGGGCTTTTGCAAAATTTCACTTGGAAACACTGCAAAGACTTTTCCTCCACTGTAGAAAATGTGTGCAGTTCTGAGAAGCTGATTTCTTTTCAATGAAATACTCTCAGAAAACACTGTGACCACTTTTTGCATTTCTTTTTCAAGCAGCTGCAGTCCCAATGGAACCAGTTATTCACAAATCAACTACGGCTGCTCTGGGGTACTGTATTCCCACTTCCTAAAGGCTCAAAAGACCAAGTTCAGGTAATGTTTTTTCCATGGGATAGCTTACGACTTTTTTCCTCCCTCTTGCTTTTGGATGAGGCTTTGAAAATTTGGGGCTGTCCACCTCCCCATGCGAAGGTGGAGGGAGAACAGGAGCGGCAGTGGAAGAGTAGATGCCCACCACCATGTCCACCTCCCTCTTCGGAGGGTGCTGCTCCTATGTGTGGTCCCTTATGCCCAAAAAACCTTCCGTGTGAAGCTCAGGGCACATGCTGAAGCACTGGTAGAGAACTTGGCACTAATCCCTCACTGTTAGGCAAAGAAGAAAGAATTTAATGCCGTCTTAAAGATCTCAAGCCCTGCTATAGCAATAGAGCAAATGCTCATTGAGCACAGGGAGAGGAAAGGGGTTTGAAATGACGTTTCAGTGCTTCCTTTGAGCTCAGCAGTACCCAACAGACTTCAGTAAAACAGCAAGGAGGACTAAACTTTACATACACATGCATGTGTATAAGCTATCCCCTCTCTCTTTGCATGCATAAATTTACGTACGCATATAAATGCCCCCAAAAGCTATGATATGTTTGAGCTTTCTAGGCTAACATTAAATGCTACTCTTTAATCTTAATCTATTTCACAGGTGAACCGGCTCTTCTGAATTCCTGAATTTTGTAGGAACAAGGAGGGAAGCTTGTGCCTTTGATTCTGACATTTTCATGTGAAACATGATGACCCAGCTAGATGTTGATTTTGATAGTCCCTTTTTTCTTTCTTTTTTGATCTGTATTTTTAGCAATTGTAGAGGCATCACTTTTCATATACCAATAATTCATTTTACCTGAAAAGCTGTCACATACAAATTAAGGTGGGTATCTCTCTCTTCCCTTGTTTCTCACCCCACACACACGCACGTTAATTACAAGCAGAAAGCACAAATGACACTACATACTCCACAGCATCTGCTCAGGCCTTAATTAATCCAACCTTCATGCGGTCCCCATAGCAACAATGCTCAACAGACTCCCCTGACTTGGAATATTCAATAGAGCATCTTACGCTCTACATATTTTATTCAAATTATGGCCACAGAATTACTTCTGTGTTAGCAATGTAGTGTTGGTGTTGATGGGAGCAGAACGAGCCCTTGCTCTACTTGACCCCTCCTCACGCATTACCTCATTAAAATGTATAATGGTGTTCAAGCTAAGTCACATTAAAGCAGACACACTCTTTTTCAAAGCCTAAAAAGAAGCCCATTACCACTTTTTTATGTTTAAAAGAAACTCTCGGTCTTCAGAAAATTAATAGGAATATTTTGCAGTGCTGCGCCTGCAACTCATATCACAAAGGCAATTATGAAAATATAAATAGCAAGAAGGTATTGATAGCAATAGGTGTATTTCTACACCTATCTCTCAAGTCCTGCTATCTTATCAGTTTTGGCAAGCTGTGATCCCCATTATTTAAATCTTAATGGAGACTGGAGTAACAGTGGCTGTTACAGCTAATGGAAGAGCTGCTTATTTCAGTTGTTGGGTGGGCAAGGGACCCCCATTCTTGGTGTTTGGCCACACCCCCTCTAGCTATGTTGAACAAGGCACCAGACTGGATGTCTCCACCATGATGGTGTCAGGCTGCTCTGCCAGCCAGGTGGCAGGACCCCCTGCTTCCCAGGAATGAAAAGCTCATCTCAGCCTCCTGGTGAAGGCAGTCCTGATGGCCAAAGGCCAGGAGCAAACCATTGCCAACTCAGCCTCTCCCATAGTCAGCAAGGCAGTAGGAGGCTGTTTGGATAAAACCTCTTAGGCCAGCCTCAAAGAGGGAAGCACAAGCTGTCCCTGCTGTTTTCCACCTCACACGTGCCCAGCAAGCCCCTTCCCCAGGGATGGCTGTAGGGAGGGGCCGGCAGAGGACCCCTGTGCCCCTGGGCCAGGCTCCCTTGGTGGGGCTGGAGCAGGGTGCTGCATGGGGCCAGAATAACACCCGCCAGTTATCATCCTGTAAACCCACAAATTATCCCTGTGTAAAAAAAAAAACAGAAAACCATGGCAAGTGACTCAAGAAGGGACTTGGGTATAACAGCAGGTGGGGAGGAGGCAGGAGCAGGCGGCTTCAGGCCGTTACTGTGCACCAGTGACAAGTGGATGGAGGGCACATTGCCTCTGCATGTGTGCATCTCATACACTGCCATATCTTTCCTCTGGGTATTAAATTACAACTTTAAACACTGACAGCATACACACAGAGTTGAAAAGAATTATTTTGCTATTGTATGCAGACAGCTACGTTGCTCTGAAGGTATGTACAAATTAAATGTTAATCTAAGTCCAGGGATAATGTAATTATTGCTTCCTTTTGAAGTAAGAGGAACAATATTTACTGAGTAAATTATGGACCTCTGAAGGTAAAACTTGCTTTGAAGATTAAACAACACAATGTTGTTAAATATTATAACCATACTTGGCACTTGTTGCTTTGTAAAAATTTAAATGAATTTTGAATTTTCACAGAGATGTTGCATTTGAGAAGGCACTACTTCATATCCTTGTCAAATGTCTTTTAACAGTAGCTGAAATGGCAACGTAACAGAGCACACCAAATATATGAGAAGCTGTTGTGTGATACGTGTAGAGCACAGCTACTTTGCAATACAGAAGAAATGCCCATTTTAGCATAGAGGGGACACTGGCAGCATGGGGAAACCATCCTCACCACCATGGGCCAGGCTTGCGGGCCAGCTCCCCACACGCTCATACCTCTGCCCTTCGGGAGTGGGGTGGCCTGCTGGAAAGGGCCCAGAGCATCCTGGGTTTGTGCTGTGGGGGCGATCACGGCACAGCGATGGACTAGAGGCAAGACTTGGCACCTCCAGGAGAGTTTAGCAGCTCCGGCGGGACCAGACAGTGCAATCTCACACTCCTCCTCTGCCAGTTGTGGATCTTCAGTCCATGAAAAGCCTTTCCATGGATGGAGATAATTCTTCCTACTACCTGGCTGTGAATTCTTGTGCCATATTAAACCCAGTCCATCATATTCAGCTTTACTTTCAGCACTAGAGCTACCCAGTAATTTAATTATATACTAAACCCCAGTTAACAAAACCCCTGATCAAATAATAACAAATTATTGTTATAATAGAATGCCTATATGGATTTTTTTCATCAGTAACTCTGAACACTGTACAGAAGAAGCTGTTTCCGCTATTTCTTGTGCTGTTTATTTCCCCAATCACTTATTTTTGAGCCCACATCATTTTGTCTGACAGTTCATAATCTGAGTTTGAAAAACACCATGTTAAAGTGGAGCATTTTGTCTGAGTCTTTCAAGCTTGGATTCAGGCCTGCATGTTCCAAATACCTGACAGCCTTCAGATCTCTTTTATGTTCAGGGCCATCTCTGTAATTACCCCAGAATCGCTGACAGAAGTTGCACAACTAATAGGTTGGAAATGTCTGAGCAATGTTTAGGGAAATGTTTCTGCTTATCAGAAGGCAATCGGGAAATTAAGTCGTGAGCACTAATTGAGTTACATTTAATTGAAATTATAGATGGAAGGACTGTATTTGGGGAATT
This sequence comes from Aptenodytes patagonicus, assembly GCF_965638725.1. Taxonomy (NCBI): domain Eukaryota; kingdom Metazoa; phylum Chordata; class Aves; order Sphenisciformes; family Spheniscidae; genus Aptenodytes; species Aptenodytes patagonicus. Next base: position 29,151,649 of record NC_134982.1, read on the forward strand.
TCAGTTGCCCAGATGTTCTGAGCTCCCAATTTCCCAGAAGCAAGAATATTTTGAGTTTGGTGTCTGTAAACCGTGTTCTGTTAGTCATGTTCAGAGTATTTGAGAAGCATGTTGGAGTCCCAGCCGTCTCAAGGGGTTTTGAGTTCGTGAGACTCCAACACAGTCCTGCCTGCAGGACTAACAGAAGTGACTAACCCCTTACAAATAAATTAAACTGCTTCCTCTCTTTTTGGCGGTCTCATGCAATGCTGATATATTGTCCTTGAAAGTTGTTATCCTGATCTCTTTGAAGAATTATGCTGTAAATCAAATGAGAACAGCTGGAGTCAGAATTAGAAATGGCACCCTTTCTGCTGTGCAAACCAAGATTTCCAGTAAAACAGCTGATGAGCCCTACCCTTGGTCAATAATTACTCCGTATTGTGAAATATCCTTCAGCACTCAGCATTCATTTTACATGCCAAGAGTGGTTTCCCAGGGCTGTAAGCCACCTTTCACAACCTGCATACATCCATTCAACCTCAAGATAGGTACCGGAGGGATGAGAGCCAGACAGGGGGGAGACCAGACCAACGCACGGGCTCCCCCAGGGACCCACCACTCCTCTGTGCAGCAAAGCAGGGTTGAACGTGCAGCCGGCTCTCAGCACGACCTGTGGCATCAGCTTCAGTGGCACTGAATGACTTGGTCCTCCCACAGCTAGGTTTTCTGGATTACCAAACTGACAGCACCATCCAACTGACAGCCATGTACCTGCCCCAGAGCTGGAACCCTTCCCTCTGCACCCACTGCTCCTGTTAAGGGCCATCCGGAGAAACATGCCTTGTAGCTCACGTGCAACATTAGCAAGTACCTGTAGTTTCTCAGGGAGTTCATTCCCGTGGGTCAGCCACAAGCCACAAGCAAGCTTTGCCTCCTGTACCCCTGCGTTTCACCTGATGGTAAAAAATTATGCTGTGCCAGACATAGAAAAATATCAACCATGCCCTCTAGTCTGAAGCTTTAGATGTTTCCTGAGGACTTAAAACTAAAGAAAATTAGCTTGATAAATCTTCCTACAGAAAGCCTGGGCAGCAACTGGAAGGTAGTCTGATGTGTTAAGATGTGTACCACAGCTTTCTACAGCAGCAACAGGATTTCCTACAGTCTCATGACTTACTGCCCAGACATTTTGCATGGCTGTAGTCTAGATATTAAATGAAGGTCAGCTGAGGCTAGGACATCATTTCCATGGTGGGACAGAGTCTTCAAACTATGTGGAAGATGGAAGGGAATCTTCATCACAGATACAGCTATATGCAAGCTTTTTCTGTCCATAGGGCATCTAGAAGCACTGCCAGATCTCAAAGTAAATGACTGATTTGATGCATGCTTCAAAGGAGGTCACACCTTAGCTTTGGATCCTCAAAGTCCTTCCTTTGCCTGCAGCATTGACACTGTCCAGCCTTCACTGAGATACAAGCTATTTTGATATTACTCAAGCATCAGGCACTTGGAGATAATTTTATGAAGTCCACGCCACCTTGTCAGTTCACCTGGTGGCTGCACAGAGGTTTAAAATCAGACCACATCTGGTCACGTGAGACTCTGCAAAGGAAAGCAACGTCAGCAGAGAGGCAATATCACTCCTTCTGATGTTTTCCTTTTCAATGACAATTTGAGTATGTCACTCTGAAACCTTGCTCCTTACACATACGGGACATCAGTAGCACATAGTCAACAGCATCAAAAGCTGGAGGCAGGCCCCAGAGGATGAGAATGGTTACCTTCCGCTGACTGAAAGCAGGAGATGCTCAATGTCCTCTTGGCTGCCTTTCTATCTGGATTGGGCTTGGTTTGATGAGTTTATAATTGACCTACAACAGTTTGTTGTAGCATTCATTCAGCAATGCTAGGACAACTGCATGCATGTAGGAAAAGAGGAAAATTTTAATTTCAGGTGAGGCATTACTTACTTTAACCAGGAGCAACACCAGTTTATCATGTTTCTTGCATTACTCAAGAGGAGCATGAGTAGGTCTGCGGCTTGACCTGAGCATCCTCAGTGAGCTGAACACAGGGAATGCAGGCGTCCTGTTTGTTCACTTGCACAGGACAGCATGGTGGTCTTGACAAGCCGTCTTCAGTTCATGGGATCATTTATCCGTGCAAGGCTTTGTTGTTAGCAGTGGTAACCTGGGTTAGCGAAAGGTTCACACCTCCGCATAGCTCCTGTAGGCATGGTTTGGCATTTTTATAGAAAGCTGATAAGAAAGTTCCTTGGGTCTGTTCTCCTAAGCAGCTTCCATAGGAGAAATTCTTTGTTTCAACTTGCATGCTTCACTGTCACTTTCGTAAATATCTGATCCTCGCTCCATCTGGCACTGGATTTAAAAAATATGGCATCTCACCGGTGCTCAGATTATAAGTCTAACAAACAATAAGCAGTGTGTTAATTACTGATTTTTTGTCTCCGAATAAAAAAGCTTGTTCCATGAAGGAGCCTAGAAAACATCCCATGGTAGGGGACACTCTTCCTGCCTTCTCTATACCCAGAGTGCCTTTTTTCACATTTCTTTTCTCTCCTCCTGGTCTCCACCCAGGGTATTTCAAGACCCAACCTCAGAATTCGGCAGCTGCTGCAGAGCTGCCTGTGGCAGAGCCCTTCCATGTAAGGGGTGGGAACATCCTTATCTGAGCCTGAGGCTGAGCGAGTGAGAAGAGGAAGAAACTTCTGCATAGCTGATCCCCAGGATAGAAGACATAGCTCTCTGGGAATTTGGGAGCCAACTACTGACCTGGATAGAGGTTTTGCCAGCACTGCTCTGCATGTCAGTGAAAAACATTGGCATTCCCAGATGACATACCTGGACCATTTCACCACCATGGCCCACAAAACACTTGCAAGTTCCTCCACAATCCTCTTAGTCTTTGGTGATCTCCTCATACAAGAAGCCTAGTAGTCTATTGTCTGATGCACTTTTGCAGAGCAAAGGGCTGTATTAATGAGAACAATTTAGATTAATGCCAGCAAGGTTATCCTTTAAGGTTTTTCTTTTATATTGAAGAAAGGAAACACTCTGGTTTCACATCAGCCTGCCAAAGGCAGCCTTTATGCAAAATTCAAGCCATAGAATTCAGGCCATCCTCAGAGTCTTATCTCAGAACCTGGCAGCAAGTGAGACAGGAGAACCTTTCTGGAGGTTAACATGTAGCTGTCCTTATGACTAAGATTACCAAGAATATTCACAGCTACTTCTGCAGTGCTTCTACGTACAGATCTTTACTAGGGATGAGAAAACAACAAATATGTCCATTCACCTTGGCAAAAAAAGTCACAAAGGGACTGCAATTCCATAAGAAAGAGCAGACATCCAACCTGTTATAGTATGCTAGTGCCCCACAACCTATGCTGTATTACCTCTGTAATACAAACTGGGCACAGTGAAGACTTTGGATGGGAAGGATTTGGGGTTGGAATTCTTTTCAAACAGAATATTCATTAGAAGGTATCCAAGCAGTCACGCTATTTCCCCATTTGTCATCAAATGCATAAGGAAAACTGCCTCATCTGCAACTCCTCTTTGCTTCCAAAATTCAGTCAGAGCAAGTTGTACACGTTACTTACCACAGCACAGCCTCTTTGCTTTTCTCTGAATGAACACCACCACGAACATGATTTTACCAGCATTATGGCACATTACTACAGAATTTGCACCTACTTGATTAAGAAGCAGTCAAAAATCTTACTCACTTTTTTAACCTAAATGGGTGGCATATAAATTAATGCAGCCCACAGGGCACTCTAAGTAAAATGATTCATGTTCCTTACAAGGCAAACATTAACAGATATTTTTTTAATCACTTTAGTAAACAATCTTTGGGAAGTTTTGCTGAGAGCCTAATCTGTATTTAATTTAGTCATTTGAAAATTACATGGACAAGCCTTGTGAAAAATCCCTTAAAAATGCAGCTGTGTTGTTTACGTTAATACTCAAACAGCAGCCAAGTGAAGTGTTTGCTCTATTCTGGCCTCATTCTGTAAATGACTGAATGCATAAATCCAAGGTTCTGGATTGAGCCCACTGTAAGCTTGAGCTCTTCATGAATTCCTTCTTTATTGTTTTTATAGATTTGCTGAAAAAAGTTTTGTTGCGAGTTTCCCTTAACAATCTCTCAAAGTTGTAAGATACGAGAGCTTTACTAGCATACAACAACATTAACGGGAAAATGCTGGACAAAGTCTAGGTATTACAGTAAAGAAATCCTCCCTTTGTTAAATGATGGGAGAAAGTTTAAAAAAGAAAAAACATAGAGAAAGCCCAGCCCAGTGCAGCGGAGATTTGCAGTACGGCAACTGCTCCTTTAATTTAAACACTGAAATGAATGACTACATTTGATTTTGAGCTTTCAGAGGCAAGATGCCTGGAGAAGCATGGCAAAAAGAAAACACAATATATGGGATGAGTTAAAAATAAAAACAACAGGCCTTGCAAATAAGCCCACTTCAAAATAATGTAATAAAGGTGAAGGGGACAACTTCTGAATATATTTTTCTAATGAAAAAAGAAGACAAATCATTAATATATGCCTGACAATGACTGAAAATGCAGCCTGCTAAAATGGCTGAGTCTCATTGGGGCTGCATTTAAATTCTGCATAGTATTAAGAAATGCCTAAATAATGGACAGAGTTCAGGGGTGCATAATACATCTTGTTATAAAGAGCACCTGCCGAGACCATACTGGCCTATAGTTTAAACATTTTCTACAATTAAAATACCTAAATCTAGAGGCCACCTGTTTCCTGCCTTTGCCTTCCTTGAGTGCCAGAAGTTTTACTGTAAACACAGGTGAGCAAAATAAGATGCCGCCTGATGTTACGGGACTCAAATTTGCACAACAGCTGAAGTCCCGGCCAGCCGCTTTTGGACTCCCAGCCCCTCAATTAAAACTGATGAGAGAAGCAGTATCCTCTCTTCCTCTCCCAGTGGCAAGACGCTTACACGGGAATTCCCACACCGGGCTGGGACAGCAGCTATCCACCCAGCAGCTTGGATTTGACAGTAACCAGTACCAGATGTTTCAGCAAAGGCATAATAAAATGCAGAGAGAGTAATTGTGGAGAAAACTACTCAGGTTTTCCCAATTTTATGCTGGTCCCTGGGCAACACACGTATCCCGGGACATACTGCATCCCAAGAAGCTGGTCTGGCTATTCAGAAATTTGCCAAAAAGCTGTTCAGATGGCAACCCTGAATTCATTGCTGACTGGTAAAATAGAGAGGCTGTGGACTGTCCTTACTGTAGGACCCTTAAGAGAGGTTGGATTCACATTTTAATTTTAGTCTAACTGTGAAATGTAAAGAAGGTAAAACATTTCCAGAAATTTTAAAAAGTTTTTTTTCTCTTATAAGGACACATATTAAGGAAGTGCTGTCAGGTGAGCAGAAGCCTTGAAGGCTGGAAATAGAAACTGGACAATACATCTGCAGGCCCAATCTTTCCCTGATGACATTGGCACACCAATTAATACCAGCTGGAAATCAGGTCCTGCTCATCAAGAAGGTCAGTCACTGTTAGCCTAAGCTGTTAGCCTAAGATACCAACTGAACAGCTGGTCTGATAGCCCAGTTAAGTTGCAACTCGGAAAGCTCTGCTTTTGAATATTCCCAATAGCACACCAGTCCCTGGAAAAGAATCCTCTGCGTCAGGGAACCCTTGCTGACAAACATCTACTATCTAAAACTCTGCCCCCTGCAAGAGATTTTGCACAATGCAAGGCTTAGGGTAAAATGGAAACCATATGACACTTGGGACTTATCTAGACAAATGGGCAGGGGCAATCCTGTGCTCCCATGCCCTGTGAGCTGGGCAGATGTGAGGCAGCTCTGATCCAGGAGCTGTGCAGCTGCACCCCTGCTGCGCCACTGCCGATACCATCAGTCACGCTAAGCAGCACCTGGCCAGTCCAGAGGGCTGCCTGCGCCTGCTCGAATAGGCACGTCCTTGGTTTTGCCAGCTGAGGTGCCTGGAGCACAGCTTTGGCTGTGCTGGGCAAGGGAGGCGCATCTGCAGCAGGGCAGAGTGCAAACCAGGCAAGGAGATTTTACTTTTTTTCCTCCTGTTTTCAAACTTCTTTGGAGGACCTGACAATGAATCAAAGTTACAGTTTTGCAGAAATGCACGGAACATTTATTCAATTCGACAGAAGTGTACAAATATTTCTGAAAGACAAAAAGGCACGAAACAGGTCCTCGTTTCTTACTGCCTAATGCAGAGATGATACCGTGAACCTGAAAGCAGGAAGCTAGCTAGCTCCTACATGGGAAAGCAGCAGAGTTTCAGAAGGATTCAGTTAACTAGAAGCCTACTGTTTTCCCCCTTTCTTTTCTTTTGACCAGCGAGATGGTTTCATCTGGTAAATTTTAATGCGCAAGGACACTTACTGAAATGAGGTACAGTTATAATACAATAACAAACTGACTTACAGCATCTCTGCACAGAAACTGGCAGTAGTACCAAAATTACGATAAGCTTTGGGACATGAACAAACACTTAGAATTATGCAATTATGTTGAGACCATAAAAAACATCCTCTTCTGAGCAGCTCCTGAGCCAGGGAATAAGGAAAATGACCCGATAGTTAAGGGTACATAACACATTTCATTGAAGACTACAGCCATCATTCTTACATTGCTGTCTTCTCGTGTTACATCACAACTGTTAGAAGGTTACTGATCCATACTCTGAAATCTCCAATAGCAGGCCCATCTCTCTTAGCTTGCTCTTTTAAAAAGAGGACTCAAGAGAAAATCAACACTTGCTTTCACAGCTCTTGGTGGCATCTTTACAATTCCAAAATGTTATGTCTCCCCTGCTACCCATTGCTTCTTGCAAAGCATTTGAAATCATGTCATAAATTAAAGATTATAAAACAAAGGCTTCAAAATAATTTAATTGTTATATTTATCACGGGGAAAATCCTGCATTGAATATTACATACTATCCTTAAAGCCATTTAGTCATACAGGGAGCAACTACGGACATTTAGAAAAGCAAACACAATTATATTTCAAAAGTGCTACTGAGATGAGAAAATGAGCCATCAGAGGTAAACAATCTTCTCCTCTACTCTGCCTCCACTTTCTGCGTCCTGCAGGCTCTCAGGCTGGTGGTTCAGCAGTAGCGTGTCTACCCGTGGCAGCTGGATGGATCCCTGGTTTGGCATGCTTGTTTGGGGACCCTGGGTCTGTGATGCATTCAGATCTGTAACGCACAAGAGAAGGACATGTGACAATGCATCTTCTGCCATGCCTGTGCCATCGTAAAGAGCAAATTCTGACTTTTTCATTAGCACCATTTTCTAGTTTGCTGCATCTGTCTAGAAAGGAAAACACTGTTGTATTACAAATTATACTACAGCCCGGTGAGAGGTACCTTACCCAAATTTACTGAAATCTCTTCAAGTCTGTCCATCCACAGGGATGATCACTGTCACTATTTTTACAATAAAAGAAATTTATACCCATACTTCACTAACCAGACACACAATAACGGAAAGGCATAAATGCTGTCAGAGTTGGGCTGGAGGGAAACATACAGCACATAATTAGTAACTTTATTAGTAATAATACAACTGTAAAATTAATAGTTTCCATCATTACACAGAATTTTATTTGCAAGCCTTCCTTTTATGGATGAAAAAGAATCAACTGAGTAAACCCAGTTAAAAGTCTACTTGACTGGCACTTGCAGTCTGTAACAGTTGTATAGCCAGTCAGCTTCTTCTGCCAAGTTTATCTGCGTTTATTTGCACAAACTACCTACTCTATTCTTGTCTCAATCCTTTAGGTGTGATGTGGAGATAATACCTGCACCCAAACACTAAGAAATTATTTCACAAGGATCTTCATTTGTTATGTTTCCAATTTTCTCCTGCAAATGCAGAGAATCAGGTACTTGTTTTCCAGCACTGAGCTCTGAAGGCTTTTGTGATGATCTGTGCACTACTTTTAAAAAAACAAAACAAAACAAAACAAAACCACCCCAACTGTGGTTGGGTTTTGCCCTAGTCAGCTTTCTGTACCACTTCAGGCCCTCAGGAACTACACCTTAGCAGCTGGCTTTTCTACATCTTTATTTCTGCAAAGCAATTTTTACCATAAAAACAAGCTGCACAACAAGGGAGCGTGCATCCTCATACCTAGGGATGAGAAAAGTCTGCAATAGACAGGCTGCAATACATTTCACTGTAATTTTAGCCCAACAGACCTCTGCTATTACATCAGGAGGGTTAACTTTTCATTCTTCCCCCCACAAAAAGCACTCTGCAGGAGGAAGGGGAGCTTGGCACCCCTCCCACAGCATGGGTAATGCCAGAAGCAAGCAAACCCAGCAGTGGGGTCCTTTGAGCCTTGGTCATTCATGCAGAGAGCTAAAAAGACATTTCATGCCTGCTCTGGTCCCTACCCCTTCTCACATGTATGTGCAATGAAAATCTGTTATAAAGGAGATACTCGGATTTTTGCACACTGTGTCGCTCTAACTGGTGGCAATTTAAAATGACACCTGCCCACATTTGGCATTCCCCCGACGCATGTGGCTTTCACCAGTCTTGTTCACTGAGACATTCACATGAGTTTAAGGCAAAACAAGCTTGCTGGCACCCTGCAAAGCCTAGGCTCCCTGGCTGCTCCCCGCCACAGGGCGTGTGGAGCGGCAGGAGATGATTATGCCATGGGCATGTGGGAACACATCATATCGCTGCCTCTGCCTTCAGCATGTTCTCCTCTTTGATATTCGCACAGCTGGGGGGAGCAAGCAAGCTTTGGGGCTTCGGCTTCCAGCATAAGCCACATGTATGTTATACCTGCTGCTGAGACTGCAGGTTCGGTGGCAGGGGCAAGGTATTTATACACGAGCGGTGCTTGGCCATAGTGGGATGACACAGGATGTTAAGATAATTAATCCCAAATTCCCTTTATTTTACTGTTTTACACTGGATTTAAAGGATCAAGTTTCGGTCTTGGTGAAAATCCAGCGTAAGTCTTGATTGCAGGCGAGTTATTTCCAATACGTAACACAGCAGAATTTGACTCCCTAACTTACTTGAACAGCCCTGTTTTGTTAAAGGTGACTTTTGCATTTATTTCTGTTTGATGGCCGTATTAGAAAAAGATTACAATTTGCAGCAACAGAAGAAACCAGAAATATCCTACGTCTGCTTTTCTTTATGGAAACTGGATACTTCAGTTTTATTTATTTATTAAAAAGAGCCCTACCAGTGAAAGGTCCTCAACCTCTAAACACTTGTATTTTGGGGTAATTTTACCCACATTAATATTCCTTTTAAGTCCTGTGAGTCTATTCACTTTAACAAAGTTACGTGCATAAGAATACCAGGCAGTAAGCACTTATTTGAAAGATCAGTTTCCAAAGTTTATGAAGTACGTAATTGGAGAAGCCTAATTACAAATTTGGAAAAAACCAGAAAAGAAAGAGAAACACCTTACATGCAGTTATTTTCCACCATCAAAACTAAACAGTAATTGCTTCACCAATTAAAACAGTAGCTGTTTCCAAACCATTTCTCATTAACTGTTAAACTCTAAGCAGCTGAGCTGAGTAGTGGAAACCGTCAGCTTTCTGGAAAAACTGATTCTGTCACTATCAAAATAAATGACTTATCGCTAGTGTAGCTGCTTATTTATTTATTTTTAAATTCTGTTGCATCCAGAGAACCTGGACAGCAGGAGAGAACCCAGGAGATGAGAGCCCAGCTGCCACCGGGGTGACGAGCGGCTTCTTGGGCTGGAAAGGTTGTGCTTAATCCAACTGAAGAGGGAAGGGGCTGGTTTTGGCTGTGCTTCAGGTGGCACTCAACGCAGGCTCTGCCTAATAAAAGCACAATGTGTCCCCAGCCGACATACTCAGCCTGCCGGTGGGGAGGGTGCCTGCTGCCTCCCTGCCCGGTGCCATGCTGGAAGCAGCAGAGCCAGGAGACCAGCTGGTATCGCAGGCAGCAGCGCGATGCACCCTGAGAGCAGCTGCTCAGGGAGGGTGAAGAACTGCCAGAATTGGTAATAACAGCCTCTGGTGAAGGGAGAGTGGGGAAAGCGGACCGATCTGCCAGCCAGCACCAGTTCTTGTTATGCAGAGCAGCGACAGCTGCCAAGAAGCCTCCCCCGAGCTCCTCAGTGCAGCACAGGGAACTGGGCTGCCCTTGGCCCCGCGCAGGAGAATGATGGGAGAAATCCTCCTCTTTAAATGCCCTCCCAAAACAGGGAAGAACCCTCCAGAGTCAGCCTTGAAAGCATCAGCTGCTGCCTACTAAAGAACTCTTGAGAGCTGAGGATGCTCAAAAAAAAAAAAAAAAAAAAAAAAAAAAAGGAAAACAAACCAATTATCTGTGTAGACAGCAAGGCAGAGGAGGGCTGGTGAAGGGAGCTGCTACCAGAAGGTGACAGCTGGGAAGCTCTCCCGTGCTCCCCAGGCAGCCAGAGCACCCACGGGAACCTCCCCAGCCCCTCTCCAGTCCCACTCTCTGCTGCGCTACGGCTGACAGTCAGAACTCGGTATGGATCAAGAGCCAGGTAAATAAGGACCGTCAGCCTTTTGTGAGCCTCCTTCATTGTGATTGTAACTCACCTACCAACATCAGCCACAAAATGAGTTTTGTATTGTTCCCTTTCTTTAAATTCAGCATTTACTTATCCTTTCTTCTGCTCCCTTCCAACCTGCCGAGTGATGCTCAGGCAGGCAGTGTTCAGCTCAACAGCGCGCCCACCAGACCAGCACCCACATCACCAGCACCCAGAAAAAGTGCTCTCACTACCCCTGCCTGCACCCCTCCTGCCTGGGCCGGGCTCTGCCCACTGCCTCAATCCTGCATCCCTTGCACAGAAAGGACAAGTGAAGGCAACTGTATCTGGCCACAGCCTTCCTCTTGCTCATTTACACCTATGGAACACAATTTTTCCTTCATAAGTGCAGAAAATATTCCCAGCTTTCCAAAGCTTTAACGAACCCAAGCTGTAGCTCAGGTGCTTCCACAGTGAGACTCCCAGGTCCCCGCTCCCTCCCACTTCTGCAGCGGCAATGGGCTGTCAGCATCTCACCGCATCCCAGCCCCTGGAGTTTATGTGCAAACTGAAACACACTTTAACTGCTTCTCAGTTATGCAAAATTTATTTCTCCTACAACACTCCAGGTAACTCTTTCCTGAAAAGCCAGAGCCAGATCCTCAGCTGTGCCATGTATACCCTAGACAAAAATGAACAGCAGACCAGAAAAATCCACTCTTTCAACATTGGGCTGGTCAAACTCCCCAGCAAAGAGGGATGTGCTTGAGGCTGGAGGCCAGGTATTAGGTGATCTTTGACAACACTTCAACATTTTGGGGCCGTGTAGCCTGTTCAGCCCATCAGTGCCACACCGCAGCACAAAATACCACTCAAGTCCATCTTTTTCTCCTTTCTATCTCAGCTGAGACCATTTCGTTAAATAAAGAAAACTCAGGCATTCCTTGTTGTCTCCCCTATCGATTTTCGCAAAAGGACTTAGAGGCTGTTTCTACCAAATTCTGGAAAAGAATCACAAATTGTCTCATGCACACAGACACATACTGCCAAATCCAACATTAAAAACAAATCCAATTTTTTCCCCCCATTTTCCATGAGTTTAGCTCCAGTACCATGAGGATAGGTCTCAGGAAACTGCAGAGAGACACTCTACTCCCACAAAATAAAAATACTTTTCTAGGCAACCTAAATGTAACAATAACAGCAGACTGCAGGCCTGCAGCACATGGGGCCAGCTTTCACGGGAGTTTCTACGGGGACCTCAGTTCTCCAAACAGAGTCTGGGTCCAAACTCAGAGAAACGACAGCTCCTGGCTAAAAACGTACTGATTTTGTACGGGAAACGGAAAAAAAGTGGCATTCTGCATCCTAACTACCATACCCTACTCTTCCTGTAGCACTAAGAGACAGGATTAGTGGTATTGCATAAACTGCTCCGAAGGTGAAGGACAAAGCAGTGGCATTTGCAGGAATCTGAGATCAATACATACCAAAACAAACACAGCCCATGCTCCTGCGGGCGGGGAGGGGGGTGGGGTGGGGTACAAAAGCCAAGTAAACAACTCATTAGTTACACTGATTCTCACCTTCTGTCTGTTGTCATAGGATGTAAGCACTTCCACATCAAATAAATGCCACGGATTTTCTCCTTCACCCCTCCTCTCTCTCCCCTGAGGATCAGAACTCTTCAGGTAAGCCTGACGTGCCCACAGTGATGATTATGGGAAGGATAGGAAGACATTATCAAGGCATAAGGAAACACTCCAGGCAAAAAAACCCTCTCAAGTCTCTGTGTTTTTAATAGAAAGCCCTCAGTTTTTCTCCTCCAGCTCTAACCCTAATTTCACAGCATCACAGAATAATGCAAGTTGGAAGGGATCTTAGGAGGCCTCCGGTTCAAACTCCTGCTCAAAGCTGGGTCAGCTCTGAGGTCAGGCTGGGTTGGATACTCGGGGTTTTTTCCTTCCCAGATGTTTCCACCAAAAAAACCCAAACCAAACCAAAACAAAAAAAAAAAAAACCCAAAACAAACCAAGGGAAGGGAGGTTTGGGGTGAACTCACCACAAGGATTTTGCAGAAACTACATATATACACTGAATTAATTTGCTGTGTCGCATGTTGGCCCTCTTTACAAAATAAAATTTCATTAAATGAAGAGAGTGTTATGCCACTTTTAGGAACAAATATGTTAAAGATTCTCAAAACCATTACTCCTCTGCAAATTATATATAGAGAGTTAGGTTTTGGTTTTATCATTTGTTTATAATATCTGGCACCACTTTTTATACGAAGTTCATCTGGACTGACAGCTGACACATCAACTTCAGGCCAAAGCTATTTGAAATGGCAGAGCTGCTGTATTTAATCCCCCCACTGGCACTCATGCATAATGCAAAGCACAGGCAGACACCTAAAAACCAGTGCTATGTCTACCGGGTCTGGGATATTCAAAGGAATTCAAGGGTAACACGCTCTCATTTGCCATTACAGTTCAATAGCAAATGGCAGCCTAACTCCTATGAGCTCCACTGAAAGTCCCCACTAGCAAATCCCAGGGCACCTCTTCGTCTGTAATGACGCTCCCAGTGGTTTCCATGCAGATTCATTAGCAACAGCCAATTCCCCAGGGAACTCCAGGCACCTCAACCTCTCTCCCTTTCCTCCTGGTGAAAGGCACTAGGATCGGTTTTGATTGCTTTTTTTAGTGCATACTAAGACTTCCCCAATTTGCGATGGATTTTCCATACCGCAGGCTCAGTTGTTTATGGAGCTGATGGTTTGTGGCAGAAAGGGAACACCACTCAGCAGCACTGGACCTGCCAGGGCAGGGCAGCGCAGCCCTTCGCCATGGAACAGCCAGGACACTGCTGCTGCCACGTGGGTTCAGACCACTTGGTATAGAAAAGGCGTCTATAAACTTTGAGGATCTGAGGACAATTCTCAGCAGTTTCACTGGGAGTCAAGATCTCAAATACCATCGAGAAACCGGGCCTTTGCACCTCAGTAAATCTGATTTCACAGCGGGAACTGAATTTTGTACCGGGTCTCAAACACTAGGAAAAATATTTTGACCCTGAAGCTACCAAGGAAAGAGGAGCCTAATCCATTTCCCAGCTGACAGAATAAGGCAGGAAATCAATCTGAGAATTTTAATGCTGCTATTTACTTTTAACCAGCCCAACCCCGTGAAAAAGCAGCAGCTGCATTTCTTAGGCAAACAAGCCCCTTCATGAATAAGAGGTCTTTTCACAAAAAGCAGATGAGCAATTAGATCGTAATAGATCCTACATTAATTAGCCTCATCAGCTTTTGGTGCACTTTTTTTGTTACAAGACAGAGAACAGAAAGAATTCAAAGTCTATGATGAATAAGCTCTGCAACATAACTCTTCTTCACGTCTGTACTTTGGATTTTTGATCATGGTAAAATTACTAGAAATGCCATTATTCTGCATGTTTCTGTTCTTTGTTTAGTTGTTGGCTTAGGTAAAACAATGCAATTCAGTTTTCAGGTTTTGCCTCGTAATTCTTTAGAGAAGTTTGGTCTAGAGAATTTGGACCAAATTCTTGGCTAAGACAGTATTTACATTTATTCCACTGAAACTGCTTTATCAAAAAGCTCCATAATGGTTGCAACTCATTTATTTGATACTTGTCTTAAAGCTCTAGGTTTTGGAGTCACGTGATGATGCAGACGTCTTTTCTTTTATTAAAGCCCAGTAAACACACTATTTCTAACACTGGTGTTATCAAAGAAACGATTTTAAAAACATCTCAAGCTCAGACACTGCCAGTGATACCTACCACTTTAACATCAAGTTCATAGCATGCCCCTAGGTTGAAGTAATTTAAAATTTTAACCTACTTACATGGCTATGTTATCAGTTGTGTTGGCTTTAAAGCACACGGCTTCTAAACTATTTTTGGCATGCTGTTTTTTAAGGCACATCAATAAGAGAGACTTAAAAATAAGCCTGACTTGAAATCATAACTTGTCTGTGCATTAAATACCCACAGTCTCACCTTGGCAGGGCATACTGCCTGCCAGCTGTCTGCTTCTGCTTAATATTAATTTATTTAGGTACGAATTCCCTATTAAATTGTCTTTGTGCTAAGCTCTGAAGCTTTAGATGGTCAATTACAGACACACACATGGTCCAACAGGTATTCTGCTAACAACGAACACATGTTTTTATTGACCTACTTCTTTTCCAGCTCATTAAACACAGCTGCACTCAAATGATCAAGAGAAAATAACCATAAAACCCCTACAAAAGATCACAAGGAATGTGACCAGCTGCCAGCGCGGGGCCACTGCTCCACCCAGCACAGCAGCGCGCCCACACAGGGCACCTCTCCAGGGGCAGGGGCGACTCCTCTGTCCGCTGACAACAGCAGCGGGGAAGCATGGGGAAAATCCCGCAGCCTCTTCATTCGGGTGTCTAATGCGGGTGTATCTGAAGTGGGCACTAACTGTTTCCCCTCGCCCCATAAGCTGCCCAAGACAGATTTGGCCAGCAGGCTGAAGTCAAAACAAACTTCGGTCAGTGGGTAATGCTGCTGCTTGAATGTTTGCTGGAGAAACGGAAATCCCATAAAGTTAGACCCAAACAGCGCTTCCAAAGACTCGGCAGATGATGAAACTAGCCCCCCTTTCTGCCGCCCACCAGCACATCCCCACGCCTCCCTTGCCCACTGTCCCAATTTGCACCCGCAGGTAAAACACTGCAGTGAAGCTTCCTCTGCTTCCCTCCCGAGGAGAAATGGTTAGCATTAACCCTGAAAAAACAGTCTCTGGCACATGAATTCACTCCCTTTGAAACAAAAGGGGACATTTACACATCAAAACTATTCTTCTGAGCTCTCT
Source organism: Aptenodytes patagonicus (assembly GCF_965638725.1). Lineage (NCBI taxonomy): Eukaryota > Metazoa > Chordata > Aves > Sphenisciformes > Spheniscidae > Aptenodytes > Aptenodytes patagonicus. The sequence goes on from NC_134982.1 coordinate 29,167,077, forward strand.
GTTACCACAGACAGACATTATTGTGCTGATTAACTTTGCTTCATATTTTATGGATGGTTTTGGGGTGGTTTTTTTTAAACTACAATTTTGCTTTGAAATAAACTTTAAATCAAAGACCTTGGCAAACAATTGGTTTTGTCCCCAGCTTTTGACTGTTCTTTCAGCTGCAACACAAAGGACTGTACTCTAGACTTTGGCAAATATTTTCTTGAGTAGCAGAAGGGCACAACTCTGTTACAAAAGCCGAAAGGGGGAGGTCATTTATAAAACACTCTCAAGTCTCCTCCTTAAGCACCTTGGTTTTATATGGTAGTTTCCCAACAACAGACCAGATCCATCACTTCCTGCTCATAAAAGCTGACGAGATCAAAACTCAAAGTAAGTGGCAGAGGAATACTAAGCCAATATATAGAATTGCTGCAGAAGCAAAATTAAGGCAAAGCACCTGTTTCAAATCAATTACATGCTAATCTTACCCTTCAATAGAAGCTGATGCTTATTGATTAATACAGGAAAAAAGATGGGCATTACTGTAAGAGTGAGCATCTGAGAGAAGCCTCTTATCTGATAGTCACAGAGACACCTGTTCTCCCCTAAGCTCAAAACACAGGGAAATAGTCGCTAATTTTTGACTGCAGTTTGAGTATTAACACAGCCATTTTTATCCATTTTAGTCAGGTTGGCAGAAGTATACGCACTGATGTTTGCTTCTTGCAGCCATTTAAAAAAAAACAGCAAAAATTGAAAAGTTGCACATTCCCCAAGTTTTGCATCGTAAGCATAGGAAGTTTCAGGGTGTGATCAAATACTTTGAAATGGGTGCCCTTTTTAATTGTTTGCTAAATGCTCTGTGAACATATAACTGCTGTGAAAACAGTTTGCATAAAAGCTAAAGGGAAAACTGTACATCAAAGCCAGAAAAAAGCTCAATTATCAAATAAGCATGTGCCTTCATCCCTTCAACCAAGTGCTTTCCTTGAGTGCACGGAACGTACTTGGATCCACTTTCCTTTCTTCTGCTCCCCCTTCTCTCCGCTATGGGCAACACTGGTCTTACCCTTAAGCCCAAATTCATCACCACTTCCTTCTATCTTGCCTTTACTACAAATTTTCTTCTTCTCTAGTCCCACAGCTGTGCCTCTGTAGACCCCAGCTCTGCTTTGGTCCAACTCCCTCCGGTGCCTTCCCACCCCCCTCGCTTCATGCACTGCAGCTCTGCACCGGTCCCATCCCACCACTCCAGAGAGTGGGCCAGTTCCCCACAGCAGAAAAAAAGTGATGCTATGTTTTAAAACACCCTCCCGCATTCATTTTCACCTTCAGTTCAAAACTGCCCATGTTTAACGCAGAAGCCTTTCTTAGGACCTTCATCCCCTTCCCATTGACACTGTGCTGTAAAGGCAAGTTCCTCTGCATTGGAGACAGCTTCTCTGCAGTTCTTGCTGTCAGCAACAACTATCCTGTAATTCTCAACCTCAATTAAAAAAAGAAAAAAAACCAAAAATCTCTTTTCATCCTTGCCGCATATACTAGCTTCCCTATCTGTCATGTATTCTTCAACGCAGAAAATATTCAATGACTTTTAAAGGCACACAGGTTGGATGTTTCTACGGCAGACGCTAAACAGATACAGCCAAATCACATTTATTTTTGATCATTTATGTTCCAGCTCTAGATCAAACTTTCAACAGACACTCAAGGAGTCTTGGCAGGTGACTGTTGGAAGTCTTCCTGTTTGATTAAACTAAAACCAACTTCCATACCAGCACCAAGGCTCCTCCTCTTTACTGCCCCACCAAAAATTGACACCCAAAGGGAAGTTTTCTATAGCATCTGGGGAGGAAGAGCAAGATGCTCCATGAAATCTCCTCTAGCAGTTTGGCTATGGCCAATATAATTTATGTGGAAGGCAATCAGGTGCTCCTGTGATGAATGCCAGTAAAAGACAGACAGACAATCTTCCCCAGTTTCTCAATAAATATTTAACAGCAGAGGCTGCTGAGGAGGTTTCGTATTACTAAGACTTCATTACTTTTACACAACATGCTACAGGCCATTTCCTGGAACATGTAAAGTATTATACAAAATAATTAAAATAAGATCGTACTTTTCAAAATAAGCCAGACAGATACACTTGGTGATTCAGCTACATGATTTTACAGGGTGTGTTTGCATACTCGGTATCTTGCAAAATTTGATCATCCATAAACAGCTTCCAGCCATTAGGACACATTATTTATTCATACTTGTGCATCTATTTCAGGCTCTAACTCCATTACAAAACGTATACAAAACATTTTTAATGTACTAAAGCAGGGCATGCAACCAGGTCTCCACCCACAGATCACATTACCTGAGGAAAACACGGACCTCCCAAGGTATCTTCCTGACATCAAACAACAATTAGCAAGACTCTTGTTTTGTGACTGCTTTTCCTGAGCAATCACCTCTTTTCCTGCAGACTTGCTGCCAAAGTCACAGCTCTGCACAACCCTGAGCTGGAGCTGCTTCACTACAAACCAGTTGTCTGGCAAAAGACCCCCTGCCCAGGGTCTTCTGCTTCGAAACGTGCTCCTTTCCCTCCTTCTACTTCCCTGAAACCCATATATATTGGAACAACCTGCGTGTAAGAGATATGGTCCAAACCATTCCAGTTTCATTGATGCCAGTAATTCCACTGACTTAAAAAAACACTGCACTGAAGTTGCTGGAACCATAAATATGAGGAAAATGAGAAAGATTTGGCCATGATCCTGTTATTGTTTAAGAAGTCTGCAGGCAATGAAACCCCAAGTATGGTGTGCAGATTTACACCAACACCAGTGGTACCTCAAAAGACAGGGATGGACAATCTCTTCACTCCATTCATCACCTTAAAGATATGCACTATTTAAACTTCCCTCCTAATGAATGAGCTCTAAATGAGAAGATACTAGAAAGAATAAAGTCAGACATGCATTACACAGGAAATTCTGTACTTATATTAGTGTGCAAAATAAAACCAGAACATCATTAACTGCCTTAATTAAAAGGTTATGTAATACTGATGCATCTACTATGGTTATGTTCAGGAATGAGAAAAAGTATTTTGAGATTAGAAAATTAGTAACAGAACTACAAAACCCTAGTGCTGCAGAGCTGAAAAGCAAGTGTTACTTGAAATATACTAATTGCAGATGACATATAATGACGTATTTTTCACTTTGGTATCACACTGCCATGTGATTTAATCCCTTTTGCCATCTGCTTTAAACAAATGGCAGTGTTATTCCCAAGAGGAAAAAAATACTTCCCCTGTGATTCACTTCCACCAAGTATCCCACAGACACTGATGTCTTATGGCAGAGCACACAACTCGGTGTTCTGTGGTATGGAGAGGAGGCAAATTTGCTGTTATCTGTTGCAGAGTTAAAAGTAAGATCTTACTTGTTCTAACAAAATCAATGCGATTTTGAACTTGGAAGATGTGGGTGCTGATGTTATTCAATTTCATATTCTTATATCTTTCCATTTCATTTTATTCTCATTATAACTTATGTTGAGCACTGAATGGGCTCTGTGCTCACCTACGCAGCCATCCATGCTAAGAGTAGAAGAGATATATTGAACACAGAAAGGGCAATTTGGAATTAATTGCATGTTCTCAATTTGGCATCTACTCAATTAAAAAAGATAAAAAGTTTAAAGTAGCTCAAAATACCACATCTACTCAGGAGGCTCCCTGAAAAACCAGGAGCTCCACGGTCATGTCATCCTTCACTTTTAAAAGATTTCCCTCCCTCCCTCTTAAGTGAAAGAACAACAGAACGAATTTGCTCACTCTGCAGGGCAAACAGTGAAAAAATTGCACTATTAAAAATACTGTGAAACACACCAGAAAAACTCAAAATAGACAGAAAAGCATCTTTGCGTGCCATTCCACAGGTGGTAAAGGGCTGGCCTGCCGTTGGCTACAAAGTATTCTGCTTAAATAGGAGACGTGTAAAGTGTGTGCTGTACGGGGCAAAAATACGTTCCAGCTCAGAAGACGAGCGGGTCAGATGTGCTCAGGAGGAGTTCATACAGCAGCAACAGTACAGACATTAACTCACAATGGTCACATATGCAGAACTGTGATGACTCTTTTTGTGGGAGCTAGTCATTATTTAAAAGGTTCCAAGCGATGAAAGCAATCTTATTCAACAAAGTCCTCAATATGGGATCCCATTAACCACCTCCACTGCTGGCAGCAGTACCTACGCTTATTTGAATAAGACCCTGAGTTACTGAGCTTCGCCCCTTGCCAAAATCCTGTGCTGACTAGGAAGCACGGGGAAACAGCTTGTACACCTTCAGATGGCTTTTTAACGCTGTAGTGCAAAGCATTATTTCACCTGGTTTTTAATCACACTTGCATCGGCTTTACATTGTATACCTCTTCTGACTGCAACAAATTCATCTTACACTTACATGAGAAAAGACCCAGGCGAATACAGCACCATCCTCAACCTCCCTGATGCAAACGTATGCAGGTACTTTTATACAATGTCATTAGGCCATAACCAATGTTAAGGTAGCCAAAAAAATGTGTTGTTCTAAACCCCATCTCAATTACCAATGGGAAACTAAAACAAATGAATCTGATCTACAGTTTTAAGAACAGGTTCAACAGAGCAATCATCATTATCACAATCTGCCTTAAGGAATAGGAAGGCAATTTCTCATAAAAAATAAGGAAAAAAAATGGAGTTATGGAAAACTACACATTGTTTCTGGGGTTTTTGCTTTTTCTACTGCAAATTAAATATTTTACGTCTCTAGAAACCACTTTCTTTGATGAAAACCACTATAAATGGATTATTTTCCCAAAATCAAACTATCTCATTTGCTTATATGCATATATGTACAAATTTATCTTCTTTAAAAAAGATTAAAATCACATTAGTCAAATAGAGCCCTATTTTTGCTCTCTGGTTTTGCATTTGGCTGTTTATGGAGATCACAGTTTTTTCCATGTTCCCCATAAAGATTTAAACTATATTTTTCACTACATCATGCATAAAGATCCTTCATGCTAACACTGCAAATGTCTGGGGGAAAAAACCTCCCACAATCAAGTTTCAGTGCAGTTTTCCAGATCTATTGCTTTTCAACTCTATTCCTGTAGCTACAACATCTGAATAAAAAAAATGAAAGGCAGTACCAGCAAACAATGCTGTTCACTTCAAAGCTTAAAAGAATTAAAATTGCACTGATTCCTGAAATCAAAGAGGTGAATCCATAGGTAAATCCTTAGGCATCACTTCGGCTAGTTAACCTGACACGTCAATTAAATGCAAGAGTAATTTATTCAATTCTCAGTCTAGTCTGACACAAAACCTACACTTCCCCTGATTCCTAATTAGCCAAAGTACTTGTCGTCTTTCATGCAGATAATTTCATAACCATTAGTGTAAAGCATTAACACATTTTTCTTTCAGTCATATTTTCCTCCTGTTGACTGACACACCTCTTCTGGCGAGTGTACTTGTGCCAGTTTCAGCTTTGTGGGAACTCGCCCCAAGGTCTTTAGTAAAGTTCCCTCCCATACACATAAACAATGATATATAATCATGATGCTAGCTATGTGAAGAGACATATGTCTTACCTTAGAAAATATGAATGGAAAATTATGTACTGGAGGAATGTAGCAGTTTCCATTTGAGTATATTTATGAAGCTAAATTGCATAGTACTTAACATACACAGTAGAATGCAGCATGATTAACTCCTTGACATGTTCAGGTGGTGCTTCTCATTAAATAATGTAAGTTTTTTTTGACAGACCAGACTTCTTGCAGGATGCCTAAAAATTCTAGGAAAATTAATCAAAACCAGAAATTCCTTTTGTGTACGCACAAAACTTACGATATGCAAGATCTGGCCATGTATGTATCTGGTACGTGGCTATTTCCAGTAAACCATACTCAGTGTTCGTTTCTTAGTTCTATTTTGACTTATTATTTAGGAATGTTTTTTGGAAGATGATTATGAGACTTTATACATAGAGCTGGTTGAAAAATGCAGGAAAATGTCATGAAACATTTATCCACATGAAAATATTAAAAGTTTCATCTAACTTTCAAATTCTTTCTAGCCTTTCTCTCATTGCATCTCTGTTGGTTTTCCTTCACAGTGATCGGAATGGACTATATCCTGCAGAGGTGTCAGGAAATGGAGGCACAAGATCAGAGATCTTCTTAAACTCTGCTCAACTCTCAGGGGAAAAAGCACGGCCAAAAAAACCCAACAAAAAGGAAATCAGCTTCCTTGTATGAAACGTTCATACTGCTCAGCTTGATTCACATTGCTTAGGAACAAGTGATTTACTTCATTTCCATGTGCAGAGCCATTTGCTGGGGCTTTGGATGCCATCTGTCTTTCAGGGACAAGTTTAGCGTTCTTCTCATTCCCCGCTCCCCATACAGTGGCTCCTGATGCACAACAGGAGCAAGTCTGAATTGTGCAGACTCATGCACTGCACGATCAGAGCATAAAATACTTGTCACCCTCCGAATGACAAATGCGACTGTGGAATGTGATGGCACATCTCTCTGGGGGGAGGCTCCCAGCCCTGCCTGCTCTAGCAATGCGGCAGGGGGCTTCACAGCACCATCTGCACCATCAGGATGCTGCAAGGATTTGCTGTGCTGCTTTGCCAAAGGTACCTTGTGACTCAATCAAGGCAATAACTGCAGGTTTTACAGACATGACTTAGCCAGAAAGACTTATACTAGCCTATTACTCTACCTCTTGGGTGGGCTTTGTAGCCAGTGCTGGTCCCCAAGCTGCTGGGACTGCCCTGGTGCCCTGTTACCAGGGCAAGATAAGAATGTCTACACAAGATGCAGTGACAGCAGCTGAACACAAAGCTGGCCTACTGTAGGTGAAGGGCATTTTTACATACAGAAGCTCCACCAGCTTATCTTAGAATCAGTGCAATTAAACTGGTACAAGCCAGTTTAATTAAACCAGACACTCTTATGTGGGCTCAATAGAAAGTAACCTGGTTAGCTTGCATCTGAACGTTTGCCAGTGCAAGCTAATCCACTTTTGAGAGGTTTAAACCCACATATGCGTTCCTTTTCAAATTTGCACTAGCTTAGCTAACATATTACTAAAATGACAACTTCAGTCAAACTAGAACAAGTTTCACCAGGTTAATTATTGAGCCATTTTTAGAAATATTAATCTCTTTACTAATCAGCTTGGTTTGCTGATTGTGGTGATGAGACTAGCCTGCCCTACCTTTGATTATAAAATGCTACTTTGACAATCCAGGTACCAAGAAGTAGTAAGGCTGTAGTGGATGCCTGCTTAATACATTACAAGAAGTACTAAGGAGCAAGTTCCTTAATCAAGGACTTCTTTTATTTGAACAACTTCAAGATTTGACCTAAGACAATTAAAAACCAGTGTACCTGGGTATATTTTCAGCTTCTGATCCTGCTGCCCACTGGTCTTTGCTGTGACCTGACCTACATGCAGCTGGTGCGAGGACAGTAGTCATCCTGCACTGCCAGCTACAGAAAAATGGGAGCTGGGGCACTGCTGCAGTGCTAACTTGCCATGTCTCACCTGCATTTCACAGCTGTGCAGGAAAACCCCACCAGATTACTTAATCGATTACACCAAAAGTGCACCATTGCCCCCTAAGACTTGTAGCTGTTGTGTTTTTACATGCTGCTCTACAACTCTCACAGTAATGAAAGAATGAAGACACCAAGTCAATCAAAACTAGCATTGTGCAACATGAGAAATAAAACCCAGATAGTTTAGAGTTTCTCATCAGCATGTTTTTAACTCCTTCAGGGAATTTCAGTGCAATGCAGTGCTCAGATAGGTGGCCTCTTCCACTCATTTTGGTAGCCACCATCAATAACTGCCGCGCAATCTACGTATCTTTAGGGGTTCTGGTAAAATACAAGAATAAAGAAAGGTAATGCAGTAAGAGCTATTTTTACTAACATGGAAACTTAATGTCAAAAATTATATCCCTTACAAGTGATGTAATTTTCTTTCCACAACTACAGTCTTTCAAGATACTTTAATTTCATTCTCAATGAAGAAAGAACAGGGTGTTTGACCACTGATTATCATTTTAAGATGGTAAATCAAAAGCTGTTCTAACTAGAAATCATCAAGTAATGCACATATGTTCTAAAACAGCCAGTAAAATGCACTTGAGACAGCAAGAGTGACTTCAGCTTGGGGAAAAAAAAAAAGTCAAAGCATTGGGAAAGGATTTGGAGAGAACAACATTCTGAGTACTGTTATGCAGACACAAACAGGGGTTTTGTGGGTTTTTTTCCAAAAGTTTTCTGTATTTCTGTTCTGCTCATTTTCTCACCTACCCTTAACAAACTTGCAAAGTGGCATGCAATTGTTTTAGCAAAATCTATTGCTTCCACTGCTACCAAGCTGTCTTCGTTCCTATGACCATTCTGAGAGGTGGCAAACTGCCCATACTACTTGTTAATTAAATAAAGTGTTGATTACCATTATTAAAGGCATCCTTGTTGCTTTTGTAGGAAAAAGGCATCTGCTGGTAAGGACCAGTGGATTTCCACAGTGCACTGGTTAACGGTGGCTGACAAGAAGTGTCCATTTTGAGGTCCACCTGATTTTCACTAGTCCTTGCTATATCAGAATTTGAGATGTTCAGCCCATACACACCATCCTCATAAATGAGAGAAGAATCTGATCTGTTGAGACTGCTTAGAGACACACACACTACAGCTTCATTTAAGTAGAATGTATTTTCGCCATGTAAGCTGTCCGATTGATTATGTCCCATTATCTGCGGAAGGGGGGGAAAAAAAAAACAAAACAGAGAACAGCGTTTTCACCTTTGTCTAGCACCAGAATCATAGAACCACAGAATATCTTGAGTTGGAAGGGACCCATAAGGACCATTGAGTCCAACTCCCCGCTCCTCGCAGGACTACTACCTAAAACTAAACCATATGACTACGAGCACCATCCTGAAGAATCCTTATACCAGAATACATAAAATTAACTGCCAGACAGAATGGGGATTCGTAGCAAATAGTCACCTAATTTCCCAGAAGTTAATCTCAAAACATGTTAAATTGGATGTGCGTTCAGGAATAAACAGCAATAACCTAGCTAATAACCTTAGCTCCTCTCAAAACACAGGAAAACTCAGTAATAATTGCGAAATAGCAAATAACAAAGGGCCTCTACCTAGGATGCATTGAGCTCTGCTGACTCCTTTCAAGGGGTTAATATTTTACCCCACAGCTCAACAAGGTACCACTTCACATATGTAAATCTGTGTACTCTGCAATCCAAAAATAACACTGTACCTCATGTAGACAGGTAATCATAGAGAACAGGACTGCAGCAGTCAAATTGGCGATGGCAAACAGCATTCAGCAAGCAGCCATGGCTCCCAGGGGCTGAAAATGCAATTCCCGCAAAGACTCCCTGCCTGCAGGTGTTTATCAAGGCCGAGCTCACAAGAAAGCAGGAGTAGCAGTGTGAGTTACTGCAGTGATTGGCCATCCAAAACAAGCTAGGTTCAGTGTAACGGCAAAAACACGGGGCTGGCAATACTGGCTGACTGGCAGCCACACAGCCAGCTCTGCTGCTGCAAGGAGTATGGTAGTGGCAAACGCAGGACAAAGACAATCCCAAGGCCTGGAATGCATCCAAAGCCATGTAGTTTACTTGAAATAAAAATACAAGTAGTCTTACACATGAAATATTAGATTAAGAATTACTACTCTGACACTCGGCATTTCATTATTTCGCCTCTCCGTCTGTGAGATCCTGGCCATCCCTGCACCAGGCTATCATCTTTCAACTTCCTCTCCTCAAAAGATTTCAAAAGTCCCATCCATTAAAGCTGACGAGCAAGTTCAGTTTTGGTTTTATCATCCACTTCTTAAGCACTGCCAAACAAGTCAAAATTGTACCGCAAGCTATACTAGTAAGAAGTGCCTTCGTTGTTTGAGCTGGACAAGGATATATGGATAAGTTATGTTCACACGGTGTTCACAAAAGCCAGATGAAAAGGGGGAGGTCAGAGGCCAATCCTTCACCCCCTCATGCAGGCACAGGCTTAGACACCGAATGGTCACTGCCTGCTATGGGTCAGTTGCCAGCTGAAAAACTAGGGAGGTGATGGCCTAAAGAAAGGCTCTACAGATCTTCTTGTGAAAGCAAAAACCTGAGGAAAAAAAAAAGCTGTTTGGGTCAGTGAGCTTTCAATATATGCAAAAGCCAGGCAAAATGTTTTGATTTTCAGGTGCTTTAGAGAACAGTAATGGAAATCAAGACCATACCCACTGAGGCAGGGACTAGAGGCCAGGTCCCACCTGGCAGCGAGCAACCAGACAGTTGAGTTCAAAGTCAGCCTCCATCCTTCACCCTCAACAAAAACTTAATCATTTTTAGTATTAAATGCTTAAGCAGCTTCAGAGCTACTTTAAATTGCATCCCCTAATAATGACCATCTCCAAGGAATTACACTGTCAGGGATGGAGCCACACACCAACCTCTTTCCCTGAAGGGCTGCTTGTAGGGGAGCACGACAGCAGGGCCTGACATGTGGGGTTCACAGGAGCCTGGCATTTCTCACTCCTGGAGCAGCCACTGTTCCTCACTGGAGACAGTGCTGTTGTCCAGGAACAAGGACAGCAGCCAAAGACTTCACTAAAAGCTTCATACACCTCAAGCATTACAATAATTTAGCTTTCCTGCAAGATGCAGGAGACACAATGTATCTTGCAAACACAGCAGCAAAGCAGAATAAAACACAGATTCTCACAATTTCCATCTCCTCAATTTAATACCCATCAGTCTGAGTTTGGCTTCTGTAGGGCACCCAGCTTAAAATCACAGAATGGTTGAGGTTGGAAGGGACCTCTGAAGGTCATCTGGCAAACCCCTCTGCTCAAGCAGGGCCACCCAAAGCAAGCTGCCCAGGACCATGTTCAGACAGCTTTTGAGTATCTCCAAGGATGGAGACTCCACAACCTCCCCGGGCAATCTGTGCCAGTACTCTGTCACCTTCACAGGAATATAGTGTTTCCTGATGTTCAGAGGAAACCTCCTGTGTTTCTGTTTGTGCCCGTTGCCTCTGGTGCTGTCACTGGACGCCACTGAAAAGAGCCTGGCTCCATCCTCTTTACACCTTCCATTTAGGTATTTATGTACATTAATAAGAACCCCCATGAGCGTTTTCTTCTCCAGGCTGAACAGGAGGCTGAGGCCTTTCCCCATAGGAGAGATGCTCCAGACCCTTCATCATCTTTGTGGCCCTTCACTGGACACCCATCCCCACCCTCCACACCCCCCCACCCCATGGCTTTATGTCTCTCATATACTGGTGAGCCAGAACTGGACACAGTACTCCAGGTGTGGCCAGAGTAGAGGGGAAGGATCACCTCCCTTGACCTACTAGCAATACTTTGCCTAATGCAGCCCAGGAGACCATTAGCCTTCTTTGTGACCAGGGCACACTGTTGGCTTATGTTCAACTTGGTGTCCACCAGGACCCACAGATTCTTTTCTGCAAAGCTGCTTTCCAGCTGGGTGGCTCCCAGCATATATTGATGCATGGGGTTGTTCCTTCCCAGGGGCAGGACTTTGTACTTCCCCCGATTAAACTTCATGAGGTTCAAACAAAGCCCTTGGATATACCCAAACCTCAGCTTCCCACATGCTCACTCGTTACATTACCAACCAACAAAACCCAGATGTACTAGTCTATTCGGCAAGGAAAGTCTCTCTGGGTCTGCAGTCAGGGATGTAATTACGGCGCGGAACCACACACCTCATAGCTCCCTGTGGATGACAACAGGCTACTTTGTTGACCGTGCTTCCAGTGCCAGAGGAGGTTCTTCTGCATTTTCACACTGTCTCTTTCTCTTTCCACCATCTTCTGGCCCTCCTGGAGCCTCTCCAGGCTCTGCTGGTACTCCTGCAGCTGCAGCGCTAGTCCCTGTCGGCTCCTCTCCAGCAGCTCCTCCTGGCACCCGCACTCCTTCTCCCGCTGCCCCAGCCGGCCCTCCCTCGCCTCCTGCTCCCGCTGCCGTTGGTCGCATTCACGCAGCCACCGCTGCTGCTCTTGCTGAAACTGCTGCTTCAGTTTGTGTATATTGGCCAGCTCCACCCTTTGTTTTTCCAGATTCCGGTATTTTTCTTGTTCCAGAAGGAGGTTTAGCCGAGAACCATGGCCCCGACCGGTCTTCTCGTTCTCTTGCAGGAGTAACCTATAGAGCTCTCTGTGGCTGTCCTGGATAGCTAGTGCTGCCTAGATACCACAACAAAATCAGACACAAATGTTTAAATATTAGCATTAATCCACTTCTGCATTTTTACATAGAAGCATTATATAAAAATGCTTCAACCTCCCATAATATCAGTGCTTAATGCTTTTTCGGAGGTTATTCCTCATGCAAGTAGAGAAAATTCTGTGTTCATGCCTTTACCAAGAGATGTTTCTAAAAGCACTCAACCATTGCAAGCACTTTTAACACGGCTTCTGGTTTACACTTAGTATTATTATATATGTTTACGTTCCAGATGTGCATATGCACTTCAGTTACAGCTGGGGTCCTGTTCTGTCAGAGGATGTTAAGACACATAGGAAAAATGATTTTTCATGGTTAAAGAGGGCATTAAGGCACTGGGAATGCTACACTCAACAAAGTATTCCTAACACAGATGTGGCTTATACAGATAGAACTGTACTGTTTCCAGTACAGCTCACTCCAACCCTAAGGCTCTCCTTGCTAACCTGCAACAGCGCAGTCCTACTAACATCAGTCCTATAGGCACCTGCCAACATAGCCATGTCATCAGGACCGTACTGCTACATGCACCTGACCGAGATATCTGGGCCAGCAGAAATCTGCAGTATAGTAATGATTTCAGTTTTGATGTTTCAATAGTTTATTTTACAACCAAGAGCGCTATATTCTGTCCTTCACAAGAATGTTGTGATATTGTTTGCATTAAAGATTGTGACATTCTCCAATAACACAAAAACAAATAGCTGGGATTAAGAAGGAAGAAAAGCAAGAAAGCCCTAGATCTGCTGAGGCACTTATTGCACAGCCTATCTTCAAGAGCTGACATGGGAATCTACTTCAGCAGACATTCCCAGAGAATTCCCACATCCCCGTTACCCGTGCTGTCCACCCCAGAAAGAGTTTTTAACTTTAAACAACGTGCAATTCCCACTTTTCTTGGCTCTTCCTCCAGTATTGGGTCAGTTCCAGTGATTTGTAAACAGGGCAAGGACAGCATCCTCCGCTTGTTTCTCTGCACCTATACTGCCAATTCATGGTCTGAATGATTAAGGCGTGATCCCAAGCCTTACTTTACTGCCCCTCTGGTGTTAAGATATCTGTTTTTCGATTTTTCAGAAATTTTGCCTGAATTACAAGCTTTTTATTTTGCTTTTGCATTGCTTCAATCCACTTAAATTCTAAGCCAAGGTTTCCAGGATTATTATGAAATATGCTAATGTCAAGAGGTCTAAAAATTAAACATACTCAAATGAAACATTTTAAAATAAAACTATAAAACTGCACCTAAATGAGAAAAAAATAAGTTAAAACATTCAAACTTAGCATGAAGAGGCAAAAACTCTGAAATATCTAAAATGGGTTGAGTTTGCTACCTAACTGGCAGAGGCACTGTTTACTAGTAGCCAGGGGAATATTCTAAACAAAATACTAAAATTTTTCAGTATTTTGAACTATAATTTCAGAAATCTGTACATGAAACGATATCAGTTCAGTTAGAGCCATCATTTTACTTTCCCCCTAGATTTCTGGACTGTACACACATCCTTTCTTTGGGGGGATTGATCTCCAAGCAAGCAAGCATTATTCAGTTCTTAAAAGAAACCTGCCACTGATGTAGAATAAAAATATATTAGATGACAACTTATGCAACAGTTGGTAGAGATAAGTATCCACTGACATAATGTCTAAAAGTAGGGCAAGATGAAAACAAACCTTAAGAAGTAAATTATTAAGACTAATTACTCTACAAAGTTAGCAGTGGAGTAGTCACCTGTATGCTGTACAAGAGACGGGTTAAGTTCTGGATTGCTTGTACAATCTAGAAAATAAAAGAGAAGGATTTTCAAAGGTTTGACCACTGTTAACTAAATAGTTACTACATTCTGTCTGGGGTTTAAACAAACTCACCTCTGTCCCTGCAGATCCTGGGAAACTCATACTTCCTCCCTAAAATAAACACATGTTGCTTTAAAAAGTAGTTTTTAACTTTAGAATTGTATCATCTAGGTAAATTTTTTTTTAAACTAGTGGAGACATTCGTATCACTAATATATGCAGTGCTGAATCAAACCTTTTTGTGGGTATGTGAAAAAAGACAGAAGCAATAACCTACGAAGACTAATAATTCATCAACACTGGAGTTTCCGTGGAAATCACTAGAGATTCTAAGCACAACTGTAAAAACAAAAATATTTCATCCACAATTTTAATCCTCTTGTGACTAATGCTACACAGAAAAGACATTTCCATTCATCCTTTGTTTACTTGACAGTTTTGAAATACAGTAACCAGACTTCTGTATATACAGCACAGTGGGTTTAGATTACTTACAGCAGGATGAAACAGCACAAGACTCTTCAAAAATAGAGATATGACTGTAGCAAGAAGCTAGCAGAAGTCATGTTAGTGGGTTATGGTGAATGCCTTAGATGTGCTGTGAGGTGCTGAGCAAAGGCTGCGAGCCTGCTATACTCTGCAAAATGCACCAACGTGGTTACTATTGTCCGCTGCAGCGAGGCTCGGCCACTTCACACTTTCCACCCTGCTCCCTTTTCCTAAGAAGCTTTCTAAATTTATGGAGTGAAGCCACCCATAATCCCTTCAGCATGAAGAACAGCTCCTCTGAGAAAGATAAGGTGAAACAGTGGAGAAATAAAACACAGTCCCTTCTGAGGCTACGCTGAAAAGACTTCCTGTATGATTTTTCTCAAATTTTTTTTTCAGAGGCGCAGAGGAGGGTTTGGGGAATATTGCTTTCTCTCTGATTCTCCTAAGTTCTCTACTGAGTCTCATTTTCCACCACAGAGAGCAAAGCAGCTGCTCCATTTAGCTGCGATAACTGAAAATGAAGATGAAAAAGGCCAGGCCTCGAAACACAGCTCAACACAGACAAGCTAGAGGGAAAGGGAGCACCAGCTGCGGCATCTCCTCCACTCCCCCCTCTCTCTCTCTATCTCCCTTCAGTATTTCCCTCCATTCCCTCTCCACATCTTCACCTCCTCCTCCACTTCTCACTGCACCCACAAGCCACATAACTGCTTGGTTCTGCTGTGAGAAGCAGAGGACTTTGCACGAATGCCTCTGTGCAACACAAGGACTGACACAAGGGAGCTCTGCTTTCCCTTTGCTGGGCAGCCAAGATGAGGAGCGGGCAAGGAGGAAGAGCAGGGCCAAGAGGGAGAGAGAGGAGAAGGAGATGCTGGCAGGGTGAGGAAGAGTGAGTGTACAAAGCAGAGCCCACATGCTGAACAAGAGTGGGGTTTCTTTCAGTTTCTGAAGCCCTTTTTAAATTTAATAAAGGAGGTGTACAAGGGGGGTTGAAGGCCTAGCTGGCTTTGGCATGGCCAAGGGGAAGCAAGTGGCCAGACCAAGCGCCTGTGGTCTCCTCACTGCAGCACCACTTGAGTGCTGGGGGATGAGCCCAAGGCAGGTTTAGTCAAGCTAGTCAGGGCGACAACAGCATTACAGCTGCACCGCTACAGCTTCAGCACAAGCCCTTAAGTCCGGCTAGGTCCAAAGCAATATATTCAGCTGTTTAACCTGTGCTGCGGGCCACCATCACCTCCCTGCCACTCTTCCCTAGCAGCTTGGTTCAGACCAATGCACAGCAGTGGAGATGAGGATGGTCAGATCCCAGGGCAGGCTGCATGCACAGTGCCTCAGACAACCCCCTGGAGATGTGATTACAAGGCAGGAGCAGGGGAGACAACATGGGGACCACCTCCCACTGCTGCCTGCCTGGGACCCCACGCGTTGCACAGGCAACAATCTTCCTTCTGACGCTTGGTCAGCATTTAACCCCCGAGCTGGGGACTTTCATTCCGTCTTTCTGTCTCTTGGTTTCCCAGGCTAGCTGGTCCGAGCCCGGTGCTGCCATGCCACAACCCCAGGACTGCACACCCAGAGACCAAAGGCAGGCAGGAGAACAGCCTCTGCCCCTGAAAGCTCTTGCCTTGCCTCTTTTGTTTGCTCGTTCTGCCACCTCCTGGTTAAGTCTGATTCTGACAACCTAAGATGTGACGTGAGCCTTGGCCAAATAATAGGCCAGAGCAGAATAGTAAGTTAGGGTGGAAGGGTTTGCTGCTAGTCCCTAGATCCCTCTAGTCCATCTGCAGCTCAAAGCAGGGCTAGCTTCAAAGTTAGGTGAGTTTGCTCAGGGCCTTCTCCAGTCAAATCTGGGAAACCTCCAAGGAATGGAGACCCAACAACCTCTCTGGACAACCTGTTCCTGCTTGATCACCCTTATGGTGACTTTTTTTCCTTATGTATAGTCAGAATTTCCCTTGCTGCAACTTGTAATCTTGGATGCTGATCCTTTTGCTGTGCGCCTCTGAGAAAAGCCTTGCTCTGTCTTCTCTATAACCCCAATGGCAATGTTTTCATGTGGAGGTACTGGAACTTTTAATGGGCTAGATCTGAGCCCCTCCATCCTCTATTAGGTTATTTTATTTCCCCTCACCTAGCTTCTGTGCTCCCTCACTTGGACTTTTGTTTTCATCCCATTTTTTCCACACACACATTCTTCTTCCTACTCCCTTCTAAGACAGCAGTCTGGTAAGTAAGACAACCTAGAGCTGAACATAAGGCAAGGTTATAGGGAGATTAGCTTATTAGCAAGAATCTTCCAGAAATAGCTAGAAAAAAACACCCAAGGTTTCAGGCACACAAAGCCCTCTTTTCAGATCTGATGCAAAGACAGTATGCTAACACTACGTATTTCCTTTTCTAGCAAACTTTGCTTTCCATTTCAAGTCATGTATCTTCTATTCTTGTCACTCCCCTTTATTTCTTTTGTGGTCCTGCTTCTCCACCTAAGGACTCCACAATTACAGTTCAGTTTATTTCCATGCAGTAATTCATACTGCTCTTACTCTAACGCTCTGCTGCTATATGAAATTTGCCATTCCTAATTTTGCCCAGAACTGACTTTGGATTCTGCTTTTCCCCCAGATTTGCTTATGAGTTACAGGACTTTGAAAAATGGGCAGTTTCTCTTCTATTCTAATTGCTCCATTTTTTTTTTAATTCAAAATTCTGAAGCAAGCTGGTGTAAGACAATCCATCCTATCTAATGTGCTTGTTCTCAGGACGAAGTTCTTCCAATGCATAAGTCTTCCTTGCATTAGCCAAGGTCTCTGTCATTGCAGGAGACTTTCATCATCCTGTGAATAGGAGGAGGGAGTAGAGGGAATACTACTGTCAGCTCTGTAGAGATGGATGTATTGAATGATGACAGCAGAGAACCAGCTCTTAACTGGCCCATACAAGTGGTACAAAAACATTGTGGCTGTTATGACAACCCACCGATCTGTAAGCCTGGCAGGAAAACTGTTCTGTGTTTGGATTGTTTTTGATTGCTTTTTTAAAATTCATTATTAATTGCAGTGACCTCTATTAAATTGAATTATCTCGATTTCGGTGAAATGTGCCTATCCCATGCTGTGTGTTTTGGGACAGTCTTTAGATACCCCATAAAAATATGGACAGCATTTACATTCCCAGTGCCCGGAGTGCTATGTGCAACACAGGAAGAAAAATTGGTTACAATACCTTATCCTCTAGATTGGCACCTGCCATTTCCTTTTCAACACTGAGATTGACTTCAGATGATTCTTCAACTTCTTTTATTTCTGCATCTAACAAATAAAGCCCCAATAAAACACAAGAGAAAGGTATTAAAGCATATTCTGACTAGAGAAACAAAGGGCACACTTTTTTACAGCTACTCACAGGATGCTGAAAATAGATTTACGTAATTTGGAGTTACATAATAGATTCTAGGCTGGGGAAAAACAACTTTGGAAGCCTAGATGGCACAGGTGGGACAATCCAGTTTTCCTACCTTAAAAATTAGTAGTGTTTCACTTATGAAAGTTTGGAGATAAGTATAGCCATATCACTAAAAATGCTCTGCGGCAATAGTTTTCACAGGACTTTATTTGCATTTTTGTTGCAAGAAATCCATGCTATACCTTTTACAGCTGAAATTATTGGAATGTCTACCCTGGTTTTCAGACCTTCTGACAAAAACTGGCTGACTTCAGAAATGGGCTATACTGCAATATAGATTTGCTGTGAAGCTGAGCAACAATGACAAGAAAGCATATGGAGATACGCAAATCTGACCCAATATTGCTGAATGCAGACATGTGCTAACAGAAAAGGTGCAGTGGATGCAAACCATCCATTCACTTCAATGAAGTTATATGACAATTTACACTATCTGAGCATTTGCCCAAAGACAACTTTTATTACATTATTTTCTGTTGATTCTGCCGTAGACTGAGAAAGCTTTCCAAAAAAACAATCCAGTATCAATTATTTTAGCACTCTGAATATGTAAAAGCATCAAATTTTACTCACCACCAGGAACAGATTCCAAGATTTCATTGGCACTAAATCTGTGCTTCACACTTAATTCCTCAATACTTTCCTCTGGTGATCTGTCTGTTTCACTCACTTGTGATGTCATTACGGCAACATGGAGACTTTCAACTAGAGAGGAAAACATGCAGAATTACACAGGCCCCTTAAACAGCTCCTTCATGCATAAATCAATGACATAGAATCATAGAATAATTTAGGTTGGAAGGGACTTTCAGAGGCCGTCTAGTGCAACGCCCTACTCAAAGCTGGTCGAACTAAATTGGGCTGCTCAGAGCTTTGCACAGACAAGCTTTTAACATCTCCAAAGATGGAGACTTCACAGCCTCTCTGGGCAACCTGTTCCAGTTTTTGACCACCCTCATGGTATATAATTTTTCTTTTCATTTAATTGGAATTGCCTGTGTTCCAACTTGCACCTGTTGCCTCTTGTCCTATCACCATGTGCCTCTGCGAAAAATCTGGCTTCTCTGTATCCTACTGTTAGGCAGCTGAGGTCAGCAATGAGACCCCACCAAGCCGCCTTCTCTCAAGACTGAACAGACCAATCATCTCAGCCTCTCCTCAGACGTCAAATGCTCCAGCCCCCTAGTCATCTCAGTGCCTTTTGCTGGATTTGCTCATTTTCAATGTCTCTCTTGTCCAGGGGAGCCCAGCACTGGTCACGGCACTCCAGATACGACTCACCAGGGGTGAGTAGAGGAAGGATCACCTCCCTCAACCTGCTGGCAACTCTCCTCCTAATGCAGCAGCCTGGGAGGCAGTTTGCCTCCCTTGCCACAAGGGTACATTCCTGCCTCATGGTCAATCTGCTGTTGAGTAGGACTCCCAGGTCTACTTCTGCAAAGCTATTTTCTATCTAGTCAGTGTCCAGTCTGTACCAACACATGGGATTACTCCATCCCAGATGCACGACTTTTCACTTGTCTTTGTCAAACTCCTAGGGGTTTCTCTTAGCCCATTTTCCCAATCTGTAGAGGTCTCTCCAGCACATTGATCACCCTGCCTCATTTGGTTACAGCCATGAATTTGCTAAGAGTGTACTCAATCCCTTGGTTAACTTCATTAATAAATATGTTGAACAGTACTGGTCTCAGGATCCATCCCTAAGGGAATCCTCTAATAACATGTGAGCTAGACATCATATGACTGATCACAATCCTTTCAGCCTGGCAGTCCAGCCAATTTTTCATCCAGTTACGCAGTCCACATCTCACCAATTCAGCTGTAAGGATACTACAGCCAGTGCAGACAGTGTTGAAGGCCTTGCAGATGTCAAGGTAAACAACATGCACTGCTCTCCTCTCATCGTAAAACCCATCAGGTTGGTCAGACACAGTTTGCC
Organism: Aptenodytes patagonicus; assembly: GCF_965638725.1. NCBI lineage: Eukaryota > Metazoa > Chordata > Aves > Sphenisciformes > Spheniscidae > Aptenodytes > Aptenodytes patagonicus. Next base: position 29,187,107 of record NC_134982.1, read on the forward strand.
CTTGCTGAATTCATGCTGGCTGTTCCCAGTCACCTTCTTGTCCTTCATGTTCTTGGAAATGGCTTCCAGAAGAATTTGCTCTATCACCGTCTCAGAGACAGTGGTGAGGCTGACTATTTTGTAGTTCCCTATATATACCTTCTTGAAGAGGGGTGTGATGCTTGTCGTCTTCAAGTCATCAGGAACCTCTTCTGATCACTGTGACCTTTCAAAGATGATAGAAAGCAGCCTCACAATGACATTGGCTAGCTCCCTGAGCAGCCTTGGATTTATCTCGTCTCATCTCATGGATTTGTGTATATCCAATTTGCTTAAGCAGTCCCTAATTCTATCCTTCTCTACTGTGAGCAATGCTTTATTCCTATAGAGTCTGCTATTAGCTCAGGGACTTAGTATTTCTGTTCTAGAAAATGATCCCCACAAATTGCCTACAGTGTAAGCAACTGTAAATTCCTTACAATGTGCTGAAGAGTCCTGAAATCCAAAACATCATCAACATTAGCATGAGAGAAAGTGAAAATTAAAAGTGGGCAGAATAAGATGTGTAAGTATAGGCTGCCATTTTAGCTAAAATGACATTTACTATTGCATCACTGACTCATATTCCCTACCCAAGTTTTATCAATTTTATCAATAAAATGCTCTCTGACTTCGTAATGATGATGGAGACCAACCTTCGCTGCTTTATTGGTTGAAATGCGGTTATTAGCCCACAGCTCTCAATCTAGGTGATGCTAAAATCTTGTAGTCCTCAAGGAGCATATGGCTCATGCTGGATATGGCTGTTTACCAGGACTCTTTTCAGCTGAGTTTAGCAGGAGTTTAGGTGAACTTCCAGCTAAGCAAGGTATCCACAAATACCATTCCCTTCCTTCCTTCAGAGGACAGCACTATAGGTAGCACAAGGCTATCATCTCTCTGTTTAGATAGTATGCAGAAAAAACATGGCTCCTACAGCAATTCTGGCAGGTGTTTCTTGGCAGATCTGCCAAGATCATCCACAGTTTGGTCTGTACATGACTGTACATGATTCTGATCTGTCATCAAATCAACCAAGGTCGGTGAAGGTCAGGGACCAAATGCAATATCATACTGCATCCTGTGATCTGCTTCACAGGGCTGTACTGAAAGGAAGACAGCTAAGGAAACAATCCTCAGGTACAACCTAACACCAAGTCCCTGCCTGCTTACATATGATGTTATGCACTAAACATATCCCTTATCTTACAACCTGGCAGGTACCATCTCGTGCATCTGACAAGTATAAACTTGAGAGACTTCTCCTCAATGCCCTTTGCCAAGTTTTGACTATGCCAGTCCTTGAGGCTTGACAGAATCGCAGCACAAGGCAACACGGCTGTACTTTGTTACCTTGAAATATCTGCCCAGGTGAAGAGCCACCAGTCCACTCTTCCCATGCAAACTCACCTTCTCTGAGCGCTGCTGCCAGCAATGAAGCAGCCTGTGGAGTTTCTCCAGAATCAGGTTTGATAAGGAGGTGAGGTTCTACATGAACGTCCTCAAACCCACTCATATCTCCCAGCTCTGCATAGATATGCAACTTCTCTTCCAAATAACTACAGATCTGCTGGTCCTGGTTACTCAGTGATTCTGTCAACCAAAATTGAACACTGTATTAATTATTATTATTTTTTTATCCTGCAGGCAAAGCATGTTCCCCATTCACCCTTCTAATCCTTAGTCCACATAGACATTGCTAACTCAAGCTAGGCCTTTTTTAAGTGGCCAGGAACCAAATTCATCCCATAGTCCACCCTAATGAAAGCTGGCACAAACCCTGGCAGAGGGCCAGGCCAGTGCCCTACACTGATGAGGTGGCCTTGGCTGCGCCTTGGGGCCCCTCAGCTACCTCCTGTTGCACTCACAATGATCAATGCTGGAAAAGCACTTGGCTCAGGCAGTCAGAAGATGCACTGATTCCGTGCCTCAATGTCAAAGAAGAACACCTACTCTCAGTGGAGGATGCCCTTCCCTGTGGGTCTCTACAGGAAGGACATTGCTGGAATTTCTCTCCTCACAGCAGTATAAAGATGTGGAAGTTAGGTGCAGGGGAACCAAAGCAACAGAATTTATCCCTATCAGCTACATTTTCAGATAAAAATAATAGCAGCAAAGGATGAAATGCCATAAACAAGCACAAAGCCACACTATTACTGAAGACTTGAGGTATTTCCACAAACAGGGAACTACCTGGCCCTGATGCTAAACTGGGAAATTCAGTGTTTATTCTGAAAGCATTCATTTTTCTTTTTATTTTGTACTCACGGTAATGTAGCAAGAATAGAAAGTGTTTGGAAAAAAATGGTTCTCTTTCAATAAACTCACATCATACAATCAGACCACCCCAGCTTTCTCCACTGTGACCCTATCTATCGAGCCACTCTGAACCCACCAGCCAGTATGGGCACGTTATTCATCCTGAACTCTCAGGATGTAGGAGCTCTCAGAGTGGCAGGAAAGGTACTGCACCTTGACATTTCTGAATTCTGGATGCTTTGGCCTCAGCAATACGTCTGTCCTCATCAGATTCGCTCATTTTTCCTTCTTCTTCTTCCTCTGGACAACTTCAAAGATGAGAGACAAACAAAGGTGGATAAAGCAAAATCTGCATGTCATATATTCATCTTCAGTACAGTATTGTGTTCATAATAAATAGAACACAACATCAACACCAACTTTTGCTACAGCCAGAAGCATGCCATTTGTCTCCTTCTTTAAAAAGCAGTAACTGGACACAAACTAGCCTGAAGGACTCCTTTTAATTCTGGTAAGGCTGCATCGTGCAGCGAATGGGTGGCTGGCCCTCACGCAGGTTTGCTGTGCTAAGCATAAGCTTGGGCCCCAGGAGGAGCAATGCTTTCCCTGCCATTCTTAAGGAGCTGACACCAAGATAACAGGCATGATTGGGGATTTCCCCAAAATGGTTGTATGGACACCTGCAGGACTCTGGAAAGCATCCAGTGTCAAAGGGAAGCTTACAACGGCTGGTAAGGACATCTAATGGGGAGTAGGAAGGGTCTGCTGATTCAGTGGGAAACCAGAAGTAACACGGGAAGTTTGGCAGAAGTGACGGTAAAGTTTTGCGGTCTGTGAATCCTGAGCTCAGAGGAAAACCCAGCCTCATGGGATGGATCCAGTGCAACACAGAACAGAGAGTACACTACCACGCATATCCAACCGACCTCCTGTCTGCTTTGGACTACCAGGATGAAAACCCAAACCCAAAGCCTCTTCCTCTACCTTTCTACTGCATCTTGAATATGCCTCATCCAGTTGTTACGTTCCTCTTTGGAGTTGGTATGAACCTCATACATCTCAGGCCCTGCAGATGAAGCGCTAATCAGAAACATCCCCCTTTCTTCGTTGGCTACTTCTCTTACTATGAGCCTCTGAAGGGAGATAACAGAAGGCTTCTGGTCCTGGGAGAAACAGTCACAGCACATGCAAACAATAAATCACTCTCTTATAAAACATCACACTTTTAGAAAAGCAGGATTTTTCAATTAATTGGACTAATTCTAGTCCTGGTATAGTCAGGCTACATACGTTCTCACCAGGTGTAAAAGCCCTCAAGTTTTGAGTATTCAGACATCTTTTTAAACGACTTTTTAAAATACATCATAGTATTTATGAACAAGTAAAGCACTGGGTATGTGCTAAAAAGTAAATCCCAGAGGGTCAATGATACTGAGACATAGTATTCATATAGTGTTTATATTTACATAGTTTGGAAACTTCTCTCCATGATCTTTCATACAATTTATGTGTGCTTACTACTACATTTGCAGTTAAAATTATTCTTCTGTTTTGTTTTACAGAACCAGAAGTTAAAATTTACTTTAGATAACTGAAAGAGCCTACTCTGCTTCCCACCTTCATAATCAGATGAGGCATGACGCTAAAAAAATCATTGTTATTTCCATCCTTCTTCCTAAAAAAATTATTTCATTTTACAAATAAACTTAATTTTCCATATACTGGCATATTACTGTTCTGAATACACTACCAGGATTTTAGGAAAAAAAAAATTATGTGGGAATAACCTAGAAAAGGACCTGATTTTCGAGAAATATACAAATAAAAGTGTAATGTGTATATTCAAATATCTGATAATATACTTACAACAGCTGCAAAGATGTATTTTTGATCTTTTTCTTGTAAGAACAGTAGTACATCAGTTAGAAGCAGAGCTAAGGTGTCTTAAAACAAGAAAAGGAAAATAATGTTTTTTAATTAAAGTCATTACAATTATAGTTAATTTCTTCTTTTATCTTTAAAAAGGGAGAAGCCCTGATCAATAAATATCCCACAGAATCCTACAGTAAACTAAACAGGAAATATCTGGATTAGCCTATGGTCTGCATGAAGCAACTGCAAGCCATCACTTTGTATCTCCCAGGAAAGACCACACTTTCTGCTATCCACCCTCCTGCAGCACCATGCTGGAGCACTCGCCCAGGGAAGGAAGAAATCCTCTCTCCAGTGTCAGTACAGCTTCCCCAGGCCACTCACAGGCAACCTGGCAAAGACTATCCCACATAAATTTTGTTTTGCCTATGCTGTAGCATATACTCACAGCACAGTATTACACCTGCAAAAGTATTTCTGGAATAACGATGAACAGATAGCTTTATAGTTGTACAGCAAATATTAGTAAGCTCCAAAAATCCCAGCCCCTACATGTGATTAACACCAAAAATCAAATTCTGGGCTTGCACGTAAGATCGGGCTCCAGCCAAGTGTGGCTTCAGATTTTGTTTTCCACTGAGGATGTCCCAGTACCACTGAAGAACAGCACATGATTTTTCATGCATTATTTTCAATGGCCAGTACTGTGCACAGTATAAAAGTACAAGTCAAGACTCTGTGTTATGGGATGAAACTGCAAACCGATGAACTAAAAGGAGGGGACTGGAAGAAGAAATGCTGCTGATGGCTTTGTATGTGAACTTGTCCTCTTACCCAGATAGATATACAGTGGATTACCCACAAACCACGGCAGCAATTAGTGGCATATTCTCAATACCATTACCTCAGAAATTCGAGTTTGCAATACAGCGTAATAAAGTATTTTCATTCTTAAACCAAACAATCTTCATATGTTATTTGCAAATAAAGGACTTTACAGCTTGGATGGAATACCTTTGAAACGACCAGTTGCTGTCTTCCAGTACACTAAACCTTCATGAAGAAGTATCCTCTCTTTCCTCATCAAGTCTTGCTTCCTAAAAACATGGCCATTTTTCAGCTTTGTATATGTTTTGTTTTCAGTTCTACTGAGAATTTCCAGAAGCTTTTGCTTTTTCTCATATTCATTCACTTTCAAATCTACTGCTGTAATCATGTCCTTAATTAGACGAAGGGCTTTGCACAGGTTTTTATGTTCTTCTGTTCCTTCTGTATGAAACAAAAAATAAACAACATGATAGTAGTCAGCATATTCAAGAGAAGATATCTTTCCTTACTTTCTGGGAACAATCAACATGATGCAAAGCTTAAGTTAATAAATACATCCTTTTAAGCTGAACCTTAGCAATCAATTTACTAGAAATATTAGAGGCATCTACCTGTGTTTGACTTGCCTGTTAAAAGATGACATGTACCTCAGATTTATTCATTAGCCCAAACAACACATTGAATATTTCTGACATATTTATGAGCTGTTAGCACTTAAAAAAAATTATTTGCTACATAAATCATATAGTATATTACTCTTCTGGCTAAGTAAAAAAAGCCCTTGAAACAGGATTGCAAGCACAAAGAGTTTTGCATTTGGATATGCAACTTTCTACAATGCTCCTTTATTGCCCATTTGGGGAGCAATATCTGTAAGTTGTTAGTATTTTTAAAAAGCTCTACGAAATTCCAGAGGTCATTCAAGCTGTGTTTGAAAAACTGGACAGTAATTTATGAAATGTTTGCCTAGCCCTACTTACAGGAGACTCCACCAGAATTAATTTCAAAGAAGGTGCAGATGCATGCCTGAATTAGTTCACATCCTCTAGTCAAGATCTTTTCCTAAAACAAGTATGCTCTTCTGGACTTGTACAGCTTACCTGGCTGGAATATTGGAAATCTTCACAGCCCAGCCTTGACAAAGACCACATATGCTAGACACCCTGTTTAGGTGACATTTGCCTGAACAGTAGATATTTACGTTGCCCTGGTTCTCTACAGGGCAGTGAATTTCATCTTTTGTTATATTGTAGCAGCGCATACTCCTTATGTTAGAAACCTGCTAGGATTCCAGACATGAAGCAACATTTTAGCTTTCATTCACCTTTTGAGTATTGCAATATCCTTTCAACCAGAACAGGGTATTTGGTGATTCGCTGGGTGACGAGCAAAATGCACTCGGGGATGCCTCGGCGCCGTGCCAACAGGTTACTATTTCTCAGCTGCACAGATACAGATATATACCTTAAGTAATAAATGCATATTAAACCACCAATTGACTAATAAGAAATATGATCTAAATGCATTAGAATAAGCTAAAACAAAATGCTGGGCTATCTGAACCATGCCCAAGGAACAGCTGCTGCCCTGAAGGATGAGGTGTACTATAACAGGAACATGTGTGTCATACATACTGGATACCAAAGCTTTCTAAAATTTGAAAGAAAAAAGTAATTTATCAGCTCACTGGTTAAGGAGGAAAAAACTTTGCCATTTTTATTAGCTATTAAAAGTGACTTACTGAATATAATTTCAATTCTAAATCTAAGTAAAAGCTACGTATCTCCTTCCTGAGCATTGTGTCAACAGTGATCACGTTTCCATGTAAACTTACTTTAATAAAATTCTGGAACTTCTTGTTTTGTTGCAACTCTTTGAAGAGATTAACAGCTTCTTTTTGATGGCTGCAAAACTCTCCGTATATTTTCTTCATTTTAGTTGCATTTTCCTCTGAAAACTGAAGAAATTAATAAGTGAATTGTGCTCAACATTGCACCTAACAGGAAAGCATATACCTTCAATTAATGTATTTTGTACAAACATGGACCTTTTATGCTACTTGTCACTCAAGTTCTCTGAATTTCACTAACAGGGCCTGTCACTACAGAATGAAAACACGCTAGCTGTCTTTAGGAGCAAGAGGAGGAACATAGGCTGGAGAGAGCACAAGCGACCTCCACTACCGTCTTGCCAAAACGAGCTAGAACAATTATTACAACATTTCCTTCACCTCTTTGCAAACACAATCCCTTTGAGGCTTATTTGCATTTGTCTGATCTCCACACCACTTCTAGACAAGATAACAGGTCAGCTTCTTTATTTCAGCAGAGTGAAAACCAACTGATGGAAGGTGAAAAGCCACACTCTCCTGATTGCAAGGAACTGAAGTGTGATCAGCAAGCCATTAGTTAGCTGTTCTATGGCCACCATAAACACACTGTGACCACCCCTTCTCTAGTGAGCAACTCGAGATGCACCACGCCAGATCGCTACAAGAAATGAACAGGTAGTTCCCACCATCAGTCAATTCTTCACACCTCTGCTCAGCTATTAGAAAAAGTGAATCCATTGCTTCCATTTTTTTGCAGTCCATGGTATGATGGCAGCAGCCTTCTACTCCGAACAGGACAAAGTGCATCACTTTCCTTGTTGCTTGTACCATACAGGTAGAAGTTCGTCCCGAGTTCATGACAGTTACCTATCAGTAATGATTTTCTCTCATTGCTATTTCACCCTGCAATAATCTGGAGGGGACAGTCTTTGAATTTTATTAGGCAACCATAGCCCTCTTCTTGCCCACAAAAGTTTTAAAGTCAATAAATTGTTTAATTTGGGAACCTTGAGTACATCAAGGATTAAAAGAGCTGATGCCTCTACCTGCTGCACAAGGATGTCTCCAATTCTGCTGATGACAAAATTACGTTCGCTCCCCGCCTCACATGATTCCTGCCGCCTCTCCTTCATTCTGCAGAAGAATTGCCTGTGCATCTCCAGTAGCTCATCTAAGCAGGGGAATATTCTGTCCACTGTGCTGTGGTCCAGCTGCAGCTCCTCCTTCATCCCTTTCCTGAATATTTCAGACATAATGAAGAGGGTATGGATGTGATGCACTTCAGTTTGCATCAGCTCTGCAATATAAAAGAAAACAGCATAGTATAGTAATCACCTGAACGTTTTGCACACCTTCTAAGATAGACTTTAGAAACATTCAAATATACAGTCATAATCATTTTTTCTGTGTAAGCCTCAAACCTAGTATATTATGTCAGTAGGAAGACTTAATTTATCTGGCTCTGGCAGAGTTCTCTCAACTGTACCCCACTGAACAAGCTGGGGTTGGCAACTGCTTGAGCTGGGGATTGGATGAGGCCCCTTCCAACCTCAACCATTCTGTGAACAGGGTAGACATGTCTCTGGTAGTCCCTACTCTCCATTTCCTTAGCTCTAGGACACATTATAATTTGTGACAAAAACGTTCTTTGAACCTTCTTATTATTCTGAGTTGAAGCATTTATTCTTCTGGACATAAAACTTGTAGGTTTCCTTTATTTTCTACACCAAATTGTTTTTAAACCTACATGAAGCTTTGAAATACTGACCGAAAATGACATCCTGCCTCTTGATGACATCCTTTTCTTGCTTGCTACAGAACACTGGATCCACAACAAGGCTCCAGGACTCTGCCTCAAACTCTTGTGCATCTGTGTGGAGATCAGTCCACTGAGACAAATCCACATCATCTATGACAAAACGTATATCTCATTAACACCAGGCATATGAACAGTAAGGGAAGTCCCTTTGCACATGCAGATCTATTCATACAGTAAGGGGAACACATCACAGGGATGAACTTTAGACAAGGCTTCTGCAAACACTGGCAGTGGCTTTACAACACAAGAGAAGCTTGCCAGATGTCAGTATCATTATCAAAGCGTTGAAATGCAAACATGACAGTGGGGGAGGAGAAAAAAAACCCACACCCTTCTTTTCTCAGATTAAATCCTTTTTATACTTCTTTGCTTGAAGAAACTTTTTAAAATTTAAATAAAATCCACATTTTCAAAAGTAGCTTTGGTGTTGGAAGGGCACTGGCCATTTTGCAGATGTCCAGTGAAAGATATCTGCACCATCCTTTGTGAGTGAATGTCCTTCAGCTTTGAAATTCAGTCTCACACCTAGCTACAGAAAAAGCCTATTTCTATTCACTTCACAAGGATATGTAGCCATTTTAGGAGGGCAGTTCACCAGTGGGAGGTAAGATTTTGGGGCTACTGAGGAAATACAAGTGACGTAGGTTTACGTTTTGCAATGTACACTGTCAATGGAGATGATTAGATGAGTGCAGAATAAAAATAGATCGCTGTTCTGGTTCTGCAAGGATGCCAAATACATTTATCCCTGTTATTTTAAAATGGTAACACCATACAAAAATACTCCAAAAGTTATCAAAGAGCTAGTTACAAGGAAGAAAGGAAAAGTTGTATTTTAAGACCAATGTGTCTGATTATATCATTTTAATGAGGGACACAATTGTAATTATCAAAAATAGGTGCTTTTCTTCTAGCAGATGAAGTGGCTTCCTATATCAACTAAGGAATTCTTCTATTTTGCACTTTCCAATACAGGTTATAAAATGCAACATCTGTGCAATACTTCTCACCTTCCATCATAAAAGGATCCATTGAAGAAAAGCTCCCTAATGCTTGTAACATCTCTTCAGACCGTGACTTGGACCTCCAGGTGCTAGTCTCAGAGTCTTGTTCAGAAAATGGCGTAGATCTTCTACAGCAGAAAAAAAAAATCCAACATTTATTTAATGGTTTCAATTTTCCTAGAAATGCTGAATGATGTATTTAGCATAGTCCCCCGGCAGCTGCCCTCTACCTTTCAAAACTGGCACTGGGGACACTTTTGGACAAGAAGTGGGACTGTTGCGAGGCTTCCCTCCTTCCAGCAGACAGTCCAATAGGTACAGAGGAAGAAGAATGCACTGGGGAGAGCACCGTCTGTGAAATGTCTCCAGGCAGGGAATCTGTGAGGCAGAGCACAACACAACATTCTGACGAACAATGTAGAGTATGTCATCAACAGCACGGTTATACTGTGAAATGCTATCTGGTGTTCATATAGAGCTATACTGGGTATCAAGAATGTCTGCTTGCCATGGTACCAGACTGTGATGCTCTCTCACGGAATATAAAGATAAGCCTGTAGACAAAGTAGAATAGCACTGGTGTGGATATTATTGATAAGAAAACAATCTCAAATCATACACGCTCTAGCAGTGCAACCTGAACATAGGAGACCCAAATATTTGTGCATACGGTAAATGACATACTCAAAAGCACAAGACAGAACTGACTACTTTTGATTTTCATTCTCACTGAAAACAAAACATAGTAAAACTCCCACTCATTTTAGCAGAAGAAGAGTTAATTCAACAGCCATTTCTTAAAAAAATCCTACTCGTATTAGAGACACACACACTTTCTTACAGATATTGACATGAGAAATAGAAACACACAAATGACGTAGTGAAGTTTGTGTTGTCAGTCCCATGATTTTTAACCAAGGCTTAACTTAGAAGTGCTAGATTTACACCTCCTAACTTACTTGTTACACCGGCTTGGGGTTTGTTTTTATTATGGTATCTCTCCTGGGACTTCTGAAAAAAGAAGAGTTTTTTGAAATTGCAATGAAATCATAGCTGGTAACACACTGAATAGTCAAGTCAGTACCTCACTGCCATATATCATCACACAAAAGGGCTTCAAGGAAACAGTCCTAAATTATGGTCCTAATTTCTACCAATAACCAATAAATCCAAGTTTATTCGTTACTGGTAGATAACAATATTCAGAGTAGAATGGTATTATTTGTACTACAACACAATCTGTTTATTCAAAACCAAGTCATTGAGTTACAGCATTCTACTTTCTCTATATGAATATTGCCTGTGAAGGCTGCAAGAAAAGGAGTTCACATTCAGGGCTTTATATTCAAATAAGCTTGAAGCACTTGTGGCAGGGCACCACCTGAGGAAGCCTGGGTATCAGAGGGAGAATTGATCCCCCTTCCAGAGTGGACTTTTGCAAAACTTGTAGCAAAAGCCTGCTGTGCTTAGGCATGTATTTCACTTGAGGTGGGTCAGTGAACGTCTTCTGCATCTCATTCTTGTTGAGAGGAGTCAGGCATGGTAGGGGCTCTTGTCTCCTCTTGACAAATAACCCACTAGTCCAAGTAATTAAAACTACCAGTTCAGCTGTCCTAATGCCCTAAAGTTGCCCAGAAATTTGTGCAAGGCTATGATGCAAGAGCTATAACCAAAATAAATAAAAACATCTGATTTATGTCCAGCTTAAGGCTTGTTTACCCTGAAGAGTCTGTATGGAAACATGTTCTCCCTGCAGGCCACCATGATGCAAAAATCCAGCTGCACCAGAAAAACACACTCCACTAATTTGAAAAAAGATCTGTATTGCTGTGGCACACTTGTCTGCAAATCCCATTTTATTCCATGAGGGCAGACGCCTTACACATCTATTTCTTAAAGCAACTTCTTTGTCATGATAACCTCACCATGCCTGTGTTCCTGCTTAAAAGAAGACAGTATCCATCAGCTCTAGCGCTGATTTTGCCCTGTCTGCAGTGGCAGCTGAACACTGACTGCCTAGGCAGGCTGTGGAGTCTCCTCCTCCAGAGATTTTCCAGAACAGGTCAGACAAACATCTGCCCAAATTGTTACTTAGAAGTCAGCCTGTCTGAGGGTAAGGAGATGGACTAGGTTGCCTCCCAAAGTCCCTTCCATCTCTGGTTTCCATTATTCCAAACATACGGGATCCCCCTTCCTATACAAGGGAATATCTGTGGGTTTAAGGAGCCTTTCTTTTTACTCCCTTTCTGCATTCCTCCAGGCACACCATTTTACAATTTGACCTTGCAACTCTTCAAAAATACAAATAATTTCTTTATAGTCATTTTTGACCCCCTTCTGAAAACTGTTGTTCAAGCACAGTGCTTGCTCTGTTGCTCACATTAGACATTTTGACACCCTTGCAGCCCTTTGCATACAGACACTGGGTCTGGGTGGCTGCGTGTACTTCCTTTTTTCCTTCATGACATTTCTAGACCCCTTGGAAAGCAGATATGCTCTAGTAAGAATGGTGCAGTATAGGAAGTTACCTTAGTGCACACAGGAGCACACTCCTTGCAGCTTTTATGCACAATCACGTTGCAATCTGAAAGAGAAGGCACATTTCAAAGCCTGGTGCCCAACAGGGACCCCAGCCCGCAGAAAATATTACTTTGAGGCTTCACTTTTTTCTCTCCTCCATGCCCACTCACTAAAGTGGCCCATAGGATGCTTTGATGTTACAGCCCCTGGCTAGGAAGGAGTCTTTGCCTAATGTGCTGGGGCTAGGAGATGGCCATTGTCCCTTCTGAAGCTGTCACCTGCCGTCCTTCTTCCCGCTGCCTTGCCAACCTCCGCTCGTTACATAAACCAGGTACATCCAAATCTAGGTAAGGTTTCTTCTTGAAACAAAACACTGAACCAGGATCCCAAAGCAGGTTTCGGAACACCGTAAAGTCACACGTGAAAGCCAGCAACTACTTACGGGAGCACTGCAGTGACTCCTTTCCTAAGAGGGCCTTTTCACAGGCCATACACGGGATAACTCCTGAGAAGGTCCCATTTGTAAAATTGTGCCTGTTCAGTTTCTCTTTATCTTTGGTATCTTTATTTTTTGTCTTCATCCCCAACAGCAGAGGCAGGAAAAAAGTAAAAAAGGGACATTAGAAAAGAAGATAAACTGATTCAATCTTAAAAACACTAAAACATTCCCTTTTAAGAGCAAATTATTCTAAAACATTTATTCCCTGGTAGACTTGTAACAATATACTATATTATTACATCCAACATCGTTGAAGTCATAAAATGATGCAGGCGTTGCTTTTACTGGCAGCTAAGCCAGCAACCATTATCAAGGAAGACTGGCAGAAATACATTTATAAAGCTGCAAAAAGGAAATGGTCAGAAAATAAAATTTAAGAAGTGTCACTGACTCGCTCCACATACGAACAAGTATCAGTGCCTACCTCTCCCTGAGGCATACATATAAACTCGTGCCTCTGCAGTTAAAGCTGCAGTTATGTAAACTTAGATGACTTGTCTTTAGATCTTAAAAGACATTAGAAAAAAAAAATTTAATGAGTGTTAATGAATTTAATAAATTCTGCCTATTTTTACAGCACTCCTGTTGGTGTGAGTATACATTTCCCCGAGCAGTCCTGACAGTTATTCTTTGGGAGACAGGCTCATGTGTGGCTGCTGACCAGACACACATGTTCGCAGCCAGTTCTGTCACTTGTGAAGATACTGCCTCAGCCAACCACCCTCATATCCACATACATTCAGATATCCTGGGGTACAGGAGGGCGTACTAGAAAGCCTGCAAAACTGCCAGAAGGCCAGCCGGAAAGATCCTGTAGGCTAAATCCATCTCTCAAACTGCTAATTGATGCTGTTAATCTAAATTTCAGATGTCTCAAAATTAAACCACAAATGTTCTAATCTAGCTTTCACAGTATGTATGTTTGACTGTGCAGGCCTCAAATCTGCAATTCTTTAACGCTAAGCAGTACCTACTCATGCAAGAAGTCCCATTAATTTCAAATAAGGCAAATTCAACTGATTACATGCCAACGTAGAAGTTACAGACTCATGTACTTACTGAGAGTAATTGCAAGAACAGGCCTATACCTCTTAATTTTATTTAACAAAGAAAATTCTTTCTTAAGGGTCATTCATACATTTAAACTTTGGCTAAATTGTCAAATGAGATTATTAATAACATCAAAAAAATGGCAAGGGAAATACTTGATGTTGTTCAGCAAAAGCTATTGTTTAAAAGGAAAGCTGGCTTTTAATATGAAGGCCATTTCAGGGTATCCTGCATATATCTTAAAATTTAAAAATAAAGATAAAAGTTTCTTCCTATTACTTATATGGTTTTGTAATAAACAACAACTTATCTTTACATAAAAATTTAGATTCTCATCTATAATTCATTTAATTACAATGACATAATTATGCATAATAATATAGACATAAATCCCACATTACCTTGCACTTATTCCGTGTGCTGGTCATTCTGTTCATCAGAAAGCTGAAAGTCCGACTCACTTTACATTTTTCAGACTCATTTTTTGAGGGTACAATATATTTATTCCATTCCTCTTCCTGAATCCTAAAACAGAGACCAGTGAAAAAACCTCATTCCAGTGGGAACAGTCCCTTAAAACAGAGCAGAATCTGGATGGTGCTTGTTTCACCTAACATTTACAATTACATGTTTTATTGTGGGTTTAGCTGACGTTATTAAAAAGACTGCAATCCCTCTTTATAAAAAGGAGTAACATTAGCCCGTGGCGTGCTCTGAATGTGCAATGTGTTACAAGCCTGCCTAGATCATGGTTGGTATCACAAGCCCCCTTGCTTTTATTACAGTGCTTTGGACATTCCTACAGTGGACAGGAGCTCCTATAGCAAATAGGAGCACATCCCTACCGTGCATGTCCCGCAGTGGTGCACAGCAAATCTCCACTGCAGGACGTGCGCGGTGAGGACAGCACAGAGAGAGCCAGGCTGAGCTCAGCACAGGGTTTAAGCGTGGGCTTAACAGATCCCCTGGGCAGGGAGCACTCCCCTAAATCGCTGCTAAAAACCACACTGCGAGGGGTGCCACGGCCTCTTCCCTGCTCTGCTCCCTAGATGGCATTCTTGGACAGACCTGCTCCTGGCGCCTCAAAATGCCAGTGCGACAAGTACCCATACCTTTTCTCTCGGGACTGCTCCGGCAGACTGTATGCTCGCTCTGCAAGACATAAACAGTTAGCGGGCACTCAGATTGCAAGGTCATCAGGTTTATTTGAAACGCACGACCTCCAGCAGGCCATAAGCTTGTCATTAAGGGCTTGCAATGTCATTTGAAAATTAGGAAAGCAAAAACATATATACATTAGAAGCAGCTTTTCCTAGGGTAAGACCACTGCCTACTAAGCTTTGTTTAGTTGACAGAATCTGCCAGTACTGAGATGGATATCAGTGAATGCCAGTTTCTGCAAACAGTCTGTTTTTAAGAATAACAAAAAATATTTCTTTTGTTTTTCTTAACAACCCAGACTTGAATGATTCACACTTCATTTTGCTTTTTACATAATTTGTTGTAAAATGTCTTAATGACATTCTTCTAACATTTGCAACTACCTCTCTTATGCAGCTTTATCTATAGTATTAAAAAAAATTATATCCCTCTACATAAAGAGGAATATTACTAGTCTATGTACTGCGCAGGATGTGTAACATGTTACAAGTTTACACCCTAGAAACAACAGAGAGGACTCAAGGAGATACTTTTCAACAAACCGTGCAAAAAGCAAAACAAAAGATAAATAATTCAGCTGGGTTGTTTTGGAAGAAAGAAAAAAAAACAATAGAGACCACTCTACCATTTCTAAATTAGAAGCCATTCCGTTTTGCAGACATTTTTTGCAAAGCTGCCACAGGTATGGTTCAGAAAGATACTTTAATACCTGCCTAAGTCAAAGCATCAGACTATGCCTTCTTTAAAGCTAGATACAAACTTAAACATGCTTCACTGAATCAGCGTGTCTTCAGACAAACGTAGACTTCAGGTTAGTGAGAGCTAGAATTTTTACCAAAGAAACAAAGAGACTAAAAGGGCATTTCAGTTAGTTGTCAGGCACAACCTGTGCTGCAGGATGCTTTCGGAAGAAATGAAGTCCATGTACCCATGGGAGACGAAGACAGCCTCATGCAAAACAGCACTGTGAGGGTGGCATTGAGGTACTTACTACAAGGGTGGAGCAGAGACACTGACTTAGAGAGTGAAAGAGCCTGAAGAAGGGATCGACCACTGTTCATGAGCACACCATCTACAGAGCAGGGACAATGCCTTTACTGTTACAGCCTGGTAATACCGTCTCGAATAAAAGCAGGCAGTTGTTTTAAACCTGAGCATACTGAAAAGCTTCCATCAGAAATGCATGGTGATTTCCCTCTTTTTTCTCATACTTTGTGCAAGAAAGACCGTCCTGTTGCTATCCTGCATTCATCTGCTTTCGCTTACGCTTCATTGCAACGTACAAGGTCAGCTGCACCTCCCTCCTGCATAGCTAAGGGCTGAGCGAGATGTCCAAAGCGCTGGCAGCTGGGCAGAGGGGAAGGGGTAGGTTTTCAGTGCACAGACCCAGACACAATCCCACTACAGCCCACAGAAATCAGGATGAACACTCTGACCCAGCTTCTTGGGCCAAGCTCTTGGGCTAGTCCCATACCCAGCTGCAACTGCTCAAAGCGAGCACAGCTGTGCCTGCCCCACACAGTAATCACCACTGCCAGCTGCCAAACACTCTGTTCAACGCCCCTGTCCCCACAAAATGCTGGCAAGGAAGGGACAAGGCAGGAGGTGCTGGTGGCAGGGAAGCGCCAGCAGGAAACTCAGCAGACCACCACCCTCCCCTCCCAGCAGCACACCACATCTGCGGTGCAGGCTGCAGAACAGCCTGTTTCCCAAGCATGGACAGGAAAGTGTTTCCACCTTCTCCACAAGACAGGTAAAGGTCCAGCACTGACTGTCTCAGGAGGAAGGGGAGAGAGAATGAACAGGACATGGGCCCAAGCCCAGATCAGTTCAGAGCAGGTAATGATGTCTGGATGAAGCTTAACAGGCTGTGTCACCAACAATCCCTTAGCTGCAAGGTCAAGGGAATTCTATTTTAACTTTAAGCACACGCCACAGGGCTTTGCTGATCTGCCATCCTCTACTTCTGTGACATACTTCCCTCTTTTTCTTCTGCCTTGTTTTGCCAAAGACTTCTCACCTAATCTGTTGGATACAAATGGTTACAAATACATTAAGTGATGGGGAAAAATACAACACAGCTGCGTGCTGCAGGCTGCAGTACATACTCCTCCTTACAAGGGTACATGAAATATTACAGAGAATTTCAGCAACCACAAACACGTTATTTGCTCCACTGCTTAACACAGTTTCTTAAGGAAAAAAGATGTCTGCAGTCACTGGATGTCTGCCCATCAGCTTTCTCCATCTCACCTTCCCAACAGCTTCCAAGTTTGTTAACTGGTTTCAAAGTTAACAACATTTCCACAACTTCTGTGTGTTTTAACATTCAGTGTCATAGAATCACAGAATGGTTTGGGTTGGAAGGGACCTTCAAAGATCACCTAGGCCAACCCCCCCTGCCACAGGCAGGGACATCTTTCACTAGATCAGGTTGCTCAAAGCCCCATCCAACCTGAACTTGAACACTTCCAATGATGGGGCATCCACAACTTCTCTGGGTGTCCATCCCATCTGGTTCACTGTAACTCCTGCCTCTTGCTCAGCACTAGTGGAAAGCTAAAGGTATACTGGAGGGAGAGACAAGGTAGAAGTATGGTAATGGACAGGGTTATAGGGACAGAGGCCAAGTCTCTTGAAATGCAAGTGTTTTTTAAGTGATGTGATCTACTTGAAAAGCACAGCATACATATTTCACACTTTGCATGGTTTTCAAATATAACCAATACCCTCATTGCGAAAAGTGTGGGTTGCCTTCTAAATATGAAACTATATGTCTAGAAATAAAGCATGTTAGAAACAATTTGTAAAAAATTACAAGCTTCTTGCAGAGACATCTCTGACTCCACTTGATGGAGAGGGTGGGTTTTGCTCCCCAGCCTGTCGAAATGACAATAGCCCATCCATGTTTCAGAGATTCCCTGGGATCTACGCAAGATTCCCTGGGGCCATCCGCCCTCTTTCATGCCTCACCTGTGTCATCCTGAGCTTCCTAGCAGTCTCTGCCGGGCACCCAGCGGGAGGCT
This sequence comes from Aptenodytes patagonicus, assembly GCF_965638725.1. Taxonomy (NCBI): domain Eukaryota; kingdom Metazoa; phylum Chordata; class Aves; order Sphenisciformes; family Spheniscidae; genus Aptenodytes; species Aptenodytes patagonicus. Next base: position 29,204,994 of record NC_134982.1, read on the forward strand.
GGGGTAAGGATTTTCCGAAAAGATTACTGCCCTCGCCTGCGTTACTTTTTCTGACTAATGTTCTCCCAGTTTGTGTGCCCTCCAGAAGATCAGCTGCTGTATCAGGGGAGGGCATGACAGGGCAGTAGACAGGAAAAGAGCAAGGGACGACGGCAGGGGTACCCGAAGGCAACCAAACCCTGCTTTCATGCACATTGGTGAGGTCTGTGTGGGGGACAGGCCTGAGTAAAGCCATCAGCACTGGGCCTGAAGCAGGGATGAGGCTGAGCAGGTGCAAAGGCAGAGCACTGACCTTCATTCGAATCCCCAACTGCGAAGTCCCGAGGAATGCGAGGTCTTCCTAATAAACCTTTGGGTGAGGAGCAGGAATAAGAACGTGACCGAATCCCAGACACTGTGCATTCCTATAAGAAATATAGCAGCAAATTAAAACTTGTGTTGTTTTGAAGTGCACCAGCAACAGAAACAAAATAAATCAGCGACAGAATTTCTGAAAGAAAGATTGCTGACCACACGCATACATTTTCTTGGCTTCATTAAAGCTTTAAGTTGAAGTACAGTTTTTGATGACTTCATTTGAATTCTTAGGAAGTCTGTCATACTTCCACTATGATAAATTTTTGTATATTTCAGGAAATAATTTGTGGGTGCAAATTAGACTAAGAGAAAGCTTACATTCTTCTCCAGTTTGGTGGCAAGTGCCATCCAAATAGTGTTGTTGGCCATTATATCTGATAACCAAGCTATATTATTTTACCAAGGAAGCCATTAAGCTCAGTACTTTAATACCTGAAGGACATTTCACGTAGACTAACGCCCTGCCTTGGTAATTATTGATGTCAGGAGTTAGCCCCTTTCTCTTTTCTCTCTGTATTTTTTTTTATTGTACGGGAAAAGATTTCCAGATGCCCAAATATGTCAGTGATAAGGCTTGAAAGGAAACCCCCTGATTTTTGATACATCATTTACATTTCAACAGAGCCTACTCCTAAACTGCTTATCTTATTGTTTTTAAAAGTAGCTCTAACAGAATTCAGTGGTTGTGCTGGACTCTTTTTCTCCCTTCATGTAATTATTTGCTGAAGGTCAGATAGAGCTCTACAGTGGCAAGAAGTCTGTCTCATAAAAACATAAAGAATCCCTACAAATAAAAAATAACTCTATGTGTGTGTCTGAAGATCTCAGAAATGGCACCATGATCTACTGGAAATGAATGTAGCCAGGATACTTCAGAAAACCATAATGAAGAGAAGAGATTTGCACTGGTCAATGCACAAAACCCAACTGAATTTCCCTGAGTCTAGCAATTGTTTTAAAACGGGGGGCAGGCTAGTTTTGTACTTTACAAAGCTGTTACCCTTTCACATAGCTACAGCTGGTTAAACATTTCCTCACTAAACATATTTTGGTTAGAAAATGCTGATTCACTGAACCTGAGATATTTCCTTTGAAAGGCTTCTGATAAATGATGCTTTTTTCAAAGCTGAAGCGAATCTCTGATGGACCCTTCCCATGGCTGCTGCCGAGCCTGGACACAACTAGGGAGCTCCAGCTCCACAACCCTGTGCGTGCTGCTCTCTGGAAGGACTAGCACTGCCAACTGGGAACTCATTTTTTCCCTTCAGATTCAGATGTTTCTCACATGTTTTCAGTGATTTACTTAAAAAGAAAACAATGCAAACCAAGATAGTACCAAATACCTTAGGCTGCAGACTGGTAGGTAAGTCTAAGCCATCTCTGCTACAAGCCTTGGCCTCTGAAGAGCCGAGAGGAGGGTAGTGAACGTGGGATCTGTCCGAAACACCTGCACTTCCGCCGTCTACTTCAAGGTCATCGAGACTTGAACTGAAGCAGACAATGAAGTCTTTAATCCACATGAATTCTAGTAACAATCCATCTCAACCTTAATGCAACAAGCAAAGATACTGCTGTATACTCTGATCGATGACAACCCAAACCGCCAGGATTATGTCAGGTAAGTCACGCTGAGTCCCCTCTCAGGTTTGCAGTCACCTGGTCAAGGTACTCAGTCACTCTGTACAGGACTTGTCTGACCCAACCTTGTGGATCTGCAGTACAGATGTTTGCATTGCCAATGATCACGCAGACTCCCACCACAGTCAGCCACCTCTGGAGGATGATTTTCAGACCCATGTTCAGCATCTCCCGTACAATGAAATGTTTTGTTCCACACATGTACCTGCCTCTCTATATAGATGATGAGAACTGAGTCAACTAGCTCAGATTTCAGTATTAAGATATGTGGGTATATATGGATATTTTGTGCATCTGTGTATTTGAAAGATATGATGTGGCTATTCACAGACATCTTTTTTTCTACACCTGTGCCTTGATGGAGGATGGAAGAGAATACTAACAAGGGAGATGGAGGGTCTGAGTTTATGAGATTCATTTCAAAGGATATAAACTTAAAAACATATAGGACTATAAACAGACTGAAAAACCTCTGGCTAAATCAATACTTTAAACACTTAGAGATTATTTGATTGGCGAGGGTTCCTGAGCAGGAAAGTGCAGTAAGGTTTCTCAGCAGTACCAGGGTTTCCCAGGATGGGTCCCATTAGCTGTAAGAGCAAGTTCATGGTCTCTTCGTGAGAGTGACTGGAAGGAACGGTTGACTGCTCACAGTAACATTCCAGCCTTACAACATAAAACTTTAAATTATGTGTGGTATTTCTAAATAGCCAGAGTTCCTACCAGGAATAATAGCACAACAATTCCTTCACACACAGTAGTCCAAAACTACTTCCTTATTACACTTCTGCAGACCATCTTTCGCAATGTTTCCTAGTAATAGCCCATGTGACATCTCCGAAACAAGTTATTTAACTGCATTATCAGCTACTGTCACATTTTAAAATTGGAAAAGCAATACATGTCTATGTCAACAGACAAGTATGTGTGTCTTACTGGGGGTAACTTACCCGGGGAATTTTTCTGACATAAAAAGCTGGTTTAAAGATCTGCTAAGTAACTTGCCACATCACCTCAGATACTTCAAGGAAGATGCTGCTGGAATTACATACTGATAGTCTTATGGATCACTTACAGTTGACATACTAAGGTCAATCACATCTCTCTGAAAATTCACATAAGCTCTTAAAGGTCATATACAGGTACCTGGGCCTAGGTCTTAAAAAAGGTGGGAATATCTAAAAATGTATAGGAGAAAAATGTTTATGACAGAGAGGCAGAATATTATTTATAGTAACCTACATGATATCCCCATAGCTAGCAAAAATAAAAGGTTTGGGAAAGAACAACTCTTAGTCTGACATTTGTTGTTTTATCTGTGTTAAAAGATTCCTCCTAGTGGGACTTTATAGTTGCATAAGAAACTCAAAATTAAGGTAGAGAAAATGTTATTGCCCACTTTAATTGACAACAGACACTACTGCTTCCTTACTGTTTTTACACAGATCTGATGCCCTACCTCCAACTAGTCCAAACACTCTTGAAAGGTGGGAGACAGATTCAAATTTCCTCCTGTACAAGAAGGAATTGATTTCATGCCTCTTCTATCCAGAGAAGCAATAAAACCTTTTTATCAAGGAAATTTACTAATCGTCAAAAATAAAAATTATAGTTTCATCTTCAAAGTTCTCTGCATTCTTGAAGCCAACCAGTTCCCAGCATAACCTAAAGCCATCTGGAGAAGGGTCCTCAGGCAACTGGCTCTGCGGGCAGCAAACCTTGTGTACCAGCAAAAGAACAGAAAACAGCCTGAACCTATCAGAAACACGAGTTGTACTCTGCACCGTGTCTTTTGAGGTAAAAAAATATATGCAATCAGGAATAAGTTGGCTGTTCTACAGGCCAGTGCAAAGAATGGAAAGATTCCCAGAGAGTTCAACAGATTTTGGACTATTTTCTTAATGGAAAATATAACTGAGGAAAACTAGGGTGAAATTCTGGTTTCTGAACAAAAATGCCACAATGGAAACTCTTACAGTGAGCAGCTGATTTTTTTTTTTTTTTTTAAAGAATACATACGGTATTAAAATACGGTACATAAGGTATAAAAGTATAAATTTGCATTAAAAATTAATTTACTTAGAGGACACCTATTATTTGTTAAAAATGTCTTCATAACTATTTTATGAAAACAGATCATTAAGACAATTTAAATATCAGTGACTGAAAACAGTGAATAATATTTATTACTCCAGATTCTGCTGGAATTTTTTTCAGTGACTGAAAACAGAGATTTTACCTCAGTAATAATATTTATTACTCCAGATTCTGCTTCATCTTTTGAAATAAAAGGTTATCATAAATAATCCTTATTCTGGCTATATCATCAAGTCAATTGCATACCTTCTTTTTTTGATGTCGGCATAAAGTTGGCCCCGATCCTTAATAAATCCATGGGTCTTGAATGGGAGGTATGAATCTGCTACATAAGGATCAGAAGGTGAAACAGCATGTCTTAAACCTGCATTTTCTCCATTTTCCATTGGCCTTTGATTTCCTTCATTTGGAACATATATATATTGGTCATTCTCCTCGAGGGAGGGAGACGAAGAGCTCTTAGCCATTGGGATTGAGTTGGCTGGATTCAGACACGTTTCACTGCTGACACCATCTCCATGAACATAGTTAGTCTTTAAATCTCCAGCCTGCAGACAAAAAATGAATGCTGGTAAGAGGCAGTAACAAGATGTATTGTCAGGGAACAAAGACCAGATTAGTTTGCCATTTTATTTATGGTTATATGTTTTGCCTTTTTTTTCCCCCTATTACTTTTTACAGCACATGAATTGAAGGCAAGTTACATGGCTACAAGATTCTAGACCTTGCATTACTTTTTTCCATAATTAGAGTAGCAATGAATTGGTATTTGCAAGTCTAATGGATTTCTCACTCATGTTTATACCTTTTGTTAAGTGTATCAATTCATATATTTATAGCTTTTATTAAAAAATATCCTTGAGTCAAGCAAAAAATATGCATAATACATTAGTGTGGGAGACATATGGAGGAGAATTCAAACATTGTGCAATTTAATTTGGAAAAATCAGCCTACACATCACGCACTTTTAATTTTCCAGCACCAATTTCCTAAGCTTTGAGATAAATATACATGACCTGGAACAGAAGTTCTCCAGGGAGGAAGGGAAAGGAATCTTTATTTTTTGCCATTAAGCAATTATGGGCGTGAAGCACCCCTCCTCTTGTACAAAGACAGGAATGGAGTTGGGAATTATGTTTTCTCAGGTACAGGAATCAGGATTCAGACTCTGGTAACAAATAATTCTTTGTGCAACTGAGGTTGAATTCTCCTGTTGACTCTGCGGAAGATATTAAAAATACACTTTCTTGTCAGTCTTTTAGTTAGATACTACTGTCGTCTATCTAGATGCTGAATAATACTGAAAAGTCACATGGCCAGTGAAAACACTCAACTTCCAAAAAGCACCTGTATAAAAGCAAGAAGAAGGGAAGGACTGCAAGTGTCTCCAAAGCCCTGGTCTTTCAGATTGCTGACTTCCTCCTCTCCAGCCCCACTTGAGATGTGTTTTCATCCCCATTGTAATGATGTTTCTCTTAGTAAAAGACAGAAAGAACTGCTGGCGTTTTTGCAGCAGCCCATATTTGCATTCAAAGATACGGCGCATCCAAGTCTGGAAGTACTTCTGTTGCATTGTGCAGATGAGATGCACGAAGGTAAAATGCTTCTCCAAGGTCTTACGCAGCTGTTCCTCCCTTCAAAGTTATTCCCGCCCAGGCAGCGTTTCCCCTTGGTACCAGAGAGACCTCCTCCAGCAGCTGCTCCAGCTCCTGCTTGCGCGGTGCTTAAGGGAGAATTTGGCCCCAATCAGGAATTTAACAAAGTTGAATGTCACTACGTATTGAGCAAAGGTTAGTAATCCAAGCTGAAGGACCCCCGAGCAATATACTCGGGTAACATCTGTATCTGTAACGGAGCTGCACTTCTGCAGCTCAGTCCTTCCAACCTGGATATTGTTAAAATCATGGGTTCACAGACTGCATGTATAGTCCCCTGCCAGTTGCTCACTCCTAGGTCATTATTTCATGCATCTCTCAGTAACCTTAGGTACATTTTGAACATGCTGGCCTCTGACTGAAACTTCCAACTCATCTGTCACAACAAACTGGATCTGCAGTGAATGCAGTGGCTGAAGTGTTTCAGGGAATGGGAAAAAAAAAAAAGGGGGGGGGGGGGAATCACACTTGCAAACTCTCAGCCTTCTTCTAACACTATGACCTGATCATTTCTTACTCCTATATTCCAACTTTCACCCCAGGGAGAGCCCACAGCAGGTTACAAATAAATAAATCACTTCAACCATCACTGAAACATAGCTACACGCCACCAGATTTTGGCAGCTGTTTAACTACACACAACCACTATACATAAGAGTTGGACTAGTCCCCCCTGCCCAAGTTATGCTATCTGAGTGTGACTCTGGGGGAGGGATTTCAGGTGCAACATGGCGATGTAAAACATAATTTGGTCTGGACACTCTGGTTTATCTCCAGTTATGGTGACAAATAAATCAGAAACATGAATACTAATTCAGGATCTCCAGTATCAGAATGCTCCATGCCAGCTGTAGGACATCGACTTTACCTTTTCAGCAATATCTTATTTTTGTTGAGCCTATAAGCTTAGCTATGAGCTTATAATTAACTTCTGAAACGAGCCAGCATCAGCAAATTTGTCTCTTTTGTGAATGTACATGGAATTCAGAAAATCTGAAGTACACATGAGCAAGTTACATTGTGTTAATGTTTCTTAGAAAGAAGCAAACACCATCTAGCTCACAAACACACAGAAAAGGCAGTAAGAGCTGCCTTAGAGTTCTCCCTACAGGCTAGGGAGAATAATTCCTATCATCAACTGAATCTATTAAAAGGGACCTCATAAATGGGTTACAAAATACAGTTGCGAAAAGTAAGGTATTACTGGTTTTATTTTGGAGCTTTACTAATTGGCCGCACACCACTGCTGACAAATCCAGAAGATCCTACTACCACACAAATAAGTTACTTTAACACAAGACAACGGAAAATTTGCCAAAAGTTCAAACATAAGCTTACTTGGTCTACCACCATGCAGTTTGCATATACTTCATCGCTTCCACTCAGCATGGCAGAAAGTCTGGTTGCAGCAAAGAAAGTAGGTGGAGCCTTGAGTTTCCTGAGAACATCAAGGGTAGAGTGCCTCTGCTCTGGAAAAAGGAAATTGTGGAAAATATGCCATTAAATCTCAACCCATTTTCTTCTCATGTACCTATACTGTCATAAAATGGCAAAGTTAAACATTAAGCACCAGATCGCAAGATTACAATTTGAGTAATATTTGTGTGGACACCCAAAAATCTGCCCATTTTGCAATTGCCTAACACTTGCTGTATGTTCCAAGAAGCCTATAGTTGACAAGACTCTAAAAGGTACCACAGAATCATTCATATAACTTAAAAATAACTGTTCCTGTATCTTGGTTAGCAAAATATCTGAAATCAAAACTCTCAATAAACTTAATTCCAGTTTGTCTGTTATTGAAAATTATGCAAAAAATCCTTCTTAGTCTGCATCAGAAATTTATTTTCTGCAAAGGTGGAAAGGAAAAGGCATCACTAAAGACTTTCCCCAGGTTATATTCCTAAAGCAATGTAACTGCTTTTGGAAGATCACAGAATCATATAGCATGGTTTGGGTTGGAAGGGAACTTTAAAGATCATCTAGTCCAACCCCCCCTGCCATGGGCAGGGACACATTTCACTAGACCAGGTCACTCAAAGCCCCATCCAAGATGCCTACGGCCATCAGATTGCAAGAAAAGTTATAATGAAGAAATGGCACTGGATTAGAAACTACACTTGTCAAGGTCTAAGGCATTTGTTCCTTTGGGAAAAAAAAAAGTCCCGGACCACTGCCAAAACTGCAATGCTACTCCACAGCTTTTATTTACTTTTAAGATTCTATCTCATAATGCCCAAGAATGGTAAGCTCTACACTTAGAGAAAACTGGAAATTTCCATTTAGAAATGGCACTCTATGAATTATTTGGTTTCTAGTCCTGGAAGGCCTTGCAAGATCTCATACCATTAAAACATCCTTACGCGTCTCGTTTTGCTTCTCTCTCCTGCAAGAATTTTAACATGATTTTAGTGACTGCCATCTTGAGGATTGCTAAAGCTACAAACCATTTCCTTATATCTGCCAAGATCCCGAAGTCTTTGTTTATAAATAGTATAAAAGCATTGTTTTCTACAGCAGTTCATCAGACTTTGGCAGCTAAAATCAGACGGAAATGTGATTTGGCAAAACTGGCAGTGCTTTCTTGTGGCAAGTAAAGCTTTCCAAGGGCTGGTCTTAAACCAACAACCAGGAAGAAAAAAAAAAAAAAGTCAGGCTCTCCATTGCTTCTTGTATGCTTATTACCTTCCCCACCATGTGCTCCCTCTTGTATATAAACCCACTGGGTACAACTGGCAAGGGCGGTATTCGGCTCCAGTGCTATGCTGCAAAGGTTCAATACATACCCCTGAAAAACAGCCCAGGCATTAGGCGTTCCCAAATCACGGCATAAACCCGAGCCTATGGAGACAGTTTCTTGACTTCAGCAACAGTTCCCACTGCTGAGGTCTCTACAGTCAGTTAATGGACTGCGCTATGAATTACATGTCCCAAGCCAGAAATAACAAAATCCCTGTTACTTCACATTTTTATTTATATAGCAACTACTAATACCACATTTTACATTATTTTAAAATTCTGTAAGAGAGTAACAACCTAAGTAACAACTTCTGAAGAAATCTGCTGCAAATACAACAAGATATATAAGAATATGTTATCTGCAGTACTTTCCATCAGTAAATCTTTATTGATTATCACTGCTACACACCGTATGTTTTTCTGGTGATGCTCCGGTCAGTCTGTTGTTAAAGGTGAGATGTCTAAACAAATATTCGTTGGGGTTTTAAATGAACAGACAAAAGGTAGAAGGTCATTTTGGGCTTCATGTTGCAATATGACCCCACTGTACCACCTCCTTACTCCCAACTCCACCGCCCAACTTCAAACACGCGTGACGGGACAACTACATCAAACTAACTTTGTAACAAGGGAAGTATTTCAAGACTTTGCTGAATGCAGGGGAGAGCATTATTAATTATACATTGACTGTGCTAGTAACTGATTTCCACTGGACAGGCCAGCATAGTTTAAAAAGTAACAAAACCATTCCAAACATCCTCATCACACACTGCATTCCTACAGCCCCACTAATTGCCTCCAGCCTGCCTCGCTGGCTACGTGTCATCTCAGTCTTACAGGGACCATCAGCAGACCCTCCTCCAGGTTAACATGGCAGCAGGTAACAGCTCGCTGCACTGAGTACCAGTAGTAACATGCAGCAAGGCTGTCCTTGCCTGAAAGATGAGGAGTATCAACAAAATGCATTTTCAAACAAAATGTCTCAAAAATCTCCCCTACCCATTCAAAATGCTTATTCTCGTTACAGATGCAAATCTTCAGCACAGCTTATGGAAAGACAGATAAGACTGCCAGGGCAAACTGGCACTTCTTGTGAGAGTGAAGGCATCCCAAAGAGTTTTAGCTCTGAAAGGTGTCGGTAATGGACTTCAAGATGCTTACTAAGCTAAAAATGACTCGAATATGACACAGCTGAGTTGCTCTGGTACTGAAACAACCCAGCAAGCACAGCTCACCAAGCTGATCCTCCTGCCAGAGCTGAATGCTCTCTGGCTGTATACCGTGCCATGGCCACAGAAAAAGAATAAAACGAAGGCATGTCTCCTTTAGCAGAGCCTGTGGCTCTCTGCCATCTGCCTGGTAAACAGTTGAGAAAGATGTATGCGTTATTTAGATGTAGGTGAACAAAAGCCACAGTGCTGGGAAGGATAATCCCCACACATGGATAAAATAAAAGGCCTTGACCAATGAATAACTAGGCACAGGTTCCCTACATCTTTTGCCATGTTGTCACCAAAGTTATACAGCAAAGGCTGCACATTTTACCAGGCACAAAAGCTTATACGAATACTTTAAAAAAACCCCACATGATCATCATAGCAATAATTCAAAACATGCTTTATGTTGGCGTAAGAAAATGTATAGCCTTGAATGACCTGTGTCGGAAAATGGCAAGAACATAACACTGACTGTTTTTCCACAAAAATGAAAACTTAAACCATTCTATGAGAGAGCACACAGCAAGAGAGAAGTGAAATACATCAACATGACCAAGCTGAGAGCCAGGAAAGAAATTACAAATTCCCTTCTCTAGATACAATGAATAGTTTTCAGACAGTTCATCACATTTACCCCCAGCAATCTGAGCAGGGGTTAATGTATAACTGGTAGTAACAGAGCTATGAAGTCAGTGAAAAATGCAGACTGTAGGTCATGCAGGACTGCAGAAATACTCCTCTCAATCCAGAAATGGTCACCTGAATTCGGAGAAAGAAGTCCACAAGTTCCTGGCGAGGGCCTGACTGAAGTGCCATGCACATCTGTAGATGTGGATCACACGACAAGTTTCAATGGGGGATCTGCATCCCTAATTCAGGTGTCTTAGTGCTTCATTCAGACAGTGCAACTACTCGTAAGAGCAAAATTAAGCAAGTACATAAGAATAGCATTACACGGAGGGTAAAGCGAGGTAGGCTTTGATGTGCTCTTGTCACAAAGGCGAACATTTAACTGTTCTAAATCTATGGAGTGGAAACCAAAGCACTGGGTTTCCTATATACTGCGTGGAGAGCATCAGGCATCTGGATGCTAGAAATCATACCATCACGTTCAAGATGTGATCCTAAAGTAGCCACTAAGAAACACTGAGGATAAAGACACTTGTCAATCATTGACTTTGATCTTTGCCACCTAAGCATGGGATGCGAGAAAGCATCCCTTTCCAACACGGGATTCACAGCCCTGACCTCCCTTCCTGAAGCAGGCACCTTCCCTTACTATACAGAAGAATACACAAACAGAAATGAGTTGGTGTCTCATTTTATACAACAGCACAACAGATAAAGTACTTTCCCAAGATACAGGACGCTCGGTTTCAATTCCCACCTCTGCCCAAGTGGATTTGGCGCATAACTCCTACCTCCCAGCACAGTGGGACAGACTTGTCAGAGACAGATATTCCCAGCACCCCTGAAGGTTGTTAAAGCCCCCAAAAAGGCTCTGAGAGTCACTGCCTCTGAACAGTTAGGACTATGCAGCACAAGGGGAGGGGAGAAGAGACCTGCCTTATGGCCATTTCACATTAAATAACAAAATGAATACCATTAGGGGTCTTGCAGCAAGGAACAAAACTTAGACCCCCTCCCCAGCCCAATCACTAAGACACAGTTACGTTCACATTCTCTGTTGAGCCTAATTAACCTTTAATTATGTCATACACACGCAGCCTCAGCAGGAAGGAGGGAGTCTGCAATGCATGGCCCCAAAGGTGCACAGCCTGCTCTTGGCTCCTGCTGGCCCCAAGGAGTTCAGGGGAGGGCAGGGGCTCCACCACCCAGCCTGAGAGGTCCCCTAGGAGGGACAAAAGCTGACCTTGAAGCACGCAGGGAACTTAAAATCTGAAAACACTGATGCGTATGGTGCAAAGTGGGGTGTGAGACTCTCCGCTTTGGACTCTCCCACCGGAGGTCTGCACAGCTTCCCTGCCTCCCAGGGGGAGCAACCCCAGACCAGGAAACCAACAGCCTGCTGGTTCAGAGGGGAAAGGATGAGGCTGACATTTCATTGCCCAGATCAGCTGGAGCACCCAGCACAGGTACACAAGAATGACTTCACGACTTTTGGGGTGGGGAAGAAGAATCCTGCACCACTTCCCGCCAGGCACTACAGGTTTCTTGTTCACTGAGACCTGAACTCCTGCATGAGGGAAATGCAGCTGCAAGGTACGTGCCCCACACCTGTGTGCCAGGATCAACTGGCCATGTTTGGTTACTACCAGAAAAAAACATAGATCACGAGCGTAGATCATGAGCCTGCTGTCTCCTTGCAGACGCACTTCTCCCACTCCACGGGCAGCCAGGATTTCAGTTCCCCAAGCACAAGTGAACCCTTGGACTTTACCACTAAAACATGCACATGCACCCAAGAGCACCTTCTTGCTCCAACAACACCACATATATGGTCAGCTGTGCATACAAGCCACATGTGTTGGTATACTATTAACAGGGATGGGAAACAAGATACAATACTTTAACATGCAAACACCAGATCTGTATACAGTGCTTTACAACAAGTTAAGTATTAAAAAAAAAAAAAAAAAAGAGGGCTGTGTAAAGGTAAAATAAATAACAACAAAAGTGCCGTGGAGGATGGGTACACACCTACAGCATTTACAGATAAAACGAGTCCTCATGAGAGATGGAAAGAACACACACCATGCAATTTGCAACCCATTTTGTCTTCTTTGCAAATTGCATGTGCATCCATACACACTGCAGAAACTCCTATGCGCTTGGGAAATACTGGATTTCCCCATAAATAAAAGTAAAAAGTTCAAAAAGTGTTCTGCACATTAAAATGTGCATTCTGTACACATTTTTCATTCTAAAACTAGGTCAAAGTCTCAGTCTGTATAAACATGATTCTCCTGGCTCATTGACTTTAATGACACTGATGGATCTTACTTCTCTTATTTGTTTTCTTCCCTTTCTGAAATACAAGAAAGCAATTTTATGGAAGGAAGCACAAATTACATTTTTTGCCATTCTTTCTCTTCATTTCTTTGCTTTTAAATGTAGCAAAACCTTATCTTTCCTCATTAAAGCTTTCAGTGATAATTCTTCCTAACATAAACTTGCTGGTCAGTGCCTTTCAACCTCCTTAAAAACCCCTTTATCATACTGACATTTATAACGCTTCCCTCCGAAAGACTTCTCTACAAAGGAGGACAATGTCTAACTGTGCAAAGGCAGTAACTGACCCTTTCACTCTCTTTTACAGAAAGCAAAAGATTTCCCTCCTCATTCTGGTAAGATTTTTGTACATAATTAAAAAAAAAAATCCTGTTAGCTGTTGAGGCATATTTAAACTACCAAATTCTCCCTAAATGAAAACAACTGTAACCAGGAGAGCTTTCTGCAGCCACTGCCGTGCCATGCAACTCCCAGGGTGTCAGAGCTGCTCAGTGAGAGCTACACATACAACCAGAAGAAAAAAAAGCCTTAAGAGAGTAAAGAAATAAAAACAATTTTAAAGAACAGTACATAATTTGGAGAAAACACTTTCTTCTTACTTAACAAATTCCAACACCGTTATCTACAAAAGCATAACTAATAGTGAGGTAGACTTTTGATAGAAAGAAAATCTACCTCATGAGAGCTGTTCATAGCCACCTGCACACAACCAGACAATGAAAAGGAGGCAGAGCTATTAAGCAAGAGTCATTTAAAAGAAGACAGCTTTTTCTACCTGGTTTGGATGCCCTTCTTCGAATCCTCATTTTAGGTAAGGAAGGCCAAGAGTAATTAAAAGGTGAATCAGAGTCTGAGTCCATTTTTGCACTAAATAAACAGAGAGCAGATTTCCAAAGTTGCACTTTGTTGTTCTCAATAGCAAGTCAAGTCTAAGAGTGATGTAAAATAAAGGAATGGACAAAGACGGATCAAATTGCCCACTAAACACAGGGGAGGGAGAAGCTGTAAATGTTTGCTCTCTTCAGGCGTCCAGGCATGTAGACAGATCAGGCTGCAAATATTAAGGCAGAAGCAAGGAGGTTGAAGTATGAGAGCTTCAAGTGGAGCTGTTGCATCGTGGTCCAGAGCTATTTGAAAGGTCACTGTGTGCCAATGAATCATTAACTCACCTTTCCATTTTGATGTAAATGAAAACAATAGGAGCCAAGTAAGGAATGAGAAAATAAGTCTCAAAAGTAAACAAACTATTGCAAGCTTTCTCAAAGCTTTGTTTCCATGTTAAAAGGGGGGTTTACAAGGACTCTCAAATTAAGGACAGGCAAAATGCTGGAATTAAAGAAGCCAAATATTAACAGTAACCTAAAAGCACTAATCAATCTGCTGGACCCTATATTACTGCAGAGCAATACCCCTCCTCTCCACGTTCACAACTTTGGCAGACCTTGGGATGTTGCAGCTGGAAAAGCAGTGATAACCCACTCAAAATCTGTTGCTCCCATTTTTCTAGCTCAGATGAGCTTAAAGCTTAAGTGTTATAAAGAAAGATTACACTGTCATTAGAAGAGCTCTCCTTCCAATAATATTTAGTCTGAATAGTATTTTCTCCTTCACACAGTCACCAAGTTAGACAGTGAATCATAAGGATTTTGTAGAGCTGGCACCTTTACAGCTCTGGTCTAACCTCACAGCAATGCACAATACAGCTAGCGACTAATTTACAACAAATCCTCCATTCTTATACAGTCTCCCTGAACAACTCGTAGGCAATTAGTATTCAGTAGGAACTCATTATCCCTTCCCCCAACATCTTTACGCTACACAAACTACATTTTTTTTTAAACAAGCTCAAAAGTGGCTATACAAGAGCTAATAGAAAAATAACATGTCCACTGTTTCTTAACCAACTCAGCCAAACATTCCTTTTAGTTACTCCACAATGTATGTGTTTTTGTATTCCACATAAAGGAGGAGAGGGAATGTGGATCAGCTTAAATGTCAGTTTTTGGAAGATGATGACATTTGAGCTTGTTAACATTCCTTACTTCACTTCAATTATTTTTCATGCTGCTGAGGTCTGCAGCGCTACTTCTGCATTATGTTTCAAGTGATTCCTCAATCCACATTTCAGTCGGAGATAACAACGTATTTGTTGAAAGAAAATAATGCAATTCAAATGCAAATTTAATTCAAAACCCATTAGAAAAATATCTATCAGGTTTTCAGGGATAAAATAATTATTATACAAGCACTTCATAAAGTGCACAAATTACATAAAACACAGTTGAAACACATCATTGTTCTGCCCTTCCCTTAACTGAAGTTCTGCCAGCTTTGTTAGGCCTGAAAAGAATAATTTGCCCCAGACACTGGAAGCCTTAGACTTTCACTTTAAACATTAGGCACTCCCATAGACTTTGTTTGATTTATATATATAATTAACAGCCCCAGGGATTTACAACAGACAATGGATGACTGAAAATACAGAGAGGATATAAATCCATGCTTTAAGCATCCACTTCAAAATATCTCCACTCCCTGGAATGTCAGGTTCAAATTGCACTGATAAATCCCCTGGGCATACGGGAATGCAGGCATACGGGAGTGCAGGCACTGACGTACACCTTCCCACCTGCAAACCATCCAGAGCACTCGCCTGCTTCCCATCGTGGCCGCGTTTTGAGAGAAAAGGAAAGGACGGAGCATATTTGTTGGATAACTTGTTCACTTAGGAAATGTCTTCCCAACTGCTCCAACACAAAAGATTTCCTCTCTACGCAGCAATTTTCCCTGCCCAAGTATGCTCTCTCGCTCATCAGATGTATTTAACGCCAACCGCAATGAAAGTCTTAATTTCAGACGTGCACAGAAGGCAGTGCTCCATGGGCAAACAGCCATTTACATTTAGAGAGAGCTGTATGTTTTACACTGGCTTTAAAATTTCTCACCTTTTGATTTTAGCAATTAGTTCTTTGTTCTACTTTATGAGAAATGGTAAATTTTGCTTAATTCTGTGATATCTCCATTTGTGCATCTTTTCTCTAAATAGACCAATTCTGGCTTTTTTCACTTATACATTCAACTAAAATACCTTTACTCACTCCCACTGGTCTTCCTGGACTTCTGTTTAGTTCAGGGAGGGATAACTAGAACCGAACGAAACACTCACAATGCAGAAATGCAGCCAATGTATTTAACAGCATTAAAATATTTTACATGCCGAGACATTTACTTTCCTGAATGACCTCTGTACACTGCATGAATGTTTTCACTTACTGCTCAGTTATTGCCTGCTCCCTCCCTTAAACTAGCAGAGTTCATTTAGAACCTTCTAACACAAATGAGTAATTAAGGATTGTTAAATAATTTTTCAACAGCAGCCCTATTACATAACACTCAGAGAACCCACCTAGTAAACTTCTGCTGTGATAAAAACCTGATCATTGACTCCTGCCGTTTATCCTCCATTTCCTGGCCAAGTTCTTAGGCTTTTCACCCGCTTACTGCAATCTCCCCTGAACAGGATCTTGCACGGGAATTTGTCAATGGCAGTCTGAAAGCGCAGATAAATTATCAACCTTAACCCCTCTTTCTGAAAGGTTAATTGAATATCACTCACGTTGTTTGCTCTGTTTGGGCCTTGTGAAAGATTATTTTTTTCTAGTTTGTAAAACTCCTTTATGCAGCCGTGAAAGACCTCATGCTGCTTTTTGCCACAAAGAAGGGCTTTGCCTTACAGTCTTTGGCTAAAAATATTTTTCTCCCCCATTCTTGCATTTTGTGGGATGATCCAACCCACTTTTCACCTGCCACTCTTTGTTTCCAAAGTGGCAGCATTTGCATGCAGCTGGCACTGAGATCTGGCAGCTTATAAGATAAAAGGTGCTTTCTAGCTGGAAAATTTTAACCTTACTTTCCACTCAAAAAATATTTTCAATTATGTATACCAAGGTATAGATGTGAAGATAAAGAACAAATGGGTTTTTTGTGTGCATTACCTAAGGCTAATGCTTTTGGTAAATAATGTAATGCCTTAAATTCTTTCACCCAATGCTTGCCAAAACACATCCGTATGATAAAAATTTCAGAGATATTACAGTCTATTGTCTGACCATTCCCGCGGCTCGTGGCAAGAAGGAAGGAAGCAGAGGAATGTCACCAGCATCCGCAGTCTCCATGGAACGGCACCATCGCCTCCCCGGTGCACTCAGAGGACAGCCCCGCAGTGCTGAGCAGGTGGGCTCCCTCTCCCCAAACACTGTTAAACCATGGGCTGTCAGCTCTCTCTCTCAGGTAGACCAGAAGGAGACAACCCCTCTGGGCCCAGCGCCCCCTCCCCAGATGGAGAAGGGATGTACACAGGATGGAAAGCGGGGCTACTGACCCCAGAAACAGGGCTGGAGAGGGTCACTGTTGGACACAGGTGAGATGAGAGCTGCCTGAACAACGGCTCTGCCAAAAACGCCCTGCCCAGTTTGCTCTGGGCAGTCTCCCCTGACATTAGGGATGAAGTTGATTCCCCCCAGCTTGGTTCTGCCCCAGGACCAGCAGAGCCTGCAATCACTTCCCAAAGCTGCAGAGAAGGCTCTGACAAGGAAAGAAGGTGTAGAAAGGGCTAGGTGATCTCTTCCACCAGCCTCTGACCCATAGGCACACGTGACTTTCCTACCTTCTTCATTCCATTGTTTTTATTAATTAGAGCACATCTTCTTACAGAGAGGATCAGCCAGCGTATCTGGACAAAACATCTGCATTACCCTACATGAGACTTAACAATCATGTTGAAAACTCAGCAAATGTGAATTAAAGGCAACTAAAAGCAAAACGCTACCAACCAAATCCCACACACCAAGCACCCTCCAACTCTAACGCTCTTTCCACCTGCCCACAACGATGATGCGATGGCTGTGCAGATTGCTGTTGGCAACAGCCTCACAGGTCTCATAGGATGCCTTGTCACACACAGTATTTTTACCACCTCTCTTCTTTACCAAAGACCTCGGTCTTTCTTATGAAAGTTCATACTGGAATAGTCAGAAAAACTTTTCCGCGTCACTATTCTCTCCCTCTCCCTTTCCCAAACCACTGATGAACTGATCATTAAAACACACAGAACAAAGCCCAGATCCTTAAGATCTTGACAGATGACCTTCCCCACTTGTTTTTATGATCTTCCTTATTGCTAAATTTCTGATGGGTGATTCATGCGTTCGGTTTAGAGAACTGGCCGGTTTATTTCCTTATTTTGTGAACAGAGATCTGTTGAGGCCTCCCACAAGTAACATAGCAGTTTGGGATTCTTCCATTCAAACAGCTGATGACAAAACCCACCCACACTAGAGACCCCTTTTCTGTAACGAGTGTCTCTTATAGATGCTGTGTAGACAGATACCAGAAATATTAATGAAAAATACAAAATAACAATATGGTACTATAAATTTGGGTCAATTTTTCGTTGACTTATTTGTGCAGTTTCTTGGATACTAGCCTGGAAATGAACACAGAACAGCTGTTGCCTTCACAGACACCCTGCTGAGAGTGGCAGGCTACCCTACCCATCTCCAAAAACGCTGTTCTGCACAGACCCCTGCATTTACTGAAACACTCTGCAGTCATGGCAGGCTGCAGGAGAAGCAGAGCCAATTTGTGTGCGCCACTTTCTGGATTGCTTTAAGCTAGACTGCCAGTCCAAGTGTTTTTATGCTCCACTGCATTTACTTCCACATGGATATATCCTTTTACCAACCCCAGACAGGGCACATGGAATCACAGTGCTGCTGCAAACCATCCAGACTGAGAGGAAACCATGCCATTTAAATTTATACCTAACTCCTTACTATTCCCCTGCAGGTATATTTCTAATTACAATGTGAATTATGACATTAATTTTTAAGGCTGTTCTTTTACTGCTTTCTCTGAAACCAGGATAACAACTACAGTTAGAACAGCTATAACGAGAATAACACTTTCATGCTAAAAATATCACATTCGTGATATTCAATGAATTATGCATTATCCTACAAAGAGCTATTAGCAATACTTACCTCTTCTGAAAAGCAACTGTTTGTAAGTGGTGGTACTTAAATCGTGTTTCTTTGATAAACTAAAGGAGCAATGTACCTTTAAAAATCTAAGAGAAACAGCTTTGCATAAACTATACTAGTACTGCAAGATCCTTGGAGAACATCCACAAGATTGGGATGAAAAAGGGCTCAGAGTTTTTTTAAAAAAAAGAGGCAAAAAGATGACCTCTGCCCAATTCTGACTCAATGTAGCTCCAAAGAGCCAGCAGGCATGCACATTGCATTATCTCGGGCTTTGTCCCAAACTCTTCATGTTGTCCAGTTCACTGTCCCACTGTGAGGATTTCACAGCATTCCTCCAACTCAGACCTTTCTGATGTCTGGTTCATCACTGACTGTAGATATGTATTTTTTTTTCCTTTTTTTACCGCACCATTCACCTGATGTGGTTTAGGCTAACAAGCTCATTAATACTACTTTCACGTGACAGCAGTAGGTATGCCTTGACTCTTGAAACAACCACTAAGCACTTCCAACAAAGTACATAAAGAGATAATTTGCCTAAATGCTCTCCTTGTCCAGTATCTATTCACATCAAAAGACTAGCTGGGATATGCAGTACAAATGTGGACGGAAAGCTCGTCGCTTTTTGCCCCATACACTCATGAAAAGCTCCCTCGCGTTTATTTGAAAAGCTTGAGAACTAAGGGCTAGAGTCAATAAAATCTCATCCTGGTTTCAGCTCCACGGAGGCCTGTGCGAGCCCCAGCAACACGGAGAGCGTGCATGGCCTCACATGAAAGCAAACCCAAGTTTGACTTGGACCTCGCTCCTACTGAAGTTTCGCCAATGACTTGGCTGTTGAGTCTACACTTATGCTGGCAGCCTGCACCACCAAAAAGTTCACCAAAGACCCATCTCGTTAAAAATCCAATTTTCCATGTTTCAGGGAAGACTTCAAGGGAAGGGCTGCCTCTCAAGGAGGAAGAAAGTTGAGAAATGTGTTCCTGTGTGCACTTTCAAAACTATACTGTTTTCTTCACAATGTATTTCTGGATTATATTTCACATTTAAAGAGTAACTTGACATTAGATATATCCCAGATTGTTTATTTACATTAGCATGAAATGAGACCAGGCAGAAGACAGGCAAAAGAGCTTATTTAAACATCAGGAAAAAAAGAGCTTCTTTTTGAAGGATTATTTTGTTGAGCAAATTTGGTTTGGATTTTAGGCAGAGGAAGAGGACAAGTTCTGGGAAGCCAGACAGCACATGTTTGTAACTTGTTCATTTTTCTGTCTTCCTTTTGAGGTTAACTTGAATTATAATGTCTCAGAAAATCAAGAGTGGAGGAAACTCCAAGAAACAAGAACAAACTTGTTTCAGTGCCTAATGCTGCTTCTTCCAGATTTCTCCACGGCTTTTTAATTAAGCTCAGTTCAGGCTCACATCCCAGGAAGATTTTACTTCCCACATCTTCTGTAGCTGTCAACTATTCTGCAATCTTAAAATATTCAGTTGTTTATAGACATTCTAAACAAATGAGAGTATGTTTTATCTACTGAAATAAACTACTGACATGTTTAAATGTAGTTTAAAGGTTGTTTCTGGCAGGACGCTGACAGATCAACCCCTAGTTAAGCCTCTCTTCTGCAAGGTGCAAGGAACCATGCAAAAGGTTTTTGCAAAAGTAGAAGCAGCAACGTAAAGATCTCTGAAAGCTGCAGCAAAAAAGGGCAGAGTGCAATTGCCACAGTCATTAGCTGCAGCAATTACTCTGCAGTTTTCTTCAGCTATTATTTTTCTCTGCAATTTTCAAACCACCTACCTTTTGACCAAAAATGAGTTTTTAAAAAAGCCTCCTTTACCACAAACTGACCTTCCAGAACTTCTTTGGCACAACCAGTCTGAGTATTTGCATATCTCCAATCACCCAAGTATTGCAGTGCCTCTTTCTCACCTCACTCTGTGTGGTATTCCTTGTTTCAGGTGAAAAACTGAGACACAGGGAAAAGATAAGTGCCATGCCCAAGGTCCTACTGTAAATCCGTTAAGGAGAGAAGCTGAAGCAAAGGTTTGCAGCTCCTGGACTAGAGATGCTACAGCTGGATCACCCAACCTCTCTCAAAGCATACACAAGGGAAAGATAGGATTGAAAGCTGCCAGGAAAAGATAAGAATTACCACAAACAGAAAAGATCTGCATAGCCTTAATCACAGGACTCTTGCAACTGTATCAAATAGGCAACACTTAACATGTAACTTTCACTTTTATCTATCAATAACCATAAAATTATTTCCTGTAGTTCCAATGTCAAAACAGGCACACTTGACTCAAAAAACTTCCAAATGCAAACGTTCTGCCCACCAAAAACCAAGAGCAAATGAACACTAAAAAAGGAGCAAAAGATGTGACCACAATAAGTAGAAAAACTAATCATTTTACAGACCTAAGAAAAACTGAGCAAAGGCATGACTCCAGACAGCAGGACCATGCTTTTTTCTATCTTAAAAAACCCCACCTTTTTAAGTCTTACCAACCATGGCAAGGAAATCTAATTAAAAAAAAACAAAACAGCAACATTGAAACCAGATTTTTCTGCAGATTACAGTGCAGCCCTACTGGTTTACACAGAGAAGAAGATCATTATGGTCTGTTCCTTAAACTGATCTGTGGTTAAACTGGGATTTCTGTGGCACCATGAAAATCAAAGGGCAGACTCTACTAAAAATGTTTTGTAGCTGCCTGGTCACATACAGCGAACTGCCAAAAATTTGGCATCAGTATTTTTATCTCTCGAACTGCAAAATGTGGCTTGCAGAACTTTTTCACCGCCAGCAGAGCAAACAGAATAGATTAGGCAGACACCACTAGGTCATTGGCACTGTAACTAGGAGAGCAGGGAAAATATTTTGAAAAATCATCATCCTGCCTTCCTGAAGTTTAAGGGGGAAAAAAATAAAAGCTCTATTTCCTTGGAAGAAAAACTGGGGGTTAGACTTTTCTTAGTGGAAAAAAGAAACTTTTGCAGCTTTATAAGTGGCCTTGTGAACATCCTCTTTCCAAACCAGCTATGCAAAACAGGAAGGAATTATAAATGTTTAAAAACACATGCCCAGCTAACACTGTCACATGCTCAACAGTAACAGCATTCAGCTGTCACCTCCTGGACCCTCTCCCAAAATGTACAGGGTTGCTGACTCTGAGGATAACAATGCCTGGCAATAATACATATGCTTAATATTGAAAGGGAAAAAAAAAAAATCCTTTTTTTGTTGCTTTCCATTTTGTTTCTTTCATTCACTCTCCCCAGCTGGATATTGTTTTTGTCTCTCAATCTTTCCAGTGTGTTTCTTTCAATGAAGAAAAAAAAAAAAGGTCCTTTTTTTTTTTCCTCTTGTAAACACAAAACAGATCTCTAACAATTTCCAGGGGAATCAGAGAGAGGAGGGAAGATGATTGGCAGGTGTGACTAGCACTGAACTCAGGAGTCTCCATACAACCCCCTGTTCAGCCTGGTCTAGCATCCTGTTGTGCCCCACAGTTTACTCCTATTGCTTCAATTCTTGAATATGGCAAACCCAAAAACACCCTCTGTAGTTCACGTGGCTTCTTATTGCCCCATTCCCACACTGACGCTCACAGGCGTGGGACCCCAGGGGCTCTCCAGCAATCCTGGAGGACGAGAAGCCTCTTGCGCAAAAAAAAATAAACTACAATTCTGAAAATTGAACTACGAATGACTCAAATAGTGCCTAAGGCAGCCAGATCCCAAGCCAAAGATGAAGACGACAGGGAGCAAGGAGAGTTGGTACCCTTTTAGCATCCTACCGACTGCTGCAAGCGCCCCTGCAAAGGTTCTCCCAAAACTTTGTTGTGTGTGGGGAAAGAGCCACAACGGTCAATATGCTTGAAACGGCAGGCTGGAGAAGAGCCAGAACGGTCGATATGCTTGAAAGGGCATGCTGGGGAAGAAAACAGAGAGAAGGAACAGCAGAGCTCTCCTTCCAGGAACCGCTGCTTCTTTAAAGATCCCTTCCTATCCAAACCATTCCACGATGAGTCTGATTTTTGGTAAAGGTTTCTAAAAGCAAGAACCATGTGGTTAAAGAAGTGAGAAGCAGAAGTGGGGGAATCTGTACCCATTCAAAGAGCACTCATATTCTCACTCTTAGAAGTCCTCTTTGCTTTACACATCCAACTTCCTAGTGAGATTCCAGAGTTTGCTCGTTTCTGTTCATTCTTCATTCAACCCCCCTTAGCTGTTTTCGCTCTTCCTCTCCCCCACTGACAACCATTTCCATTTCTCTCCTTATCCCCCACTGCGTGCTTTTCCTGCCAAAAACAACGCCATTTAGCAACATTGCCAAGCAAACAATTTTTTAAAAAGTAGTTTAAACCAATCCAAAACTACAGTATTTAGCAATATGATTATATGAGTCAGGTTAGAACATATACTGATTTTTACATTCAAATAAACCAATAAAACCAGCTTAAGTCAACTTATAAATTTCTGGTTGTCACCAAACTCTTATTTCCGTCCTTCTTCGTCCCTCCCCACTTCCACCTTTTATTGCACACCCGATAGCCTACTCACTTCCCAACCTGCACTTCAGCCCCATCAGATCTCACACATGGTGCTGACTGGAAGCCCTCCAGGCCCTGCTGAGGTCAATGGCAAAATCCCATCAGATGTCTATGTTATGAGTGTTTCAGCCAACTCAAGTACGCAACTGGGAGATGGGCAAGGAGACTCCACAGCATAGCCAGCAGCGAGTCCATGCTCCAGTCCTTACATAGGGCAACCAAATTCTCAGTTACGGTGACTTACTTCTAAAACAACCAAAACAAATTTCGCTGCAGCTTCTCCACAAACAAGTCAACTTCTTAAATGTACTACAAGGTAATTAGAATTTAGGGAAGAGACAGAGGGTTGGTTCTTTTTCAGATAAGAGGTACAACAGGGAATTTTTCTTAGTTTAATATAAACTGAGCCTGTGCTCAGGACAAAAGGTATTTATATACGTGTATATGTACAGATATATGTACATCTACGCATTTATATCCATATTTATAATTTTACTTTATACATACATGATGCCTAAGAAAATACATTTAAATCAATTTTAAGCACCTAAATCTTGTTCCAAGTTGTATGCAAATTCACCATATTTTTTTTTTTTACCCAACAGCTTCTCTAAGAATCTACACTCTACCCGTCCTAACTAACAGTATGAACAATGGCCAAAGTCGCTTGCTTGTTCCCTGCAGAGGACTCAGGATCTGCTGCAGCTGCCTATCCAAGCATCAGAGAGGAGACTGAGCTGGTCTGAAGCCAGAGGGCCTGGTTCCTGTTCCAGCTGTCACAAGCACCGCATGCAAATGATACCTCAGAAGGAAAAGGCATTTCAGGGCTAAGAAAAAGAAATATCAGCTATAATTTCAGGGTGGAGAACTTCCACTCTGTCAGCTTTTAAGCTACCTTATGTTCCCTCCAGATGGTATAACTGGAGCGAAGACTGGAGCAGACGTGCCTTCAGATTAGCAAACCATAATCACTCCCCAATGGCTCCACACCCTCCCACACCGAGATACAGTCCAATACTTTGGTCTTGCTTGACAAAACAGATTTGATCATATGGGCATTAACATCTCATGTATGTGCACTGCACTTTTGTGCAGGGCAAGGACTGCTACGCTGTCCTATGCTCAAAAGCACTAAAGTCAGGGTAACTGTGAATACTAATACTTTTGCTACTACTCCCAATTCCCTTATGCAGCTCCCGTATTCCTTGGATGGAAGAGTGAGACAAACATGATTAAATGGCTGAAACACAGGCATTTGGCATAACAATGACTAGAATAATAGATAACTAGATGATGATTTTAATGAGAGATTATTAAAATAATCTTCCAGCTTCTTATCTTACAACTGCGTCTGAGTTTACGTCAGCTCATTTCCTTCTAACATATACCGCCCCCATTCATGCACACATATCCCCTCCCTTTCCCCACACACAGAGCAACTCTTCATTTTGCAGCCACCTAAGTTTGCATATGCAAACTGAATGTTTGCTGTCTGAATGCCACCATCTGGGCTACTCTTTCTGAGCTCAGCACTAGACCACAGGCAAGTGATGCCAGCCTGGCGCTCTCTGCCTGGCACAGTAGCTCCCACCAGCAGAACTTAGTTACTCATTGTCTTTTTCTGCCTTGCTGTGCTTTGCATGAGCCCATGTTTGCACACTGTTCTTGGAGCTTTCCCCAAACTTGAAAATACTCACCTTTTCATTTGAGTTTCAGTCTCCAAATGTACTGTCTAGTGCAAATGGCTATATTCTCCTACCAGCCCCACAACTCACTCACAGTGAGATATATCTACAGGTGTGAACAGCTCAGGCATTAGAGAAAGAGGCATCTAAACATTTCTACGTGCTTCATTTCATCTTCAGTTCCATATGTTGGCTCTATCAGAAATTATTTTCAAGATTGTTGTTCCTACAACAGTTAATATACTACTGAAAAATCCTAGGGTATCATGATACTGTTGGATACACCACCTATCTATACTAGAGATGCTTTGAAAGAGGCTCCTTCTCTGACATAGATATAACTGATTGATCTTTTGCCAAGCTAGGCTGCAATATCAATGACCTTCACCTCTTTTAAAGATACTGCCTTGTGTGTATTTGGCATCATAGTATATATCAATAGCTTTTGGGAAGTCAAAAGGATTAATTACTTCTTACCTATGCCCAACAGGACATGATCTTCATTTTCTTTAGAAGGAACCACAGAGTCTCGGAAAGGCTAGAAACAGAAAACTTGAGCTCTATCTTTGAAGACAAATAGTTGCATTTGTGCTTAGTTGCAAGCTGTGCTATAGGCTTTCAGAATTCAGTTCAAACACTATCAAGCAGTAGTCACTTCATTTTAGCCGTTTTAATAAATGCAACAGATATGGCATGCCACTGTAAGCGGCATAACAAATGGTCGATCTTCTGCACAGCTGGCAATTTAAAAAAAAAAAACTAGAGGTCATCACTTTTATAATAATGACGTAACAAAAGTGGCAGTCCAACAACATTCCACTGAATTCAAATGTTATTTAAAAATCAATAGTCATTGGCTATTGAGAAGATATCACCTTTACCAGATTTTACCAGATTTTGTTTGTCTGAACCTAAATGATTATTTTAGCTTCATAGCCATCTGAGCTAATAATCAAGCTCCTGCTTTAAAAGGTGATAAAATGAGAAAAAGATTTTCTAGTTTTGTAAACAGATATATTCTGCTTTTTATTTACATGTAAGACTAGAGATCAAACACAACTGACTAACCATAATTCTCACAAATATTGGTCCCTCCCAAAAGCTGTTAGATACCTCCATGCAGAAGACAATGGGAACTGCCATATTTTTTACATCAAGCATTTTTCCAGTTAAGTCCAGTCAAGGACTCCCAGTTACCCACAAGGTCTCTCTCAGAGACCAACTCCTCAGATGTAAGGAATCATGCTGTCTCAAGGATGAAGCTTGTGCAAGACAGGTTGTACTCCCCAGACTGGCAGCTGAGCTGCAAGCTCCCTGAAGGCGCTAAGGTTCACCATAAACCCAAGAGCTTTCTGGTCCAAAAGCAGAGCTTGCTTCTCCAACCCAGCTTTCCGGCCCACAACCACGTAACAGGTTCCTTCAAATAATAATCATCTACACATGTAACTATTCCTGCAGGATAGGAATGGGCAGGAAATGTTGTCCGGCAGGCATTAGTCACCTTATTTATTTGTTAGCTCTGGGAGGTGCTCCGATAGCCAAGCAGAGGTTGCTGCTTCTCAACCTAAATGAAGCTTAGCTATTTGTATAAGGAGAAATCTGTACCTTCCTATCATCCTGGGACAATTCGTCAGATGCCAAGTTCACAGGACCTGTAAAAGCAAAGATTCCTGCCTTCAATAACAAGGAAATTCAGTTTGGGTCTGCTTTGGTTTCTGCTGCTGGTCTCTCTCCTTTTTCGAATAGGAGGGGGGACACAAGGAGGAAACAGGCAGGCAAGGCAAGGCAAGCCAGAACAATGGACATAGGCAGCCCATGCATCTCCCCACAGCGGCATTCCCGTGGGCAGCGTATAAGCTGGATGCACAACAAGTGTTATGTTATTGTCGCAGTTATGTTCAGGCTAGGCAAGCTCGATGATTTGTCAGCCAGCTGCTGATTAACCCCCACATGCTCAGAAAATCAACAGTTCTAGCACCATGCCTCACATCAACTCTCCAGAGCAGCTGGGCTCTGCTTTTCTTCTGCAGGGTTTCATGCATTTTCTGAAATTAGACCTTGCATTTTCACCCCAAAAACTAAAAAATAACTTCATTTCTGTCACTCTTCTCTTTTTTATGGTTTCTTCCCAGGGCTGTGGCGAAGGACACAGCACATGCAAAACAAGGACCACCCTCTGCAAGTTTTGCCCAAACGCATCCTCAAGGACTACTGTGAAACAGCAAAGAGGAGTAATCTGGCTACAGGAATGCAAATGAACACCAGCAACACCCAGGCTTCCAGGAACATTATTATTTAGCAAATATGTTTTAAATAATAATTATATAGCCAGAGTTATGCTGGTAAATATGTTTCATTTTATATTGAATCTTTCAACTCAAGGTTCACATCTGTTCTCAGATACACAAATCCCTCTCCATTCTCCAGCTCCAGCAAATAGTTAAGCTAAGTATGACTCAGCAGCCAGTACAGGGTGGTTTGGGGGACTGCCTTGAGGAACGTGGGGTTTTGGGACCTCTGTCCTTTCTTGGCATTGCACAAAATCTATACTCAAGTTTTAAAGAAGAAGCGCTGTATCAATATATCTTTGGAAAAACAACTCAGAGACAGCTGCCTATTATCTAAATCGCACAATCTTCAGCAACAACGACCCTACCTAACCCGCAAGTCTCTGTGAGATGAAGTTCTGGGATGCAATTATGGGCCCACTGCAATCAGTGCACCTGTTGTCCCTGATCTCAGCAGTGCCCCCGGATGCTGGCAGGAGTCAGGACTGGGTCCATGCCGATCAGTATCTCAATCGTTAATTTTTAATTAATCCACCTTCTTCAATTAACCTTCTGCAGCAGTCACATATATACCTCCCCTTGCATTCTAACAGAGTGCAATCACAGAGCACAAAATCACTAGTGCCGTCAAACAAAGCATCCCAAGCATCACCCTTCAGCTAGAAGGAACAGACTATTTCTTCTGTAACTGTAACTGCAGAAACTTACTTTAAAAGCTTCAATGGGAAAATATTTTTTACAGTATTGCCATGCAATTGGCATTATTATTATTCAGTTTCACAATTCTCAGAAATAAAAAGCTGTTTGCTCTATACCTAATATTCTGTAGAAGCAAATGGCTTATCCTCCAGATAACAGTACTCAGTCAACTCATGGGCACAGAATTTCAAGGTCAGAAAACAGACAAAAAGCACAACTACTGAATTAGCCAAAATACCATCTACTTCACCTTTTGTTCTGCATCCTCACTGGATAATATATCACTCCATGTATTTGAATTTAATTAAGTTGCTATGGGAGATTCACTGCTAAGCTAGTAGCATCACCTTACACTGACCCACTGCTTTCATATGATTGCATTTCAGAAGAAGCAACATACTGCTATAGCAACCTCTACTCAATATTAGCTCAGGGCTTCTGATAGCATTGTGTTTTAAAGGTCTGTTAATCTTGACTTTAGGCCCACCCAGAAGTGAGTAGTTACTACTTCTTGGAATGGCAGCAGTTTTAAAATCTATGGGGGATCCTTTCATGACATGAATGCGCCAAATTAATGTCCTGAGCTTAGCAGCTACTTCATAAAGGAGTTCACTGAATGCACCTGAGAATGTAGTAGAGTACTCTGTCAATCATTCCATATCATTTCTGCTTCTAGCAGCAACAATTTTAGCTCAATCTTGAAAAAAGTTCTTCTGGTCTCCTGAATGCTGGCAAATGGGGAGTGTTAAGACAGGCTACTAGTCACCAGTAATGATCATTCGCGATTTTTCAGTATCTGGATTTGGTGGTGGTCAGCGAAAAAGGAGAAGGAAAAAAAAAAAGTCTCATTTATAGAAATATGGTAACCAATGACAATATCAGAACCCAAGAAGATTAAAAAACTTTGCTGCCCATCAGCGTACAAACAATAGTTACAGGCTCTTCATGTCTACAAGTAGATAACTGCAAGCGTGATTACTACAATTTGTTTGTATAGGTCCTGGATACTACCAAAACGTGGCATACTTTTCTTGCTGTTGAACTGAAATGAGTTTTTTTTTTTTTAAAATAACAACTTTGATGCATAAAGGCACAAAAGCGTATGCCAATATCTATGCCAAATATATTTGGCATAAAGAGAGGACAAGAAGCTTTACAACCAGAATCCAAAATGAGACAAGACATCCTGAACTGGTGATTCTGTCTCTGGACTATCAATATCCACTGATATTCGTTATCTGCTTGTCCCAAGTCAGCCTGAATTAAAACTGCTTTTAGTGAAAAATATCAAAGTAATCATCACCTAGAAGTTGTATCGCCCAAGCTACTGCCACATATAGTGCTACCAACCCAGGCCACTCAATTTCTATCCCCGAGGAGCAGCATAAAGATCATGCTGGTCAGAGTATGGCACTCAGACGAATACCCAGAGTCAATGCATTTGCACACTGCGTCACCAGTGTCATTCACAAACCTCATATGGTAAATTGCCACTTACACTTTCAGTAACAACTGCTTATCACCTCTAAATTTACATTCTAATGACAGAAGACTTGTTGCCTGAACGCTGCTGGAGAAGTTGGGTATAAAACTCCTTTTCTAGCACTAACAACAGCAGCCCACATGTTTAAACACAAGCTACACGATGACTGTGTCCCTATTTTACCCATTCACTTAAAGTTACTAGCTGATGCCACCTGGAACTGCAGTCCCGTTCCTCTCCCTCAGCCTGGTCCTGATCCTGTCGGCAGTTTATGCAGGTGCTCACATTTCTGCTGCCCTCATCAGTAGTGCTGCCTCCAGCACAGCCATTGAGCAAGACCGAGCCTCTCGCAGAGCTCACAGGTCTCAGCTTGTTGCTTCATCCAAACATACAGCGCCAGCCACATAAGCAAATGGCCAACTGAGGAAAACTTTTAATTAATTCCTAACAATTGTATGTAAACGCCCAAAGTGTCATACTTCTGATGCTGAAGAATGACCTTTTTTTGTGATTTTCTTTTCAGCTCTAAGAGATGCTTGCTCTGAGGTACACAGGGATGTATTTTGGTAATGAAAGAGCATTCTCATCAGCAAGCACAGTCCCGCAATCCTTACAGAGGTAAACTGCTCACCAAAATATTGAATGTCTAATTTAAACATATGGGAATTTTGCCACATTAAGATGTCTGGCATGGATCCCAAAACTATTCATACAAAGTGTTACTCTGCTCCTATCTTTATTAACTTGAACTATTTGGCTTTACTGGAATTTGCAGGCTGGAACATTCATTCAGTTAAACACTGCCCTCTCCTGGAACCTTCTGACATTTTTCTAGCTCTTACGATAAAATTAGTCAAGGCTTTTCCAGCCACCATAAATGCCATAATATTTTGTGAACAAGTATCACGATTTACACAACGCTCATAGTATACAACTTGCGTATTCCACCGTTGTCCACTTAGAGGTCTCTAATGTCATAGGAAACGTGATCTTCCTGGATAAACAAATAGTGTATGAATCTGTACCAACTTTCCAGAGCTTTTGAAGACTGCAACATTATGGAATAAAAAACTGTACCTTCTACAGAGCTTGTTGTACTGCAGGGCATTTTTGGACCTTCCACTGTCTCAACTTGGTTTGAAATAATACTCTACAAAAAAAAAAAAAAAAAATCAAAATGACAGTAACTGTATTTGGTGCCCATGACATTTATCTGAAAACTCAAAAACAATATCAAAGACTAGCAAACAAATATGTTATAAGCAATACTAAAATGATTGATGGAGAGTCAAGAGAGTATTTTATCAGTTACTCTCCAGAGGAAACCGATAGCAATTCCTCAAGAGGAAAACCAATAAAGTATTTTCAACTACAGAGAGAAATTACCTCCTGCTTACAATACACAAGGGATCTAAAGGATCAGATTTAACATTTGTACTTCATTGTTTATAACTAACCTCCTTCTCTATGAGAAAAGCAGTGCAGCAGCTTTGCACAATGGCTCTGTTCAGAAGTCTAGTTAACCTTGAAAGCATCCCTATAAAGTGAGCAATTTTGATGGATAGGCAATACAAAGAGCCTAAACCAGGACTAAACACTGACTACACGGTAAACCCAGCCTGGAAGGCAGGAGCCGCTCCCTCCCCGCATCCATGGCCCCTGGCCAGACTGGCCCCTCGCTCAGATACACACACTGACTATATCACTCCTGCTCAAAAGGAAGAGGGGGCTAAGATCCAGTCCCTTATTTTAGCAGTTACCTTCAAAGATTATAAGCAAAGGGGGTGGAGGAAAGAATGTCTCCTTTTGCACGGTTTCATCTACAACTCCGCTTGCTTCTAGTCTTTCCCTCTAGTTAGGCTGCCTGTGTATTTGTCATCTACCAGAACAGCAAACAGGGAAAAGGCATGGTAACCTGAATACAAGAGAAAAAGTCAGGGATGACTCTGGGCTGAATATTGCAGCCAAACTGATTTGAAAGCCAGCAGCTGTCAAGCTAGCTATATCCCCCGCCTCAGTGGGGCTAGTTGCAATTTCCTCTGCTCGTCTGCTGTCGTGCGAGACACTTTCCTACTCCCACACCTACCAGGCAGAAATAAGTCAACTCCTCCTTGGGAAGCTACTAAATTTGTCCACCACCAGGCAAAAAAAATTACTTAAATTATCACAAATAATCATTCTGGATTATTATCCTGGTTTGTCCTTTCTTTTTTTTTTTTTAATTACCCTGACACCATTTCACATGTGTCCATTAGTCCCCAGATTTCTTTTCCTCTCGTAGAGGATCTCTCCCCTGCACTGGCTGTGCTGCCTCCAGCAACTGAGGCAGCCAAACGGATCACCTCAACACGCTGCTTAGGGCTCTGCTGGAGGTGCACGACAAACCATGCCACCTCACTGACAGGCACTGCCACCACCACAGCGACTTCTGCCCCAAGGAGGTTGCACAGAGTTCAAGCAATTCCATGCTCTTCCTCATCATCTTCAGAAATCTCTCCTCTGTATTGCTTAGCACAGCCACAAAACCTGTGGGTTTACACTTTTTGAACTGCAGAGCCCCTGAAGGGTTCCAGTGAAGGTATGGCTCCTGTATGGGTAACTCTAGTTTACCAACAGCTTGGGTTTTTTAACTTTTCCATTACTCTTAGACTTGTAAGGAATAGTCAAGGGAGTAAAAGAACCCACAGACTAGGGACTGAAGAACATACTTGAGAAAGATTGGGATTTTCTTGCATGAATAAATGCAAAAATAGTTTGTGCTGCTCCCTAAGTCATCCATTTCACACACACAAATCCAATGCTGCATGCCACCACAACTGAGACGAGCTCCTTCTCTGTCCATGTCTTTCTGACCTAAGTCTAAAATAGCAATGTGGTCATTTATGCAGTCTCAAGATACAAGAAACTGGATGTACAGTCTTAGTCTGCTGTAGATGAGCTGAATACTCCAGTACAGCAATAAATTCTACCTCTATTTTAAAAAGACTATGTATCGTGAAATCTCTAATGCCCACCTTGCACTTTGGATCCAACTAAGGGCTGCAAGTCCTTGTTTGCAAAAGAAAGAAAATTAGTTTTACCTTACCTTTTGGACATAATACATAGTCTAAACATGACAGTTTGATCATCCCCCCACATACATTTCAGGATGATATCTGTTTATAGGAAATGTGATAAATTGATAATTGTGATAAATGTGATAAATAAACCATGTGATCTTCCCAATTATTCTGGCTTATTTCTGCTTTATTACAAGTAGTACAACATTGATGCTGGACAGGGGGGAAATAGTGCCCTCACAATATTGGATCTAGACTGCTGCAACTAGAGGAACAAGCAAAAGGGAAACCCACAAGTGAAAGGTAGTAGGCTTTTTCCTGAAAATACCAAGTGCAGAATTTTGCAGCCTTTAAGAGTCTTTGTCTCTGAGAGCCATGCAAACATCTAACATACCACACTTTCTTTTTCCATTTCAAAGACTGAAAGAAGAACAAGGATTTGATGAGTGCAAGAAAGAGCCAATGATATAAATAACAATGCATTCTTCATTACAGTTTTGAGTTTGCTATTGGGTTTACTATTGTTTCCATGGAAAAGCCACACACAAATTGTATGTATTCTGCAAGCTACAAACACAGAATAACTTATTTGTATTGGAACAAATCAAAATCTTGGCAGTGTAGTTACACGAGATTATACATAAGGACTATACCACACATCACAACTTAAGTTTTTGTGCTAAACATAACACATGGACCATGTTCTAAGTTAAAAAAAAACCATGCAGAATGCAATACAGGTAACTCAAGGAAAATGAGCGCACAAATAAGGAAACCTCTAGTTAAGCATGGAAAAGAAAAGCTGTATTTTAAGACCAGAAAAAGAGAAAAATGTATTTTTAGTGTGTTTTTAGTTCACTAGTTTTATATAGTCATGCAGTCTCAATCTAAAAACATAAGTGAGCATCCGCATTGCTATTAAAGAACTTGTGCTTTCAAGTGTTCTCCTCCTCACTTTACTGAAATTGAGAGGTGTCCTGAAGAATATCACAACAGTGCTCCAGACACCTTACAGTAAAATAAAGACCCACTACACCATAACTAAACTCTATAGCAAAAGTCTGTACTCTGTATTTCTGCTGTAAGTAATAGACTGGGGTTGGCTCTTGATAAAGGCTCCCAGGCATTACACTACTAGACAAAAGAACGGAACTAAATTAAATATTTCAAAGCACCAACGTGAACACAATGGCAATGCTATTAAAGACACAGAGATTTCAGGGAAAGATATTCACTGTAGAGCCTACAATGATTCAAAAACAACTTGGGAGGTAAAGGAGGCTTTGATAAAAGTTCTCAATATCTCCTATCTCCCAGCTTCACACGTACGATGTGCTACACTTACACAAAGTAGAAGCCCACAACAATAGTCCTGCAATTACACTGGCCATTAGCGACCCAGGCAGCTTAAACTAAAAGGCTACTCAAGAAAAACAAATCCAGCCTGAAGAATCTATAGCTGGAAATTATTGACAATTTGTGAAATTTTCACAATGTGAAAATCTGTGACAATGCCCTGAGCTAGATAGGTACCTACCTGGTAAAGAAGAGGTCTGTCCCAGAAGTATTTTCTGAAGAGCTTAATGTCCGACTCCAGCAAGTGCTGTGCGGTGTGGCTAAATGTCAGCGTCAGAGCTCCTGATGAATGAACAAACTGCACACAAGCACCCTCGCTGATCTCCGCTCTTGAAATGTCAAGTGAGTGACTGCCCTGGAAACTGGAACAACATGTTCTTTAAACCAAAGCAGATGCTCCCCGCACAGGTAGAACAAAAACACAACCGCAGCAAGCTTCCTGCTCGCCTTCGGCACGGCCCGTCAGTGTCCCAGTGCACCCGCTGCAAAAACTGGAGGCAGAAAATCTGAAACACCCACTGAAAACACAGCTGGGCAAACAAATACTTACCAATGACTCCACTCAGGCCTAAGAACACACAGCTACTTCTAGCCATCGGCGGGGAAAAAAAAAACAATGTCAGCTCTAGATGATTATTCATTAGTAAAATAAGCCAGAAACAGCAATAAGGAGAAACAGGGATTGTCACGGCTTGCTCTAAGTTAGCAATAGTACCTTTTCCTGTTAACGTTGCCATATATAGCAGTAGGACACGACTGGCAGCTAGCAGGTTTGTTATCCCACGGCAGTGAAAAACAGAAAGTATCTCAAGGGAATACAGCATTGTTTGGATGTCACAAACAAATGAGACATTCATAACATAATGTACTGTACCAGTGTTGTATTTTTTTTTTAAACTGAAGTATGGATAAGTCTCACATAAACTATATGCATGGAGCCAGAACCGAAAGCCACATACCAAAATAAAAATGTAACTCAATTCTTCTGCATTTGTATTTGCAAAGAAAAGCCAAGAGTGAGAAGCAGCATCTCATGCTGAACATTTGGTACCCCAGGACATGCACACACACCCCCCCCACAGGTCTTCAGGTCCATACAGAGGAAACTCCAGACATGCCAGAAAGCACTTGTCCTTTAAGTCATTTGTCAGTGTGGCAGCCCTCCGGCAAAACAGAGTTATAGCTGCAGCATTGGCTTTGCTGCTGACTCTCCCTTATTCACCCAAACCTGAGCTTTACAGAGGTCACAAAGTCTGCTGAGGTTTTGTGGAAGTCAGGTCCTATGGTTCTGTTTATATCTAAATATTTCTCTATATACATTTTAAGGGATGTCTTTACTTGTTGGTAACATGTCGGGATTCAGCTGCGATAGTGCTGGGAGAGGTACATGATGATGCAGCTGGTCCTCTGTTACTTAATTGACTATTAATTGACTTTCAAATGTAACGAAGGACACACATCATAAACTTCCTTTAACTGTAAATATAAGTTTATCACTTAAAACGGTAATAATGGCAAAAAGCAACAGAAACCAACACAAAATAGGCAACTCTTTTGAGAACAACAGTACTCCCCACAGCCCTTAACTGACAGGAGTTTTTCCGAGGAAGCAGCAAACCATTATACTCACTTTGTGAAGACCTCAACAAGTTTGGAGTGCCCATTTTGTAAAGCCAAATCTAATGGTGTTGCTCCGTCCTCATTAGCTAATGCTAATGCGGATGACCCTCCAGGCTGGGCTGCTAAGAACTGGGAAAGCTTAACCAAGCCCAATTTCATCACAAGGTGGAGAAGAGTTTCTTTATGTTTAGGCTCTGAAAAAACACAGCAAACAAACAAAATCATCAGTAACAAAACCCAGCATTTTATTTCCTAGGAAACATCAAAAGAAACTTGTTATAGTCTGCAGAAATATCACAGCTCAGGTTCAGACCTACAAAAGTACTTTGACAGGATCTGTCTTTCACTGAAATCAGCAGAGTTAGATACTTAATTGCATCTGTGGAGCTAAGCTAGGATATCCAAATACCATCTAATTTCAGCAGTTAAAGAAATCAGTTTGTATTAGATAATCTCAGTATTTCTCTGTTTCTTTGTACATAGTATGGCATTCAGCACAAGAGATGCCCCAATATACTGCAGTACACAGTTAAGAGGCAATTTTCCAGCTGCTTTGCATTGCCTCAGCAACACAAAACATCTGGCAGCATGGCCAAATACCTAAATTTAAAAAAAAAAAAAAAAAAAAAGGTGTGATTTTTCAAGGCAGGCTGCTTATCAGCATGTTAAGAGGTCCTTAGCAGCACAGCAAGCCGTAAGCTAACATGTATGTGGGCAAAATACACAGGATAATTCTTGTGTCTCTCTTTTCAGAAAGGTGACATCACCTGCCAATACTTCCTCTCCACTTTTTAGCACATATTCATCAAGCTAAACGGGATGAAGCTTAAAATAAAAGAGTACACAACGATGACTTAGTCACCAGAGGCTGATTCTCCACTCGAGCCCTTCCCTGGCCTTTGTTCAAAGAAGGGTTTATCTGTCTACATACATTCTCAAGAACAAAGCCTCTGCAATTTAAAGGCAATAAATAAAATTCAGCTCAAGTGCCACTCAACCTGTTCTCTACACTGATATTTTGGTATGAAGATAAATATAAGGGTACTTTCACAAGGGTCAAGTATTTAAGGGCAGTTACTCTACAGCTCTCAGAACAACTGGCTGAAATCTATTAGGTTTCCAGTGATTTATGAAATTCCATTGAAATTTATCATCCTGATTCAACAGACTTTTTCTTCCCTGTTATCCAACCAGTTCAGAACATGTTATTTAAAATTATACATTTCAGTGGCAAAGGAAAGGTGAAGCTCCTGAAGCATATGTAGGTATGTGCACACGTTTGTGTAAATAATAGTTAAAATCAACAGCAAATTGCTGTCAAATTTCCTCTCTGCATCAATATTCACAAGATAAAACCATCTGATGGAAAGCAATCCCCCAGCAGAGAGAGCAGTTATGTAGCCAAAAAGCTAATAAACACGTTTTTCAGAAACACTTATGCATTGAGCAAAGGTATCATGTAGTTACATGCAAATACAGTGGCTCATGGCTGACTCCTGTTCAGTTTAAGTACTGCCTCTGAAAGGGTCAGGAATATTTATTTTATAGAACCATTAAAAAAAAAAAATAATCTTGAAGAGTCCTCAAGTGGTCTCTAGTCCACCACTTAAGGCAGGATCGGCTCAACCTAAATTGCTCCTGACAGATGTTCATCTCATCTGTCCCAAAAACCTTCCAACGACAAGAGGTTTTCGTAACCTCCATAGGCAGTCTACACAAGCGATAATTTTACCCTCACAGTTACAAAGATCCGAAATGTCTAACCTAGTCCACCCTTTCTCAGTATAAGCCTGTTGCTTCTTGTCCCATCCGAAACAGGCATGAAAAACACTTCATTCCTTTCCCTTCGAAGGTTCCATTTACATAATTGAAGGCTGCTGTCATGTCTCAGCTGATTACATCTTCTCTGGACTTCTTAACGGGAGAGTTGCCTTCTGCAAAGCTGGACCTTTTGGAACGTCCTCTCAGAGCTGGGGGCCAAAATCATTAGCCTCCTTTGAAAACGTTGGACCCGAAGTATTGTAGTATTAAAAAAAACTGTATCTCCCTATCTCATAAAGCCAGAATGGCAAGAAACCTAAGGAACTTGCTCTACCGCTCCACAGGGAAAATTACTGCAGGGTCTCCACTGGTAATCAACTTTTGCTTTGAATATTTGATGGCAACCCATCCAAGACTTTGTACCTTTCCATTTCAAGTGGAATCAAAACTTTCAGACAGAGTCAAATCCCAGAAAACCAGGTCAAACTTCCTTCAATAAATGAAACAAATTCCAGACATCAGATCAAAAGTGAGCTTCAGGACACAGACTCTAGCACTGTAACAGCCAGCAAACCTGCATGTAGCATCTGAAACCTTTATTTCACTGCAGTTCTAACAGAAGCAGACACATTAACAAGATGCAGGGGGGATTCTTTAAACCAGAATATCATTAAACATATACACAGTATGTACCTAAGTATTTCTAGAACACACATATAAAATGTCACATGTCATTATTTAAAAAACAAACAAACAAACAAACAACCATCTTCAAACTTCCCTCTTACTTGTGGCTAGCCAACACAATTTGGTGCATTAGCCTGCCCATGCAACACTTATTTTCTCCCCAGGCTTTGGGCAATAAAGTTGTTTCTTAGTCTCCCCATTTTACATTCTAGGCAAAAACGTGTCCAGCTGGACACAGGCTCTGCTGCAGGATCCTAGGCCACAGAGGAAAGTAGTGAACTATGGGTTTTTTTCCTCAAAGGTCTGCAAAATATTTCTGATTTCAGTCTTTGGAGACAACAATCATTGCTGCATTTTAGTTACCATCATTAATGGTATGAATTATAGTGTTTACGTATCTGTTAAGCGAGACAGCATATATGTTTCAAAGTTTTTAAGTACATGCAACCTTTAAGTCCACTGAATCCAACTCAAGCATTTGCAGAACTGCTTTGCTAAACAGCAATATGGAACCATAGAATGGCTTGGTTTGGAAGGGACCTTTAAAGATCACCTAGTCCAACACCCCCTGCTGTGGGCAGGGACATCTTGCACCAGATCAGCTTGCCCAAAGTCCCGTCCAACCTGACTTTGAACACTTCCAGTAATGGGACATCCATAACTTCTCTGGGCAACCTGTTCCAGTGTCCCACCACCTTCATCATAAAAATTTTTTTCCTTATATCTAATCTAAATATACCCTCTTTCAGTTTAAAACCATTGCCCCTTGTTCTGTTGCTACAGGCCCTGGTAAAGAGTCTTTCTCTGTCTTTCTTATAAGCCCCCTTTATAAACTGAAAGGCTGCAATAAGGTCTCCCCAGAGCCTTCTCTTCTCCAGGCTCATAGGAGAGGTGTTCCAGCCCTCTGATCATTTTCATGGCCCTCCTCTGAACCCGCTCCAACAGGTCCATGTCTTTATTGTGCTAGGGACCCCAGAGCTGGATGCTCCAGGTGGGGTCTCACAAGCACAAAGCCCACGCAGTGAGTGAGTGGCTGGCTAAAGTCAGCCCATAGGGAATACAGAGGCATGAGGGTCTGACTCCAACCCACAACTTCAAAGCCCAACCAAGCACTACTCATCAAACACTTTGGTCTGCCTGGATCTGAGACCTCCTTCTATGGAGGAACATTTAAACGAGCAGGGCTCAGGCTTCCCAAAACGTGTCCAGAGATAGTGGAAACGATGACTGATATGCCACTTCAAAAATGGAAGACCTCAGTTCAACTTCCTCCTCAGCCAGATGGGATTTGAACCCACACACATCTTCAAACTTCCTCTGATCACCCATCTGGTGGGAGCACACCCTGTCCCCTCCGTTGCAGAGTAACTGAAAATGGGTCAAGGTGCAGAATGAAATCCAAGGGATGCAGGGCAGAAGACCAAGAAAGCAGCAGACTGACTACAACGCAACAATCAGCTGGGAGAAGTCTCTGCTGTTTGGACATGGATGCATTTCTCATTATACTGTCATCAGATCTGAAAAATGATGCTGGGAGCCGGGGTGTCGCACTTGCTTGGAGAATGCCCTAACCATTCAGACACAGTACAAAAACGTGTGCCAGTATCTTCCCTTTCCCTAGATGTGTTTCTTAATAGAGACTGATAACGTCATCTGTGCTTTGCACTGGCCCCAGTGCTATTTCTGTACTTCAGAGTCTCCCCCACAAGGACTTTAGCAGACTCAAGGCTATGCCACCAGTCTGGACCTTAGCAGAGTACAGCCGGACACCAGGCACCAGCACTCCCTTTTCTGACGTGTTTATATGTACACCAGAGTTTAGATGCCCAGGAAATGCTGTGGTCCAAAACATAGCCCCTGAACAAACATTATGCATTTCCAGGTTAAAATATTCACTAAAACATGAGCTTTCAGAATTGTTCTTTGGTCTGCAGTACTTAAATTCTGCTGAAGTCCCACTTTAGACATTAAAGTGGGTTCTTTGGATGTTTTCAACTAGACCATTTTTTCTATATGTAGTGTTAATAAGCAGCCAGCACGTAAGTCCATCTAATTAAAATACATGCAAATATATCAACCAGTATTAAACACACTAAGCATCTGATTAGATACTAACTACACCCCAACTGTCAGATAAAAAACACAGAAACAAAAAGGCAAACTTTACTCTGAACTCCATCCTCTGATTAAAACTTTGGCCTGGGGCCTCTGGGTTTCAATGTATATTGTAACGCTGTAAAAAAGCCAGATAAACTCGCTCTGGGCAAGATAAGATTAGGACTTTCCCGCTCAGCAAAAGGGGAGGCCTTAGGAAGCCTCCCTAATAAGGGACAGCCTTTCCTCTGCTCTGACACTGCAGCAAATAAAGTTACTCTTCTGGCAGCCAAATCTTAAAAACGATGCAGTATGAATAAGTCTGCTACAAAAGAACCTACTTTTAAAAATAACTAATAAACAGTAATTAATCTTTGTGGTCTTAAAACACCATCTACAATAATAACTTCTATTATCTCACCACAAATATTCTAGTAACTAATTTTTATCTGCCCAACCTAACAACCTTCATCTAACCTTAAGCTAAATTTGTTCATGGCTAGCTTGAATGCACATGGTAGCAGAACCACCCGGCAGCTCCACCCGCTGTTTTCACCCCTGATGCACGTGGTTGGAAACAGCACTGGCGTTCCTCCCCATCCTGCACCTCTATAGACTATGTGTTTGCTGGGCTACTCTCCTCTTACTTCTTCCACCTGGCCTGCCCAGGAGTGAGCAGAACCTGATGACATAAAGCAATTACTAATAGCTTCATGATACTAAAATCTGAAATACAAATTGTAAAGTTGGAAGGATAAATGGAAAGGTAAATGTGTTCTTTCAATACAAGGAAAGTATTTTTCAGCATGTGGATGGTCAAACACTGGGACAGGTCACCCAGCGAGGTTACAAACTGTCCGTCCTTGGAGGTGCTCAAAACCTGACCCTGAGCAACCTGATCCAACTTTGAAGCTAGCCCTGCTCCAAGTAGAAGGTAGCACCAGGCCACCTCCAAGGACCCCTTCCACCCAAATTCTGCTGTGGTTCTATTCCAGGGTCAGCAATATCAAAGCAAAAAAAAACAGAAAGACATAATGACTGATAATAAGCTTTTTAAACAGACCTACCTAAAAAGAAAAGATTTGCACTTAAAAAAAGGTAAAGTCCTGAACAACTGGGTTTTAGCATTTTTTTTCTTAAGAACGATTTCCAGTTTCAGTTCTCCTCATTCACCACCTCCTCTTATAGCTCCTCACTGTGACAGAACAAATGGCATTTTCTCACACTTTTCACTCTCTTTTCCCCTTGCCTTCAGGAAGATTTCAAATGTGGCAAAATGGGGGGGGGGGGGAGGGTGTGGAACACACAAAAAAACCGCAACAACAGAAAGAAAACCATCATGAAAAAAAACGTCGTGGAAAAACATCATCATTAATTCAACTGCATTCAGTGGCAAACAAGAAGAAAATAAGGAAAAAATGAAAACACAAGGGTTCTTCAACATATTCATATTTAAATGGTATAAAATACCATTTTCCATCAAGACACATAACCAACAATTCCTAAGATTTGAAAGACGCACTGCTGGCTGATTCATACAGGGTCAGCTACTGCAAGGCAGGCGGTGCTGTAAAAGATACGAACTATCAGGACGTTGTTTTGCATAGCATCCCGATTCTCCAGTCAAAACACTCTGAGTTGCACAGCTGAGCCAAACACAGTCTGTTTTAAACATTAAATAAATCCTTTTGTTCTTCCTTGCACCTGAATCCCTTCCTATGTCCAAAACAATAAACTAAAAACAAATATTTCTCTCTGACAGAAATGACTAAGACCCTTCTGGGCTATGAATCTCATTCATTTCCTGGAAGGAGATTAAAAACCTCAAGACTTGTGACTTTAAAAGCAAGGGGAGACATCAAAACTGGCTGACAAATTCCAGTTTTTCCTGGCTTTGTACTTTTATGCATTACTGTTCATTTTTTCATTTTTCCGTTAGGTATGAGATTGTTTATAAAGCCGTCTTCAGTGCACCCCACTGCTGCAAAACCACACACAAGCGGTTTTGTGAACAGACAGTGGCCGCGATGCACACAGCCAGGTACGTGACAGCCCGTCTAAGGGCAGGGCTGCAGTGGCATCTCCCCTTTCCACTTACCGAATATCTGGAACATCCAACTTTTCCTTAATTAGTTCCCCTATTCATCATACCTTTATCAACTAACACCCGGAGGCTGGCATCAGTGCTGCAGAAGAAAAGGAGGAGATGGGGGAAGGTTAAGCTCCATTGCAAAGGTGGACTTTAAGGAGTCTTGCCCCAGCAGTTTTAGCAGCAGGAGGGTTAGAGAAGGCGCCCATCCACCAGCCCCATGCGGTAAAGGCTGCACATGGTGCCACTACCTACATCATCAGGTGAAGTTTCAGTTGACTTTACTGCTTGGGTGACCCCAACAAAGATGCAAAACACGACAGGAGATGGTTTCTGTTAGCAGAGGGATAGTCCTCATTCTTTTGTACTGCAGCCAAATACTCCCTTGAGCTGTTTGGTTTAAGATGCTTGTTTATTGAGTGCCACCAGACTGCTCAACACCAGGCGGGGACACCCTCTCAGCCAGGAGCAGAGAAGGGCTCTCCAGCCCAGTGCGACCCAAGCCTGGGGTTCGGGTCAGACCGTAGCTTCATACCTGGTCTCTCCGGCAGCAGAGCAGGCTCCTGAGCCCCACTACTTATATATTGCCTTAAATAGGAAACTTGATCTCTTGTGTCTCTTACAGTACTTGCTCTACTGTCACTCTGCATATCACCATCACCAAGTGCTTGGGGCTTTTCCCAAAAAGCCCCTTCATGGTCCGGGGGTCTCAAACATCTCCTCTCTGCTATTATTACCACTGACCAGGAGATGAGGATCATACACTTGCTGGGGACCCGCAGGCTGAAGCACGCTTGCCAATATCTTGCCTCATGCCGCAGGTTTCTTGGTCAGCAGCAGCCACTGGAAGACACTCCTCTGCTTCCCAATGCCCAGGGTAGCATCCTCCTCCCTCTGCCCCGTGCAGTTTCCAAAGGGGTGAACTCCTACGAGGCCAAAGATTTTTCTGTTTCTCTAACCCCCTAAACTGCCTGACCAAAAAAATATTACCCCTCCTCACAAATCTCACCACACCTAGAAATATTTATCCACTGTTCCCAGTGTTTTCCTAATTCCATGAAGGAGAGCAGGCACTTTGCTCCCCTCTCCCTTTCCTTCCACAGGAAAAAACAAATCTAAAATTCCAACTGAGGAAAAGACACACGCAGAATTTTCTTTAATTTAGACCAAAAATACGACATGCATCAGCCAGGTTGGAACTGGTGCAGCTTAGCAGGATGCATTGAACATCAAGTGGAAACAGTAACAGGATTTACAAAGAAAAGGGCAGGGAGAGGGCAATAAAGTCAAAAATGACACAGAAAATGGAAGTGTGTTCCCCAAAGGCAGACTATAAAGCAGTGAGGTTGGATACTTCAGTTCACTCCACCAGACCTATTCCTAGAAAACAATTACAAAGCATTTATG
Source organism: Aptenodytes patagonicus (assembly GCF_965638725.1). Lineage (NCBI taxonomy): Eukaryota > Metazoa > Chordata > Aves > Sphenisciformes > Spheniscidae > Aptenodytes > Aptenodytes patagonicus. The sequence goes on from NC_134982.1 coordinate 29,248,506, forward strand.
AAATAAAATGGAAATTCTCCTTCTTCATGAAAGGGAATTTATCAAGCATACACTGTTCCTTTCCCTGTGATCCACAATTAATTTTCATAATTCAGGTTGTAATTTTATTGCTTCTACCAATAGCCTTAAATGTAAAAGAGCACTCTTCCTTTTGAAAATAACTGTAAATAGTGGCAAAGTCAGCAGCAACTGTTCTTGTTTGATTACCAGCACAGTTAAGTCACCCAGACAACCTGAACGCGCCCTCCCAGCAATGCCCTTAAAACAACCAGAAACTGAGATGCTCTCAGCCTCCTCTATGTAAGGCAGACTCCTTGCAAGGTCCACACTCCTGTGCTCCCGGTCCCCCTCCGACAGCCAAGGGACATAATGCTGAGCGTGTCAAAGATAAAAAAAGTTGCAGTGAAGATGTTGAACCTGTGTCTGATGGTCCTTGGGGGCTGCTAGTCCTAAAAGACTGCCCTAACCTGATGGTACTAAGAGAGTAAAGGTTACTTGGAACCATTTTTCTCATACAGATTAAACCACTCCATCTTTCTTTCTTCTTTTTTTTTGGTAAACTGAAAAACTGTGGGAAGATTCTCTTCTTCCTGAGCAGCTCTAACAAGTTATTTGGCTGAATATTTAACACTGATTATCTCCATAAATTGAATAATCCAATTTTCGGAAGGAAAATATCCTTTACGAAGGTGCGATCAACAAGAAAATCAGCTTCTCCCTCTCCCTACTCCTCCTTCCCCTTTCTTCAAACCCACCAACAAATAAATGTCTGAGCATAGCACCTCTGCTAGGTCCCCAGTTTCCTCTAGCAGCAAACTGCTTGTGGGCCTGCTGATCTCAACATCTGACCAGTCTGTGTGAGTGAGCAGCTCCTGACATGGTTGTCACACAGGCACTTATTGCAAGTGAGGATTACCAAAAGGTTCGTGCTTTCTTGTTTCTTTTGTTGAACTTTAAATAATGTGGCTAACAAGTCCTGACCTGTGCAAATGCACTAAATTCCTGAATTATTTGCAGTGCTCCCTAGACAATCCAGGCTCTCTCTTTACCCAATCCTCTTTATGCGTTATAAAGGGAATAAAAGCACTTTTTCCAAATAGCAAAACTCCTGTGAATGAATTATTCTTCTATCTTTCCATCAACCCATATGTCTCTAAATCCTCATAAAAACGAATGAGGTCCAAAAACACCAGATGGTGCAATAATTTTCTCCAGAGATCTGTCACTCAAAAATAGTTTTTTTCCAATAAAAATAGCTCAGCAGCTCTGAAAACTGACACAATCTCACAAGCATAAGGTCCTGCCTAGTGACGGATGATAGCACCCGCGTCTTTCACAACACTGATACTAAAAAGAACATCCTGACACTGTCAAGGCAAGGAGTTGCAGAGACAGCAGGTAGGGAAAGAAAGTCTCGTCCTCTTCCTAAATCCTCATAAATTCCCTGTTTCTCATCAATTTTGATCTTTTGGAGCATGGGGAAGAAACGGAATGCTGGGACAACCCAATGAAGAACCTTCTCCTCCCCTTCTCACCTGTGCTGAGATCTGAAGCACTCCTGCCCCAGTCCATCCCCTTCTCCCTCCCTCCCTCTCCTTCCCCCTGCACGCACAGGGTTCCCTCAGCCACATGCAACCCTCAGCCGTGCTTGGCCTCTTGGCTTTGGGGACAAAAACACAGTGATGGGGACAGCACGAGGAAGCAACATGAGTCAGTGCGTCTCAGAGTCAGGTGAAAGGAGAATATGGCTGTAAGAAGAATCAAAACTATACTTTCAGAAAGGAGAGGGAAAGAATACAAGAGCCAAAGAAAAATTATACAAACTGCTTAGAGGATATCAAAATAGATGTCAGGCCCAGCCCAAGCCTGGACCTCAGAGAGAGACAAAGGGAATGACTGACCTTCCTTGGGCTGAAGAAGCTGTCTGGAAAGCTTTCAGGAGTCCCCCACTCAACAAGGGTGGCCAGTAAGCACTGCCCAGGCAGGGCTGCCCTAAGAGCTCATCGCCGTGCATGAGCATTGCTACCAGGCCCCAGGAATTTGGACGTTTTTGTTTTATTCAGAAACAAGGGGCAAGATCCCAGCTTCATTTAAGAGCAATGACTGGGGTACAAAGGGAGATGTCACCTCTTCAGTGCAACACTGCCCATGAGGCAATCGCTAAAGCAGCACGCTCAAGACATGCTCATCTAACATTTCAAATGCTCACACAGACTTTGTATAGTGACTGGAGCACACATGCCTGCTTTTCCACTGTATTCAAATTTTGTTTATGTATAATATTGAAATCTGAAAAGTGAACAAAATATGAAAAAGACACAGAAACAAAAGAATACGAGTCCTATAAAAGTCTCATGAGGGCAACATACTCTTTTCCATATAAATGTTGCAGTACACCTGAAAATTAACAATTAGCATAACTAAAAATTAAAGAATTTTGCTATTTGGGTAGCAGCTGCCCTGGCAGAGCTTAGTCTGGTACCAGCTGAGCTGATGTCCGACCCTTCAGACCCACAACACACCCAGCATAAACTTCCCCGTGTTTCAAGCAGGTACCCGGCTGGTTTGCCCAAGCATCTCTCAGTACCGCTGGTATCCTGCTGATGCTTCTGGGTTGGGCTTCAACTGGTTTCGATGAAAAGTTTAGCCACGTCTGTGAACAAAACTACAGCTGATTTCTTCAGGCTTTGAGATTTCTTCAGGCTTTGAATCAAGCTCTTCATTGCTAAGATCCAACAGCCGTTTCAGCAGTTGAGTAATGTGAACAAATATTTACTACACACCAAAATGAAACAAGCAATGGCTTTTTTTTTTTTTTCTATCCTGTCTAGCCAATATTCGAATGAGACTTGGTATTTGTTTTCACATCTCTTGAAAGAGGTGTTTACAACAGACAGACAAAAACCATCCTTCTCCTGAGGAAGGCAGTAGCAGATTTCAAGCTATCTGTCATTAAGAATTAGAAAGATTTAAGACGGGAAAAAAGCCCTCACTCAAAGAAATGGGCTAAGTGCCGTGTTTTTACTTCCCAAAAGTTTGCATGAACCTCTCTTTCACTTTGGCTCATATGGAAACTGCCTGTCCTCCAATTTTTAGCAATTTAAAGTACTAAAAGGAAAACAGCCAAAAGTACCAAATTTTCAATGAAAAACATGTGAAGCCATCAAGTTTAACACTGTTGCCAACCTCAGCTATAAATCAGCTACGTCTGCAAAAAAAATTATACTCTTCAGCAAAACCTAACTACAGTTTTTTGTTTGCAATGAAACCTGAAACCAGGAAAATTTCACCTGATTTTGTCACAAAATTTTTCAATAGCATAGCCTAATGTAAAGTTACATGTATATTTTCATCCCACTTCCTCTACAATAAAAAAAAAGCCACAAAACTGGTTTAATGATATTCTCCCCAAAGAATGATCATAGTCATAAATAAAGCATAAACACCGACAGAACCATGACAAAAATTATGTTTACTCTGTACATCAGAATGCCTACAGTAACACATGCTTCTGTTTTATGACCATCTCCTTTTTGTCTGCATAATTAAAATATCTCACTTGGTTGGAATCATGGCAGCAATACTTCACTGCTACAATTCTTGCTTTTTTTAAACAGACAGGTCTTTAATCTTGCAAAGGCAGACTCTATTTATAAATAAAGAACTGCATTCACAGTGAGTCAAGGCACAAAATGCTTCTGGAGAGACTGATTTACAATAACCATTATTATCCTTTTTAAACCTCTGGGCACAAACCAAATCTCTGACTACCCCTCTCATACTTGAACAATTTTTCATCTTAACCACAGAATAAAGCACAAGGGTTGAGAACCTGGGATAAAACGGTGAGACACTCTGCTCTGAACTGTGCATCAAACCACCGTTGAAAGCTTTCCAACTTAAAATAAAACCTTACCACCTTCTGAGCAGCTTCCAAGGATGTTCCAGGTCGATGGCAATTCTTCATGAGCAACGGCCATCATCAAATCATTATCCAGGGACTGCAGATCTTTTATCCTTAGCCCAAACTTATCCAGCAACAACCTGTGACTAGCAGCAGTGACACATTCTGCGTGATCGACCAGAAAGCGAGACAACTTGCACGACAAATTCTCTCTGTAAGTGACTGAACAGCTGCCGAGGACCACAGGTGAGTATCCCCTTGTGTACATTAACACAGAGACAGAAACTGCTTCTTGGCATCCATGGCCTGCAATTATAATGTAAATTAATCACTAACATTACATATGTTCAGAAAATATGTAAGTTCTTCCTCATTCCCCCCCGCCTCTAAGAGCTGTAACTGCTCATCCAGAATTACTTTTATTCTTTCCTCTAATTACATCTATTTGTTGTAGTGCATCCATCAACCATTTCTGGTGATGAACTTGGATTCGACTAGACTGTGAACTGCCAGTCCTCCCAATTATACTGACATAATTGATTCTGGAACCAGTCTTTCTAGGTGAAGGTTCTTTAACTACAATGGAAAGAAGAGGTAACCACATCAGGATGAAATCCCACAAATCAAAAGCCTGAAGGTTCTTGGATAAGAATTAAGAAAAATGAGACGCTCATGAAAAGAGTGGCAGAGTGGCCTGCAACACAAACTCTGAGTAATATATCCATTTATTAACACCAATTTTGTACCTACCCAGTGTCTCCACGTAGGCCAAAACCCAGAAGCTTTTAACTAATGGATGCTTCATGCTTTTGGCAGACTTGATCAAATGCTGTATCAACACTCTAACTTACAGCTGCAACCCTTGAAATTCAAGGGAGTTTGTCTCTCAAACCTCTTAAGCACCCCGTGCATTCCTCCCCCTCCTTTGCCATCTAAGTGAGGGTGGATGTCATATATCTAGAAGAGGTGCAAGCTGTACCTCTCACTGGAGAGCTAACCATGACGTATTATGGGTGCAAATCTAAATTTTCCAAAATATCCCTGAATAACTGCAAGTATATATGCAATCTAGTAACTGCAGAAGGAAGCATGTACTTCCCACATCTGCAGTTGTTTTTAAAGTGCTCTGCGTTCCCTTATGTTTAATTTGGCCACTGCGAAACAACACTAACGACAGCAGGGCTGTATTTTAAACTAGCACTTTATTTTCATCTGTTCATGGATTCTGTTGGGAACAGGCAGAGGATTAAGTGTTGCCTGTAGCCTCCTGTTTTTATTCCTAGCCCAGAAGCAATCATTTAACAGTGTCATTTCAGGCCTAAAAAAAAAAAAAAAGAAAAGACTTTGCTACCCTGGAATAAGCCTAGCATTGCATTTTCTCCAGTTGTAATCCATGACAATCATTTACCATTTACAGGATCAAAGGAGCCACCACGTAACAGCAGCAAACTTTCCCTTTTTATACTCAGCAGTTATTTTCAGACTCTAAATCCCCTTTAGAAAACAAGAACAAGTAACAAGCAGATCCTATTGCACAGGTACATCACATCTATAGCCACCTACTCACACAAATGAAAAGGTCACAAAGCACACAATGAAGGTGACAACCAGGGTTTATGTTACATCCAGGAGGGGAACAATGCGACAGCAGAGAGCCGGCTGGGAGGCAACACAAATCCCCCGTTTGCAGCGAGGCACCCCTGAAATGGTTTCCCCGACACCTCTGCACAGTGCACAGCTCCAGCAGAGCTCCAAGCATCACACACCTCCACCATGAGGACCTTGCAAGCCGGGCTAACCCAGGGAAGGCTTGGACAAAAACATGACTTTGCAGGTGTTAGGATGCCTGGAGGTGAACAGTTGTGGCATAGAATTAATTCACATTAAAAATGATGCCATCCCTGAAGGCTGCACTTTAATGCACACCCAACTATGCAAGCCTGGTAACGCTGTCTACGCCTGATGCTGCGCTGGTGTGGATTGCTACGAAAGGCAGGATTACCTATGGTCAGTCAAACTCAGCCTGGATCCTAAAGGCCATCATTCAATTCCTGCATTTCATCCATTATAGAGCCATAAAGCAGAGTTATACCAAATCATCCAGTTGTGCTCAGCTTTGCAATGGAGGTGGGGTATAGCAAAGAGATGAAAAATGTAAACAGGAATTAACGCTCACCTGGAACAATGGACCGAAGAGCGTTGTCACTAACTCGCTCACCAAACATTATGTGCCTCTTCAGGGATCCATCGTAAACAAAGTAAAACTCAGCATCCTCTGGGAGATAAATGTCGTTGCCAAATTTTGCATTTATAGTCACCTGTCCCTGAAAAATAAAAGCGCTTTCAGAAACATCCAGTAAATTTCTCATCTCCAACAAACCCATTGATACATACTTCAGATGCAAGTTTATTATAAACTTTTCAACTCTACTACACAGAGGATGTGATCCAATGACAAATCTGCAGTCTTCTACTTCCACTTAGAATATAACACTGGTTTTATGCCTGCACAAGCAAAGGTGATTTAAAAAACTGCCTTTTAAATAATGCCTTCCAACTAATTCCTTTCAACCTGACCCCCACAAATATAACCGACTTTTTATTTAAAACGCATCAGAATAAGCAAGTCAGTAAACCTGAGTATTTTGCTATTTACAAAAGCATGCTTTGTGTTAAAAAAGTGCTTGAAATCGTCTTAGATTCAATTTACAAAAGAAAAGCACTGATGTAATTCTACAACTGACCATGCTGGTTTCAAAGAGTACTAGTTCCCAGATATCTGCCCATGGGTTTCTTTATAGTAAATAGAAAGCAAACAGCCAAGAAAAATCTGTCATACAATAGCTTCAAAAAAGAACAGGAAAGGGATCTGAGAAGCAGCAAACAATAACAAAGTCCGACATGTCTGAGGGAGGAAATTCAGATGAAGTTGCATTTCCTCGAAGAGGAGGACAGCATGCTCCACCATGCTCCCTGGCTGCCCCAGTTGTTCTAAACAAGACAGAATTGCCCCAACATCTGGCAGAAATGGTGTTTTCTGGAAAACAAGCTGCAGAAGAATATCTCAGCCATTCACACTTCCAAACAATGCCAGCACTGCCTGTATTGAAAACAGTTCACCACAGCACTGACTCCACCGTCTCCATAAACAAGTCTGCTAAAAATCTGCACCAAAGCGCAATGGGGTAGCACAGAAATTTCCATGGTTGAAAACCGCAGTTATGCCCCTGACCATCCTGACAAGCATCCGGCTCCTTCCCCTGTTCATTATATGGCAAACATACTTCACTGCAGTGAGGTTCTTGCCGCCCCCCACAACGTCACATCTTCACCTGCCCTCCTCAAGGACATCTTTCCCGACACTCGTAACAATGTGAATCCTGCATTTGTTTTCCTCTTAAATACAGGCGGGTCTATTGAACTAGGGACTAGGGGTGAAGAGGCAAAGGCTACTTTCAGGCACAAAATCTTCCTTAGATAGGATTATTCCTGTAAGGATAGATGTAAACAACATTAGGAGTCCAATAGCAAGAGCAAACATGCCTGTCACCCTCAGAAACTGATAACGCACCTCTTTTTAATAGCCTGAAGTGTTATTGTAACTGCCAAGTGTTTTCTCCTACCTCTCCTTGGGTTTTGCCTGTTATACCCAGAATTGTTTTTTATTATTATTAATCATGCTTTTTTTTTTTTTTAATCTTTCTATGTTAGTTGTGAATAGCCCTTTTTGTCTGTTGAGTAATACTATGGATGGCTATTCTGGGGAGATAGGAACAGGGGAAGTCCCTGAAGACACTCCACAGACTGCTCCAGTGGGTGCTTGGCTGACAGCAGCCTGGTGCACAGGAGCACAGCCAAGTTTCTTCCACACGGGCACTTGTGGCCACAACTCCCAAACCACCTCTATACCCTCTGGACCCCTAAGGCTGAGGGACTAAGTAGCCAGCCAACCTTCATGTTTTCTTTGCACTAACTACATGCAACAAGGCAAATATTTCGTGGCAGTATTTCTCATTTCATTTCATACTCCTGAAAAAAACAAAATCAAGCTCAAATTGTAGCCATTGGCTTATACTGCTCCGTTTTTAAAAATGTTAATTTAGACTCAGTAAGGACAGGAACATTTTAAACTGATCGCACTGCATAATGTACAGGCATGAGGGAGAATTTCACAGCTCCTTGTCTTATAACGGGTGAAGGAAAAAAGCAAGAGGGAAAAACATGGAGTGGAAAGCCCATGTGTATATGGTAAAAAGCATTTTTTTCATAACCTACTCCTTACAACCCTCCAGAAGAAGAAATTGCTGGTAATTTCAGCAAAGGTTTTACAGAAGGAAGGCAAATAGGCAGCTAGCCGGTATCTGGCCAAACAATTAAGTGATTCATTTGGAAAATCCCATGTGATCCAACAAGAGGGTTAAACCCTGCATTACTAGAGAGGAATCAAAGGTAACAGAGACAGTAACTTTCACAGAGGAATATTAAGCTGCACCTTTTCTGATGCTGGACGGTTACCACACCTGGCATCAGAAACAGTTATTTCACAAAGGACAAGCTCATATCATCATCTCCAACACTTCCCATTTGCCATTGCATCCATCCTGTCTTCAGACGTTCTCTTTTCATGTTGCTCAATTCCGTCATCTTCTTCTCTAGGGCCACTACTAAAACATGCATCAGTTTGCTGTTCAGGCCACCACAAACGCCTTTTGCTCTAGCTTCTAAGTATCTTTTTTCTTCTCACCTACTCCTCCCCAAAATACCCTTGGTGCAGTTATGTCATCTCCCCTTCTCACCACCTGAAAATCTTTCGTAGTTGCATCCTACTACTGCTGGAGTTCACCCCTACACTTTCATCCCTTCCTGTCCCTCCATCGCTTTGCACAACACTTGTCCCATCCAGCCATGCCCCGTGCCAGCCACGCTGCTGCCTGCCCTCTCACAGGACAACTCCTCTTCCACCACACATCAGCCCTTCCGCCCCTCCTCATCCTCTGGCTTCAGATCTACACATGGCAGAGCCTGTCTTAGCCTGTATTTGGGGCAGGCGTATTTACTGTACTTTGGAGACGCTTTAATACCAACCCCCATGGAAGCTTTGATCTTTATAAGGTAAGCTTTGCTAGCCACCCTTTGGAAAAGACAGGAAAAAAATAAAATCATTTGTGCTAAAGGGAATGCCATGGCTGTTCAAAATGTATCTAATACTACATTTAAACCGGAATATTTACGCATCTCTTCCTTCAGCACAGTCTTCCCTTAGTGCAGAATTACATCTACTTAATGCCAGGTTTGAATGTAAAGCAATACTTCCGATAAAAGCATTAGGGATCTATATACCGCTAAAGAAACGAAGTTCACAGGACAGACTGAAACCATAAAGAAGAACCTCATACTATGTTTGATCAATTCCTTTCCTAAATTTGCAAAATCTTTTCTTTAGATTTTAATATAGTTATTGTACAGTTAATATAATTATTAGACAGTATGTTGCAGATGTAGCATACATAGAAGCATGCTTCTCAGGGTCCATATGGACCTCAGATAGTTCAAACCCCATTTAAGCAAAGCAATGGGAAGGATGTGCCACTTCACCACCTCGGCAAATAAACACAGCCCCTGGTCACAGCTGGTTTCTCAGGTAGATGCTGGGGAAGGTCCTTGTCCTCAAGTTCACACAGTGTTGATTCTGATGGACTTGCAGAGGAAGCAAATTTTAAAGTCAAAGAGCACTTATTGAGACCAGCCAGCCATTATCTTACTTAGATTTACGCCTGAGTGGCTCAAAACAAGTACCTCAACTCTACTGAACCACCACAGGGACACATGGGAACTGGAGACCCCTCAAACACCATCCAGGCCGGTAACAGCAGAGAACTTCAGGCAGCCACATCAACATCTCCGACTACAAAAATATAGCAGAAATTTTACAGAAGAAAAAGAGCATGGGAGAAGCCCTCAGTCCATTGAAGCCAGGAGTTTTGCCAACGATTTAATGAGCGCCAAGATTATCATTGCAATCCTTGAAATAAAAAACAAAAAGGCATGTGGGAGGACTGGGGAGAGAAGGCTGCAGCTACGGGGGCATTAAGAGAGACACCAACCCAACTCTAAATGCATTAAATCTGTGGCTGAGGAAGTGTTTGACAGCTTTGACCTCTCTGGGATGCATAAAGGAAAGCATACCTTTTATTACCAGTGAAAACACTGCCCTGGCACGAGCACCAAGGAGGAGATTAGGAAGGTTTGTGTTTTTAACAGGATTTATAGGTCTACGCACTCTTTCAATGTAACCAAACAGGTTTTTCAGACGTATGTTTTCCTTTGGTTTCTCTAGGGTGCTCGAGAGCTGACTGGGTCGGGCATGCAGCAGCACAGTCCCCTGAGCCCCACGTCCAGGGTAGGGAGCAGCAAAGACCAGGCTCCCCACAGCCTCAGAAAAGCTCCCACCTCCAGCCGCGCTCTCACACTCTTCTGCATCCCAGCGAAGGACTGGGGCAGGCTCCCCATGAGGAGAAGAGGGGAAGGGAGGTAGCAAACCCTCACGGCTGAGGCACAGCGGCATCCAGGCAGGCAGGACGGGCCGAAGGGGCGACTGTGGCACTTTCAGTGTGCCTGATCCCTACTCTGCTGCAAGTCACCCCACACCCTAATAAATAACTGGCCCTTAACCTGAACCGAGCTTCTTCCACTTTGAATTCATTTAGGTAATACCATCTTCTTCACTAGCAACCTGCCCCAGCAAAACGGGTGCAATGCAAAAAGACCTTTAGTGGGCTTCCAGATCCAGGCCATCACACTGTCTAACACTTAAACTTCAACAATTGGTCCCTATCCTTGCATACACAGCCTGGATAAATCTACCTTCCCAACAGCCTTTGACTATAAAAATAATACATTCTAAAGTACGCTAAAAATGTCTTTACCAAACTATGTAAGTAACATAATAGCTTGAGAAATAATGTTTTATCCAGCATTTTCAAGGATATTATCTGTAAATGTAATGGTACAAATAGACCCCACATTTGTAATTACATGCTCTAAGAAAAATATCTATGTACAGGAGTAAAAAAATGGCTTCTTTGTTCCCAAAACGCAAGTCCCAACATCTCGAAGTAAATGCGAATCCCCAAGCATTGCTAGCAATAATGGGGCTTTTTTCCTCTACGTAAGCTGCCACTACAATTTAACATAAATATTTCTTCACTGTTCAAAAGACTCACTTCAGAAAAATCTTTATATTTTAAGGTGAATTGTTTAAACATATTTTACTTGTGCTTAGACAAGAATAGTGGCTTAGACAAGAATTTTCCCTGAACAGCCATACAGTTTTAATGACCTTTGCTGCAACTTAGCTGCAACTACAAACAATCCTACACAAAAGACACTAAAAAAGCAGTAGGGAAATTGTAAATAAACACAAAACAACCATACTCAAAACATTAATAACAAGGACAACATTATAAACATGCCTTTCTAATGTTCAGTGATGTATTTGTAACATCCACCAGTTCTTGTGGACAGATTGCAGTAAACATTGTCATGGACTTCTTTAAGAAAGCATGTGCCCTGTTTGAATGGAATGCAATAGGATTCAAGGCTAAACACAAAATGGAACAGGAATTACACCCAGCAAAGGGAAGGAGTAACAAACTGAAAAACAAAATAGGAGATAATGCTTTTAGAGAAATCTTCAGCTTTTAACTTTCTAACTGTATAGCTAATATAATCTGAAATGAAAATTGGGGGGGTTTCCCCCAATTGAATGACTTAAGAGAAGAAACAAGCAAGTATAATTAATTTCTTTTCTATCCAGAGTAACAGAACAAGCATAATTCCACGTACAGACTGGAGACAAGGTATGTGATGATACGGTCATATTTAGTATTACACATTGCCCAAAAGTCTACATGTAGATTTTTATAAAAGTTGAATATGCACACATGGTTGCTTTGAGAAGAGCCGTTCCTCTGCTGATTTACACTGCAAACCTCCACCAGCATCCCGAGAACCTCACTCATTCGCACCAGGTAAAACACTGGTCTTCAGCCTTCGCGCCTGTGCACAAGACACTGCCTGCATGCGGGAAATGCACCACGGCAGATTCTCCAAACAACATCAGCTTTTACGCACCAAGTATTTGCAGGTACTTCTTCAGTGTGAGGCAGCTTTGCGAGAAATGCAGCGCAAGCATTTGTGCAGACACCTCTGGGCACAAGTAAGAAGCATCTCCCCAACATTCGCTTAGGGCAGGACAGCACAAGGGAAGCCCAACGACTAGCAGCTGAGGCAGCTCTCCGTTCTTGTCAAAAGAGTGAGAAAAAAGGGTTCAGTGACCACTTGCATACCAGAATATAATCTGAAGGATGCTTCTAGCAAGGTCCCAGCACAACCTTGAAGAGAAAAGCACTAACAAGAAATTTCCTAATGAAGACCGATAAGCTACCCTCTTTTGATATGAAATATCAGCAAGTTCATCACTTTGGTTTAGATGCGGTGCCTTTTTAAAAAGAAAAATAAGTGTTGGTAGAAGCTATTGCCACCTTTTTGACTGCTAAGTAGCCCAAATAAACTGGAAAAAAATAAAGCATTGTTACATCCAAACTGATGACAAAAGTACACTCTAAGCAAAAAAGAACAAGAAGGATGGAAGAGATCCTGAGGAGTTAACTAGCTGACTCCCCTGCCTCAAGGCAGGATGAACCAAGTTATTCCTCAAAGATGGGTTTTGTCCACCCTGTTCTAAAAGCACCCCCCACATGGTCACCTAACACACAGCACTGGGAAGTTCTTCCCACCTGAACAATTCCCTGTCTGGCCTCTCCCACCTTCCGCAGCTGGTACATATTTTGGCTATTTTAAGGACATAACAAGTCTTTGGCCTTGGTAACACGATAGCTGGGTGATAAGAAATGGCCAGCAACATGCCAGAAGGCCACAGTAAATAATTCAGCACAGCCTCCGTTTCAGCACAGCTGTTTTCATGCACAAGCTGAGCTCTAGCCTGTGAATGACTTCAGAGATGGATTTTTTTTTTTAATTTGTTTTGAAGAGGAGGAGAGATGAAGGGTTGTGTTTTATTTTGTTGGGTTTTAATAGGAGATCAGCCTTGAACCTTGTGGGTTTTCAGTCAAGCTTACTGCAATACTCCTCCCTCGGTGACAAAGTGAAGTACATCTGCTGTATTGGGAGTTTCTGAAATTGCATACACTGGTATTTTCCCAAAGCTGATGTCTCAAAATAAGCTACGCTTTCTGCCTCCTCACTAGCCTCAACACAGGCTTGCTCTCTTCACAGACACAGGCAGAAGAACAAGTTTCTTCTTGAGAACTGCAAGATTTGGCCCCAGGAAAAGGAATTAGAATCCAACAGAATTTAAAAAAAAAAAAATGCAAGCATCTAAAATACTGCTTATTTACCACAAAACCAAATACAATTCCTCTAAAAAGAAGAAACCCAGTAACAGGTAACAACATACATATGTCTGCAAGTCTCTATGCTGCTCTGCACTGCTAAGTTGCCTCTAATGTTATCCACTTTAAAAAGAAACACATACTAGACATATTGCATTTCATTCAGTGCACATGCAATATGCCCAGACACTTCCCAGGTCCTTATTTTCTATAGCATCATCTTATCACAAAAAATTGCTCTCCTCAGTCCTGTTTCTACTGTTGCACCCTTTCAGTCAGCCCTCTGCTTTTTGTTTAGCTTCTGTACCTCTTCCAGCTCGCATTGCTTTCATCCCTGCTGCAAAGCACCATACCCAAAAAGATGTCAAGCACAGGAGGAGCTTACGGTTCACCAAGGTTGCGAGGGAAGCCTGGCACAATTTTAGGCCACAAACCAGCAGTATGGCATGCAGCAAGGAGGCAGTTAAAAAAACAAAACGCTGCAATGCAGGTGTCATGTAAAGCTTTCATGCTGCACTGCTATACTGGTATACAGGGTGATGGCAGGGCAAAGGAACAACTAGGGTATTGAAGGGATTAACTCATAATGGAAGATCAAAAGGCACATAAATATAGTATGATGTGAACAACCAGACATTTCAGAAATATATTCTAGCGCCAAACACAGAAGCTCAGACACTTTATATGATCACAAGTAGGTGGCTGCAGGAACTCAGCCAAGAGCGAGAAACCCCCCAATGACTCTGTAAATCACAAAGATGAACAGAATGAAAGCATCCACTAATTTCTTCCTCAGCACAGGCTGGCAACACTAATCTCTCATTTAAAGGTGCAGCTGGCAGCAAGATCATTTACATGTTACCATGAGCAACACCCAGCCGCACTAACCTGACCCACGCCAGACCTGGGCACACAATCTCATTTTTGTTGAATTAGTGAGAGCACACGATACAGAGCTTATGCCGGCTTTGTGCTTTTTATGCCTGCTGTATGTCAGCAGCAGGAAAAGAGACAGTACCAGATCTGGCTGCTGGTGCAGAATTAATCTACCAATGCTTTTAAACAATCTGAACCAGAGACCAAGTTTATAGCAAATCAGCACTTGGCATCACATGGCCACTACTTTCTTTAACTTGCCACCAGTGGTCTTAAAGCTGTGTTTAGTGCACCATCAAACTGTGACAACAGGTAAGGTGGAGAAAAGTTTTCAGTCTCCCATATGGCAAAGTAATCAATACATGTGGAGAATGGGCTATCTTCTAATTCTGGAACTGCTGGGTAGAAATAAAAATAGCGTGGATGCCTTTACCAGAAAGAAGGGGGAAAAAAAGAGGAATAAGAAGAAGGAGGGAAAAAAAAAATTTTTTTCAAGCATTACACAGTGCCAAAACATGTATTAACATTCTTGCTGGTCTGTTGTTAAAAATATCATGCAGTGTTTTGCTGTCAATGGCAACACAATTTATGTTGGTGCATAAAATCATACAGAGGAATTAAGAAGCTTGGGAATGAGCTGTTCACATACATAGGTCAGAAAACCTCTGCAATAAGGCATATTAATAGAAAATGAACATCCATTCTGACATGTAACTGTTAACTAAGCAAAAGGCATTACCTCTTTCAGTTGACTTGATTTAAAATATATAAATCAGATTACTTATTATTCTCATGTCCTATGTGACATCAGGGCTCTACTGTTGCAGACACTACACAAACACATGTAAGCACAAAGTCCCTGCCCAGAAAAATCCTAATCTAAGGACTGAACAGGAAAACAAAAAATGGAGGAAAAATAATACACCATGGGAGCAAAAAATGATCCGACTGCTGATGGACACACTTTGAAGTACCCACTCTTTTCCTTCATATCTTTTAAAATAGATCCCATTCTTTCACACGTCTTTCCTCAGTCTCATTCTGGCAGCAACTATGCATCCAAACACAGGCCAGCCTGTGCACACTCTTCTGTGTGCCCCCATGCAAGCCGCCCACGATGGACCTGACCAGGCTCCCACAGGGGTCAACAACAAAACACTCATGACTCCAGCCAGCGCTGGATCAGGCCAGCAAACACAGCTCCGTGCATTAGCAAATGCACGCTGGAAGCCCAACACACATTTACATTTTAAACCACATTTTTCTGTTGTGTTTTGAAATCACCGTCTAAACAAGACAGTCATTTCAGCCTGGTTGAACACACAGATTGGCCCAGGATTTGGCCAATCCTACTGCAACAGCAAAGAACATGAAAGCACAGGACGGGCAAGACGGGCTAGAAACTGGCTTCTTTCCACAAAGTGCTGGCTAGAAGATACTGAACACATGGCAAGAGCAGAAGATCCAAACGCTGTATCCCACCATGGAAAACTCTATCCCTTTCCACCCCTCTTCCCACCTCAACTCTTCTTAGTTCAGCATGGAGAAACTGGGAAGGCACACAACTTGGCAAGGTAGACAATCAGCTACTCACTTTGGGATCAAGTTGTAAGTCCTATTGCCACTTCCTACTGGTATCATGCAAAGGCATGCTGGAATTGTATATCAGTTTGAACTTCACTTCAATCATTTAGAAAACAGAATAATATTGTTGACTTATTTCTGTTAATTCTGCTTCCCCATTCTCATGCACATGAAATCCATGCATTTGTAAAGAAGGTAACAATTACAGCTTATTTGTCCCTCTAGCTCTAACTAGGCATACAAATAACATACTTTAGAAAAAAACATTTGGAATTTCTTCCTGCCAAACAAGATGATTCACAACTTTTTAACTCTCTCACCAAGTGTTTTCAGAGTCCCTCTGCCTATGGACCTCTGAACATTTTCCAGAAGGTGTGCTCAAATTATTCCCAGACACAATGCTAGAGTACAAATAAAACCCTGTTTATTTAATCACCTTTTGCATGGGCCTCAGTGCAGAACTGAAAATTTCAGAAGCGTTCAGGATTGTGTGAATATCAGAGTGCACTTTACCATTGCCTTCAGCTGGAGCAACATCAACCAACACGGAGCACTCTGGTAAACTCTCACCTTTGAGGTAAAAACAGCCCAGACAACTAGAAGTTGCTGACAGAGTACCAAATTAATCCAATCCCTGGATATGCATTAAAATCCTCTTTTGAAATTGAACTTTCCACCACCCTTTGCTTTCTGGCCTTTTCAACAGGACTTTGACTCCTAATCTGCAACTTTTGTCTTTAATTTCCTCCACTGTAGAACAGCCATGCATACTCTGAAACTGGCCTGGAAGTAGTTTATGCAAATGTCCATTATGAAACTCTAATTATTTTTCACCCTCCATGCCACTGCTGTCAAGTGTGCAGACGGTACAACAGTACCAGGGCTAATTCAACGGAGAAGCATGAAAGCCAGCAACGGGGCAAGGCAGGATGGCCCCTGGCAGCTGACTGGACAGAGCTCCCTTGCTTCATTCCTTGGCCAGTGCCTAGTGGCTTGTGTCTTTTTTTACTGGATAAGGAAATTAGCTTATATGTGAACTGAAACATTTTAGAATTAATTCTGTTTCACCATGTTTCTCACCCACGGAAATCCCTGTAGTTAAATTGTCCATCAGTACAGCAGGCTTTGCTTTGAAGAACCTTAAAAATCAGTCCAGGAATTTGCTGTTGCTGTCTGCACTCCTTGGGTATGAAGTATGTCCCTTATTTCACCTTCTCCTCCCTGTTCCTTACTCACATACCTTCTACGGCCAAGATTCCTGTGAATAAGCAGTTGTGTTTTCAACTGGGTCTCAGGGAATTATGCCAGCTCATCCTTGAGGAACCACAAGATTGCAGATTAAGAAAACAGTGAAGATGCTAACGAACGTGGCTGTAGCCCAGGTGTTTGCCCTAAAACTCCTGGAGGGAGGGTACATCCTTTGAAAAAGTAACAAAAGATCAAAAGACCTTCAAAATTGTTACTTAATGACAGAAGGAAATAAAACAGCATGGATCCAAGGGAAAAGTAACTGAGGTTGTAATACAGACATGTCTTTGTAGGGACAGGCTACAGGTATCTTGCATGTGATAAAAAAGCTGCCAGACTGTCTTGCCCACACCAGCATTTAATTTCCAATTTTGCATGCCTACTCTCTCTCAAGAGAGTCAACCTCTTGGGCCAGCAGTTAATGTGGAGGCAGCAGGGAAGCTACACTGTCATCTCAACTTGCTCAGAGCAAGTCCACCTGGATGGCCAGCCATGGCCACCAGGCTGCACTCATTCCTCCTCCTTCACTGCTACTGAGGCTGAGCTCCAGCCATGCAATGGTGAAGGGAAATACTGGTGTGGATGGGGCCCAGGTTTGCTAGAACATGAATTCAGGACACGCTGCCTCAAGTGCTCCAAACCCTCATGAGAACAGCGCTTGGCCTCAGTACCTCCCACTTCACTGCAGGACAAGGGGACAAAGGTCGAGACGCAGTTTCTCTGGCTCCCATTTATTCTCAGAGGAGAGATGGCTGTGAATGCAGACTCGATGCACCTCCCTCTCTCTGCCTCCATCTAAAGCAGCTGCACTCCTTTCTTTGGAACGGTAAATGAGATGGGACGCACCTGCACCCCATGGGATGCACCTCCCCTGATGGGAGATGCCATGAGCAAGCTGCATTGGAAGCAGTTTCCACTTACCGTCAAAGCGAAGCAAACTACCACGCACAAAAATATTCTTCATACAGACATATTTAACTTCTAAACAGGTTACAGAGGAAGGATGCTGCCCCATCCTAGCATCCTAGGTTAGGATCTGAGAAACTTGGACAGGAGTGTGTTTCACCACACCTTTCTTACATTTTAGGCACATTGCTGCACTTATATCACCTCAGACCTTCTTTGTAAATGAAGTTAAACATCTCCTGACTACAAAAGAGCATTGTGAAGAACAGTGCACTACAAAGACAACCAGGCACTGACATTATTACAATGATGGAAAACATAGGCTCCTAAAACAGAGAGCTTTAAGCCAACATCATATAGGCCAGAGCAAATCACCAACCCAAACAAACAAATAGCCGGACAAGCAAAGAACAGGCATGACCATGCAAACTGCATAAAGACCACGAAGAGGGAACATGCTGGACAGAAAAAAGTCAGGGAAAAAGAAACCCTAGAAAACTTGACACACTTGGCACACTGCAGACCCAGCCCAGGCAAAGACCATCGCTGAGCTTATCCAAGGTGGGAGAGTCTCCAGACACTTGGATGCTCTGTGGCTGCGAGCAGCCCGGTGCTACATCCCACCCTCAGCCCTCCCCGACCCAGTCAGACAAAAACCTGCTGAACCCTCACTGTCTGTAGGAATACTTCAATACATCGGTATTAAACAGAGAATACATAAGCATCCCACTCTCCCTGGCACCTACGCTTCACCAAAGAAGCTGTAACAGTGTCAGAAGCAAAACGCAACCCCAAACAAGAACAAGCCAGCAGTGACACTTAAGAGAGAGAGAGACTTGGTGTAGCAGAATAGAACAGAAGTTAATTAAGCTTTGACCTCGAGCACTTTTAGGCAACTCCAGTGGTTGTAGGCAGGAGCATGTGATATCTTAGGAAAGTGCATTTCAAGAATAGTAAGTACAGTACAGGACCAAGTGGAAATTTTATTTTCCAAGAGATCTTGAGTCTCAAAGCTGGGAGCCTGTGTTTCTGCCTCTTCCCAGAGAATTAATGTCCAAATACTCCTTTGGAAGGACAGAATTGACAAATAACCTCCACCGCCATCTCCCTGGGAGATGAAGCCCCTCTGATGTCTACAGGGAACTGCTGTGGATATCCTCTGCGGCTCAAGCATCTCTGTATTTTTCTCTGCTGCTCCCACGGGAAACATTCATCAGGCTCTCAGCAGCGAATAATTTAGAAACTTCTGAGATCACTTATTTTCTGCTCTTGAGAGTTGACTACTCCCACGGTATGTTTGCCCCATGGCAGCAAGATATTTCTTTGCCAATGTCAAAGATCAATGTTGGTGATCAGTAACGCTTCTTTAAAACAAACAAAAAACAGTCACCTACCATTAAATAAGAAGGATTTTCCATGAGAGAGATTTGTTTTTCCACACTAGAAACTGCTTTCAATAGGAGGAACAACTGCCATGCATAAATTCTTTAATATCTGAAAAGTGCTTCATCAAATATTTTGCTTTTTGTCTTTCACAGATAGTCTTTTTTCCATCTACAATGAAACCAGTGGCTGCCTGAAGATAGCACGGTCTTATTCCATATACTGTGTTTAGTACACTATGAAATAAAAAGACGCAGCTTCCTGCTCTCCTTGCAGAAAGAACTGGATAAATATAATTTATTTGTATCAGTTAAAAAAGCATAATTCAGAAGGGCAAAAGCTATTTAAATTCAAGTTCTACTTACTTAAACAATGTATTATTAGCATTGAAAGAAGAGACAACATGTATGATGTTTCAGTTTATCCTTGGCTAGTCAATCCTGAAAATTAGACTGGCTTATAAGGAGTAATTTTATGATGCGGTTAACAGTATTTTGCTGTCTAGAAGCCGGAAACAGGCTCCTCAAATTAACCAAAAAGCATGTGCTTCAAATATTTAATTTTCTGTTTCACTACCATTTACTTTTTAAACCATGACATTTATGTGTGTTGTAATTAGATTTTAATCATATTGCTGCCACAAAAATTACATATAAAGAGAAGTGTATCAAAATAATGCATTTTTGAAATGGAGTAATTTCATAGAGTATTTTTAAATTATATTTCACAAAAATTATATTACCCAGCAAGGTCCTTGAGCTTTCTGAATGCATTCCCTCTTATGTAACAAAAAAGAAACAGCTGCCACTCAGCCAACCAGATTACGCATACTGTTTTAGATTTGCAAATAAATTCAGTACTGACAAAGTGTGACAGTTTAAAGTAATAGCGCTGTATGAATGCATCCTCCAGCTGTGTAACAACTGCTCACATACAGCAAGTCAACAAAGTACCTTGCATAATTTTTAAAAATGCGTATTATAAACACAGAACTGCAGTTATTCTCAGATAATTTGACATGAAGTACAAGCCTCTCAGACAGACATTCTTGGAATAAAGAAGAGTGTAAAATCCACTTGATACACATGCTAAGCATGTTTAAATACAGCGTGAAAAGCATCCTAATTTTGGACCCAGCATACAGTAGATCTCTCTTTCTCGCAAAGAACAAGAACCTATGCTTTCATAGAGGCTCAAAAGAAGGGATTATTTCCTACCTTTTGACCACTTCCACTTTTCCTGCAGAAAATAATGTGTTATAACCATATGCTGACATTTTTAAAGTTGCAGATGAACAGTATGCAATTGCCATGACATGGTATTCTGTAGTTCCACTGTTCCCTTTAAAAGGGACTGGAACACATCAGAGAAAAACCTGAATTCACTGCAGTGCAAATATTTGTCTTGTTTCTTCAGTCTTCCAATGAGACGCTTTCTCTATCCCTGCTTACGGATGAAGATTCAACAGATTTTAGACAAGCTCAGCTAGCCAGAGAACTGCTTAATGAAAACTGTCTAAGGAACTGCACAATCAGAAAGGACTTTCATGTCTAATTTAAATGTCTGATTTGGTTGTGTTCTCCAGCAAAATTACGCAAATAAAGCAGGAGCAGTTGGAAGGAGCTTCCAGAACTGATGAAGTAATCGGACCCAACTAAGAGAAAAGAAATGCCTTGACTCAAGAACTTTTTCAAGATGGACAGACCTCTCTGATCTTCCCAGACACACTGAGAAGTACTCAGATTAGGAACAGTATTGTGACAGGCAAGACTGTGAAGCTGCAACACTTTCAGACACTAACTCACCAGAGCAACTACATCAACCTCAGATGATCAGTATAAGGTCTGCCAAGACCTCCCCAAGTTTTAGATGAGGGTTGAGAGACAACCTTGAATCTTTCTCAGTCACCTTAGGATGTTCACGTAGCCCCTTCCCACCTCCTGCAGAAGCCCCGAAAGCTTTACACACCCTCGTTCCCACATACACACAACCACACTCACCTACACAAAATATACGAGGCTATCAAAAAATTACTACAGTCCCAGTTTCTGGGAAACTCACCCCAGGTGCTCCCGCTGCAAGTCTCTGGAAGTCCATGTTTCACCACTATCCTCAGGTTTGGCAGGACACTGGGGACCCAGAGGAAAGACACCATCTCCACCTGCTCCCCCCACAAGAAAACAAGTTGGTGACCGCCTAACGGCAATCCAAACCACTCCCATCAGGTTTCTAGCAAGTTAGGGAGACTCCTGTGGGATTTACCCACCTGGGCTGGTGAGAGGCTGCGGACCACAACTAGCAAGTTAGCAAAGCTCAGAACCACAACCAGCAAGTTACCAAAGCTCAGGGCCGGTACTGGCTCTCACTTGTGCAAAGCTTAGGGCAAATGTTCCCAACACATTCCTAAAATCACATTCTTACATCCATCACTCTACAAGTGACTAATACACCCCAAGCCCTCTCTGCCTCCACCTGATGAGTCCCTAGATCATAAGAGATGTATCACTATTAGTCCCCAAATGCACAGCTTTGTACCATGCTGTTATTAACTGGAGTAAATAAAAGGTGGGAAAATTCAATCTTCCCACATAATAAGTGAATTCTCCTCAGAACTAACCAACATCTCCCAATATTATGATGTCCACAGATTTACACAGATTTCATAAGGCTACATCTGGCTCTCAGGGTTATAATCAAAATATTAAACAGAACTGGCCTTAAATATGATCCTTGTAATATCTTTCTCTCTACCCTAATAACTGTTCTTGCGGTATCTATATATTCTTATCTCTCTATATTAATCTCCACCTTCTTTATCTTCCATAAGAATTTCCTGTGAGACATGGTATCAAATGTTTCATTTTCAACAACTTGGACTAAACCCATTGCACTGCCCTTCTCTAGGTGGTCAGTTATCTTATCGTGGGAAGATACCAGATCGGTGTGACGCAGCCGCCTATGATAAAACTGTGTTGACTTTTATCCATTAGCACCATGTCCTTGATTATTCTTTCTGTGAAAATCTGTTTTTAAAACCTTGCACCACACAACCAACATCACATGAGCAGGCCTCACAAAACCCTTCCCCTCGCACCACCTTTAAAGACACTGCATCTAATTTTTGCGAGCCTGAGATTCCCACTCCCAAGCTAATAAAATGAAAACTCGTGCTGATGCATTAGCAATCCCATGTTCCCTCAGTTCTCCAGGGTACAGATTATTTGTACTCCTCCATTTCCATCCCCATCTCATCACATTAAGCAGATAACTGTTTTGTTTCTGTCTTTGTTTCACCTTTTACCACCCTTTTGAAAACCATTCAGTGCCCTCCCACCACCCTCCTAGACACCAACATTCATGTACCCCTGCTACTACCATTCTCAATGCAAACCACGGCAGAACAAGCCAAAAAAGACAACCATGGTTTATTAATAATAATGACTAGATTGCCCAAGTTTTAATCCTCATACTCACATCCCATTGAGGGCACCAAGTAAATTAAGTTTACCTAATGCATGTCCTCACTCCTGTTACTACCTGGTTTTGAACTCTGAGTTGACCTATTTTAAGCAATCACTTCAGGTTTTGCAGAAAAAATTCTATTTGATTACAAACTTCAACTTACTCATTTTTTGACATGATGTACAATTTCCTGCTTTGAGGAAGTGGAGAGAATGGTAATTTGGAATTTTATAGGGAAAAAACAGCCATAAATTGTGGGAGAGAGAGAGAGAGTGGTGTCTCTTCACAGGCAGTAACTCTGCTCTTGAAAAGTGCAATTGAGACTACTGAAGGAGAAGAAAATAATGATCATAGAAGGGAAATAATTCTAAACTTACTTCGGAGAACTGAGCTACAGTACTGAAAACCATCGTCCCCACACATGCCTGCATCAGACAGCAACATTCAACAGCCTGTGGTCTCAGACAACCAGAGAATGGTTTCTGGTTTCATTCACCCTGCTTTTGAATGAGCCATTACCCAAAAGAAAGCGACTCTCCGGGCAGAAGCCTAGTGTTGTAGAACTTACATAAAGAGGTACTTCAGCGCAGCTCAACTCCATTGTCACAGCATCTAGAAACAGAATAAACCAGTGGAATTATTACACACCCATCAGGAGGCATTGATATCATTATACCCCATTTATGTCTGCAAACTAAGTCGACATCTTCCAGAATTAGGGGAAAAAAAGGACATCAAGCTTATCAGCCATCCAGTTGCCCCGAATTCCCCCAGGATGAGGAAACGCTGGTGTAATGATTCCCATGTAAGGCTGGAGGAGGGATGGCTGGTGCTGTGTGCTTTTCACACAATAGACACAGTAAACAAAACAGGTCAGGCTGAGCCCAGCAGCTGAGACATTTGTAGTTGCAGCAAATGAAGTAGTGGGAATTGCAGCAGTTCTTATCTCTAGAGGCAAAAAACTGAATCTGACCTCGAGATGTAGCTGTAGCAACTTTTACTCCACGCCAATATCCCAAGTGTCTGGTGCTGTTCTTTTAGCAACTTCATAGAAGATATCCCCAAAGCAGGTTGCCTTAATTACCCTAAACAGCAAGCTACTGATACAAGTCATCACTGGAATTACTGTAATTACAGTCGTCATAGCAACCCTGATTTCTATTATTATATTTCAAACTCACTACATCCTCAAAATTCATCTCTAAACATAATACTCCTGTCAAATGAGAAAAGCATACCAGAAGCAACTCCACATCTTTAAAACAGCAAGGTGGGCTCAACAACTACACACAAGTCCTCTTCTACTTGCTGAAACAGGCTATGAAAAAAGAGAGTCTGTCTTAAGAGGAGGCTGTCTCAGCTCAGAGTGGCCCTGTTTTTACAGCTGAACAGTTTCCAAGAACAACACAGTTGTGCAGTTCATTGCTTGTTAATGCATAGGTACAGCCTGCTATGAGTCAGATAGGATTTGAGAAGTTCCCTGCCTACAAACTGCAGAAATTAAATGCACAGCTTCAATCAAAACCAAAAATGACACACCCACACCCTAGCACACACTCCTTTTAAACCATGAGTTTGTTAATATCTCCTGGTGCCCATCAATTAATCTACATTCACAAGTACCTACATTCTTGCAGTTTGACTTTAGTACAGTTTTAAAACAGAAGGCAAAACCCTTTACAAAATCACTGGCCACAAATGTTCAGCCAAAAAAAAAAAAACCCTTTCATATTGTAAGAAAAGGGTATCAAGGCAAACACTAATCCGGCCAGCCTAGTCAGCAGCAAGACTCAGACAGAGGGGTTTCTTAGTTTCTGTGGAGGGTGGAGGTATCCCACAGCTGACTCCAAGGCGTCTCGCTTTGACAGGCAGAGACAAAGCTCTGCAGTTTCCAGCAACAGCATCCTGAACCCAACCTTAAGAGCAGCAGCATGGGAAGTGCAGTCCTGTTTGTACAGAAGAAAACAGGGTTACAAGAGAAATTAAGAAACCGTAACATTAATTCCACAAGGAGTATTTTAAGGTGGAGCTTTTCACAAGTGTCACCTTACAGAACGGATGAAGCACATTAACTTCTAACCCAGACCTGTCACCAACTCACAATTACTGCCACACACAGGTTGTGTACATACAGGGCATCACTTCATGGTTGGCTGAAATGACAGACATGCCAGCCAGCTGTTTTACACCATTGTTCTGTTCTACTGTATAAAATCCCTTCACCTTTAATGGTTCTCCCTCTTTAAAGGAATACATCCAAACTAAACTCCACCATCTCCTCTGAAAGAAAATATGAGCACATTCAAATCATTATGCCATGCCAACAGAATAAGACCTACGCCCAGTTACTTCTGTCATATGACTATCTTGACTTCCAGAGCCTCAAGAGACATATCTCAACATCTTCCTCCTCTGCAAGGATGAGAAAGGCAGGTATCCAGTCTAGACGACCTATTCTACTGCAAGTGTGTACAAGAAGGCATAATTTAGCCCTTCCTTTGGGAGATTATCATTGCACCACCAGTACAATAAGCTTCTTTTGTACCAGATAATACAAACACAACTCATTGGAGAGATTATGCCATCCTGACTTCAGTCCCCTTTGCTTGTGGATCCCGTCGGAGCTTGTGCGTTCGGAAATACTAAGTACCTAGCTCAATATGGATCCTGAGTGGATAAATAACCTGAAGATTTAGCTCATATGAAGCAATCCATGTTTTCCATACAGCACTGACTTGAACCATGTTGAAATATGATCAGTACTTTCGACATGCGCTCCCCTGACAAACCAGCTTATAATGGTGTTTCCTGGATACAAAGATGTACCTAATGGTACTCTTTTTGCTTCCTGCAGAAGAACCAATAAACGTCAACACACAGCACTAAGCGACCTCTTCTGCTTTTCTCACACGCTCAAGAGTGCTGGTTGTTTAGAAAAAAGTTTTACACGAATGTCTCGCGTCTTTCCTCCATCTGGGGCTTACGGTAACTCAGCTTGGCTGCTGGAAGTGGCTGGGAGGGGCAGGAAGAAGAAGAGGATGCACGTAGGGAGGAAATACTCAGCTCTGACTACGTAGCAGCTCTTGTGCAACGTCTGTTTCAGAGCGAGGGACTGAAGGAGACACTATCACATGCACCCTACTGCTCACCTCCTCTGTATGGCAAATTGCTGCTCAGCTCCCCAAAAAGCAGGGTCCCCAGCGCCCAGGAGGTGCCATGTAGACAACCACTCTCTGGTCCTGAGGAGCAGTCCTACTCCACACAGCAAGGGGAGGGTCAAGCTGCGCAATGTCATGAATACACATCATTTCACAGAGCAACACCTGATCTCTTCCTCTGACATCTGTGCCTCTGACACAGAAACCAGCAGGACGGGTATCTTAACAGACAAACAGGTCCAGTTTCAGACACTGCCCACAAATGTTGAGCTCACACCACTGCCAGCAGTAGCAGGATTCATCTATACACAGAAAAACCTTTTTCAGCATCCTGTTTAGCAGTACATTTAATGGAAGCATTTATTGTGATGTGCTGCAAACTGGAGAGACTTGCAGCATACATTTCAGTCAAATACAGGTAAATATACAAAAAAGAACAAAAAATCTTGAAAATAATTTTAATTAACTCTTTTTTCAATCTACATTCTCCCTTTAAACCTAGTGTCAAATGCTGTTGCCCATCTCCTGACCAGCTCAAATTATTGAGATGAACATCAACAAATATTTTGGGTTTTATCAAAGACGTGAGACCTTTCAATAATCCCTCCAACACTTTTCCTCACCCCATATTTTATTTATTGATTACTAATTATGGGACTCTCATATATGCAATTTCTTTCAACATTACAAATTTTAGCATTTTATAGCATGGTTTCCCCAATTATCAAGACACATTAGAAGGACCACAGTAAGGAAATAAACCGATGGAAAATAAAAATGTCAGGTATTGACTTAACTGCATTTTAATGGAAAAGACGTCAGTTATCAAACTTTTTTACTCTGTACACACAGAAGAAATGAGATAAGGGAAAGCATTATCTAAATCTCAGCAGAAAGGCATTTCTACTGGCTGACAAGGTGACCCTTCAGCCAACACTGTGACTATTTGGCTGTCCTAGCACCTACTGTGTATCATCAGCATTTTCCTAGACACAAAAGGACACTTCCTGATCCTACATCAACTTGGCTTACAACTCACAACTTGACTTTCTCCTCTTCCCTGTAAATAAAGCATATAACTGTGGGAGAGAGACACAGAGAAGGTGAAGACAGGACTCTGGTTTTGATGCTGCCCTGTGATTCAGCAGCCACTGGTATGGACTTCACTTAACTCAGGACTCCACTGCTGCTGTAACGAGCCTCCATGGCTCATTAAGCAGCACCAGACCACAGTTTGTGCAAGCCTTGCAAACGGCTGCAAAGTGTAAGCAGTGGTATAAAATACACATTTCATACTTTTCTTCCATGTATCAGTTCAAAGATAACAAAACACAAGGTCTTTGGACCCTGCTCCCTATATTGTCTTTTCAGACCATAATCCCACACCTCTGTGCCACAGACCACTACTGCTGTTTCATAAATTGTAAAGCAACTAACTGAACATCAAAACTGTCAAGCTATGTAAATAAACCCCCAATGATGCTTCGCAGGTGTCTTGGGATTCAATTCTTCCTTTTTTAATTTTATTTCTGTTTGGTGATGGTCACATTGAAACTCGCGTCTATAGAACACTGAGAATTACAGTCTTATTACCACCATCAAGACAAGCATATTAAATCTTTAGTTCTGAGAAACTGGAGCAACAGGAACGCAAGGGTGCGTCCCACCCAGAGGCCACTGGAAGGTAGGCAGGAATCCCCAGAGCATCATTCTGGGGATTAAAGCATTCATGATGCTTTAAAATCTAACATCTTTGTCTAAGCAAAATGCCTTATGCATTGTAAAAGTCCAGCAGCACAGGCATATTAAGAGGTCTTCTACCAAGCTCTCTTCCATTGGATGACTGTTACACATCACCATTATCACTTTGATTATTTTTTACCATGCCACAGGACAGCCTCTAAGATGGATACGAATTATTGTACATACTGTGTTTATACTTCTCAGATCTTAATACTCTTCAAAAACAGTGAGATGCGAGTGTGGTGCTCACAGACCAGCCAGTTTCCATTAATAACGTTCATCCCACTGCTTCCTCTCAACAAGCACAGCAACTGAACCAAACTGTATTTTTGAATTTACAGATTCCATCTGAGTTACATTACGTATGTATACCTAAAGGCTTGCTCACAGCTTCCCAAGCACCAGGAACCGCGCTGCACAGCGATCAGGTCTAACGTGGTACAGAATGTACTTTTACATGCAGATCCTTGCCCTGGACCTGATTAAAAGATCTTGGAAGAATTAAATGAAAGGTAAAAAGTAGCAAGCTGAAAATACACACATAATAAATACTACATTCCCAAAGTCAGAGATTTACAACTTTACAGCCAAGGTTTTTGACATTATCTTTCATTTTTACACTTGGCTCTCCTGAACATCTAGAGTATGCAGGAAAAGGGAGGGAACAAAGCAAAACCCTCAGCTAGCAGCTTCACAAGCACACTCATTTACTGCCTTCTAACAGTATTCAAACTGAGAGGTGGAATAAACCCTTGCCTATTAAATTTATAATGAAGCAGCTTGCACTAGTGTTGATTACTTCACCATACATTAGTTGCTCTTGAAGCAAGTGAACAGAAGAAATGCAGCTAAACACCTTTTAAAATAGCTCTCTCTTCAACAATCTGAGACAAAAAAATCCTTCTCTCTAAACTGGAGAGGTATGGATTTGATGGGTGGACTGTCCGGTGGGTGAGGAATTGGTTAGATGGTCGCATCCAGAGGGTAGTGGTCAACGGCTCAATGTCCAGATGGAGACTGGTGATGAGTAGCATCCCACAGGGGTCCGTATTGGGACCGGTACTGTTTAATATCTTCATCAATGACATAGACAGTGGGATCGAGTGCACCCTCAGCAAGTTTGCAGATGACACCAAGCTGAGTGGTGCGGTCAACACGCCAGAGGGACGGGATGCCATCCAGAGGGACCTGGACAAGCTCGAGAAGTGGGCCCGTGTGAACCTCATGAGGTTCAACAAGGCCAAGTGCAAGGTCCTGCACCTGGGTTGGGGCAACCCCCAGTATCAATACAGGTTGGGGGATGAAGGGATTGAGAGCAGCCCTGCCAAGAAGGACTTGGGGGTACTGGTGGATGAAAAGCTGGATGTGAGCCAGCAATGTGCGCTCACAGCCCAGAAGGCCAACCGTGTCCTGGGCTGCATCAAAAGAAGCGTGGCCAGCAGATAGAGGGAGGGGATTCTGCCCCTCTACTCTGCTCTGGTGGGACCCCACCTGCAGTACTGCATCCAGCTCTGGAGCCCTCAGCATAAGAAAGACACAGACCTGTTGGAGCAGGTCCAGAAGAGGGCCACAAAAATGATGAGGGGGATGGAACACCTCTCCTATGAAGAAAGGCTGAGAGAGTTGGGTTTGTTCAGCCTAGAGAAAAGGAGGCTTCGGGAAGACCTTCTTGCAGCCTTCCAGTACTTAAAGGGGGCTTATAAAAAAGATGGCAGCAAACATTTTAGCAGGGCCTGTTGCGACAGGACAAGGGGGAATGGCTTTAAACTAAAGGGGGGTAGATTTAGACTAGATATAAGGAAGAAGTTTTTTACGCTGAGGGTGGTGAAACACTGGCACAGGTTGCCCAGAGAGGTGGTGGATGCCCCATCCCTGGAAACATTCAAGGTCACATTGGACAGGGCTCTGAGCAACCTGATCTAGCTGAAGATGTCCCTGCCCACAGCAGGGGGTTGGACTAGGTGACCTTTAGAGGTCCCTTCCAACCCAAACTATTCTATGATTCTATAAAAAGGAACTTAAATCTTCCTCCAAAAAACATCACCCTATTCATGGCTATCGTATTTCTTTAATTTGTTAAAGCCACAGCCATTTTGTGTTCCTTAGCAGGGAAAATATTTAAACAGTGTCCAAAAACAGGTCACATTTTTTAACCTTTTAAAAATAGATTTGGATTTTAAAACACAAAAACAACTCTAGAAAAATGCCTCAGACAGAAGCCTGCTCCTGAGGTTGGCAAAATGCAGTCTTTATGCATTCCTGTATTAACATTCTTAATGTAGCATTTTCATTTCAACTAAAAATAAAATGGGGCTCTAGATTTTAGAAGCCTTAGAAATGTGAAACGTGGGTTATACATTACTGAAAGACAAAAATAAAACCAAATATATAGGTAAGGTCACTAAAACAAAATAAAAGCTGATTGATACCATTGCCGGACATGTGTCTCACCTCCCTTACTCCTTTTAATGCCCATTTTGACAGAGATAGTAGCTTTCTAATGATGGATTTTTTAATGCCTTTTAGAATTTACTACTCCCTAGTTTGGACACTGTGAAGCCATGAGACGAGCAAAAGCAAACTCTTTAAAGGGTTCATACAGCACAGTTGTACAGTTTACTGACAAGGTAGCAAGAAAGTGGACCAGAAACGTTTGGTACTACAATTGCATTCAAATGCATGCTCCAATGCTATCTGTGATGCTTTATCATCACTCAGGCTTGGCCATCCACCAAACTGCTATAACTAACAAGCAAAGTTAGGGGATATACTGTGTGTTTAATGACGCTTTTGTAATTTGCATTCCACCTTCACAAATAGCTAGAACAGCACAACTCTACAGCCATTAAGAGCAAGAAACAGATTTTCGATACCAAAAGTCATTAGATATAACTCTGATATTCACAGAAGCAGCTTCCATTGAGATGTGTGACTATTCCACCTCGCAGCCCTCTCCTAATTATTATTGTAGTTTAGTGGTACCCGCTTGTCTTAACGATGCTGAGCCTGAAAGACAGAACTCGCACAGCTCAACTAGTCAATAGGAAAATATGTAAATTTTTGAAAATTCTGTAAATTTTGAAGAATTTCAGCAGAAAACATTGAGGAAAATTCCAGTCAAAAAGTATGAAAACTGATGCAAACAATGACTTCTGTAGCTTCAATGCTTGGGCACAAAACATGCATGGTGATACAAATTCTGCTTGCTGTTCTAGGTAGCACCTTAGAACCTAAAAGACTTATTTGTAGAAGGCACAGAGAATTCCTGCCTTCAGTTCCTGCCCTGAGATTACCGTATACCCCCATCTATAAATGGGAAATCGAGATGTGCAGGTGCCGACTGACTGACGTGTGGCCATGCAGGGAGCTGTTTTTGGCTGGCAAAGCCAAAAATTGGAACTGGATCTTCTGAGTCACTATATTAGTCATAGGCTATCCTTCCTATATCCTGGTGCAAATTCTTGTTCAACGTGTTATTCAGATCAAAAGAATGTCGGGCCATTTCACACACCATACCCTTCTGAAAAGGCCCCACAAAGGAACTATTCTCGGGGGAGACAATGGGAACTTCTCCTGAATAACAGCTGCAGTTTCAGACCAAGAAAAGGCATACTCCTCCCTGATATTACATAACAAAGTGTTGGCAGAAACGCCTAATTTACAAGTCAACTGAGAAGGCCAGATGAGTTTCCTGGTAGACTGAGATACATCTATATGACCGCTTTCTTTGTTGCACTCGATATTCAAACACCACTTTGGAAAAAGAAAAGCACTTAAGTACGCAAACCTTTTCACCAGATTTTTGTCCTGTCAATTTTTCATACCGAAGTCACAGAATACAGTTCATTTTTTACCTATGTGGAAAAACCCCTCTCACTCAAATGCCTCCTGAAATCCTATTTCCACGAAGTGTGGTAGAGAGCAAATTATCTCTACAAAAGAAAACACCTGTGTCATCCGTTAGGCTTTCTATCGCATTCCTGTGCCTTATAATGACTTAGAGAAGAACTACCTCCATCTTTGTATAGGACCAAATACAGAGGCAGGAGTAAGTCCATAAAAACGAAAAAGGAGTTTAGACCCTTTCTTCTGTAAAAGAATCACTGTGCAGGTTGAAAACTTGTGCGACTCTAAGCTGCATACACCAGTGTCCCAACAAAACGCTACCAAGAACTGCTTCTAAAGATGTTTCTCGGAATTTTACCGTTAGAAAAGTTTTCATTTCCTTTACATTTTTCAGTTGTTAAAGAAGTTAAAGTAAGTAAGTTAAAAACTTCTTTTGCTCCGGCTGAGAAAGGCAAGCACTTTCATGACTAAAACCAAATAACTTGTCCACTTAGGGATAAGAACTGAAGAAAACACGAGCGGCTCTTACAGCAAAATAATGAACAAGGAAAAAACACAAAAGTCTATCTAGAAAAAAAGTCCTCCCGCTCCCCACTTTTGGGACTTTGGACGGTAACTGGCAGCCCACGGGAAACGTTTTCCCCGGACACGAGCGGAGCCCGCCCGGGCGTGCGGCGCCAGGACCGCGTCTCCGCCGGCAGCACCACGCCGCTGCCGCCGCAGCTCCCGGGGGCTTGACGTCGCGACCCGCAGAAGGGAGAGGGCAACCCGCCGCCGCCCCCAGCCCAGCCCAGCCGCCCCGGCCCCGACGCCCACCCGCCCCGCGGGGCCGGGGGCCGCCGGGCAGCAGGTGCCACGGCCCGGGCTCCCCCATCCGCCCCGAGGGCAGCGGCCGCCTTACCTACGCGGGGCGTCCCCGGCGAGGCTGTGCCGCCGCCGCCCGCGCTGCCGGAGGAGGAGGCGGCGCTGCCGAGCTGCCGCCGGGGCCGCGCCTGCGGGAGCTCGGCGGGGCGCGCCCGGCCCCGCGGATGCGCCGCCCCCGGGCCCCGGCAGCCCGCGAGGCGAGGGAACAAAGCCGCGCTGTGATAGCCCCGGGCAGCGGGAGGCTGGTGGCCGGCTCCCGGGGAGCGGCCCCCGGGGCAGCCCGTCCCCGCCGGGGACGAGGACGGCCGCGGGTGGCAGCCCGCCCCACCGGCAGCGGTAGCCGCGCTTGCTCGACGGCGGGGGGGGCGGGCGGGAAGGCGGGAGCCCTGCGCGGCCCCGACGGCGCCCCGGCCCCGGGAGGGGGAGCACCGGCCCCTAGCGCCTTTCGGAGGGGAGCGCTGCCCTCTCCCGGCTGGACCGCGGCTGCAGGCGGCAGGGTGCGAGTCCGCCGGCGGGGCAGGCGGGACCGGGGGCAGGCGGGACCGGGGGCAGCCCCCCCGGCACGGCAGCCGGAGCCCTCCCCTCGCTCCCTCGCCCGTCGGGCTGCGGTCGCGGATCCCGCAGCACCCAGCAGAGCGCTGCCCGCGCAAGGGGCCGGCTGGTCACACTGCTGCCCAGTCACTCCAGGCGTGTCTCATGCGGCATAGTACTTTGATCCCGACAGGCCACACCGTGTTTTGGCTTTTCAGCTGCTACAACTACACAATACATAACTTCAGCTATTCTTAAAATCATCTTATAATGTTGACTCCCTAAGCCTATTCTGACAAGCAGCTTCACTACTAAGGACAGCAGAGCACCGAAGATGTGGTGTTGAGTACTAGATTAGGGGGTTAGGGACTTAGCAAGCTCCCTCTCGCTGCTCTGTAACTTAATTCATAGCCTGTTTCATAGCATACTTTCTTTGTAACAGCAGCATTTTAGCACAATGCTGTGGGGATGAAAAAGGTTTACCCAAGTGCTGTAAGCAATGCATGAAAGAATTAGTGGTTTACTGTGAAGCGGCGTCAGGAACACTATGAAGGTGTGTATTTTCTTAGTATCCCAAATACCTGGGAAACAGAGGAGAATAAAGGTAATCAGAGGAAGAGAAAACATAAGAGAGCTGGACCTGTTCAGTCCAGAATTAGAGCCTAAGTAGGGTCTAAGTACTGGTTTACTGAGCAATGCTACCAGTTTAAAATTGGCTGAGCCAATAGTGAAAAATGTTATCCAAGTCTTCCAAGAGTATTATCTGACGTGAAAGCATGCTCTGTTGCCATACCTCTTTTCCATCCTGTACTCTTTTCCCATACCCACAAGTATACTTGCGGGTCCTGAAAACCACTGAAAACCACTTTTAAACTGAAAACCACTTACAATGAGAATAGTAAACACATTCACTTTAATAATCTGTGTTGATAGTTTAAAAAAATTGTACGTAGGAACAGCAACACAATTCAGACTGACATTTTCCTTAGCTGACATTCGAAGGCCTGCATGTTGCATATTCAACTAATAGAAAAGCTGTAGCCAAGCTGGTAAATACACTGAAAGCTCCTAGTTAAGAGCACAAGATCACAACCTGACTCACATTTCATAATCAAAAATTCAAGCTTCTCAGTTATTGTCTTCTTACCACATGTCTTTAACGCAATTAAACCCCTTTAATTCACTTACCTTTACCCATCTAAACACATGATAGTTTCACCAGCATTTTTAAAAAGGAATTACATTAGACTGCTGCAACAGAGCACAGGTCATGAAGGTACCTCCCTGAAGGAGAGAAAGAAGCCACTAAAAGAGAAAGAAGCCACTAAAACCCCATCACCACCCCTTGTCTTTCAGCAAGGGTTTCATGGCTTTACGTGGCGTGTGTCCATCTTTAAAATTTGAAACTTTTCATTGGTTTGCTTTGGGTGGCTTATCACACAGACAAACATACGCACAGAGTACAAGGAAGCAGGGACTTCTGTGTCGTACTTGTCAGAACAAGTCCACAACTCTGAGGTTGCAAAGGTAATACACCCGCTGGCTACGGTGCGATCAGGACTTTGGAAAGTTAAATTTGCAAGGAGGAAAAATAAGAGATAAAGGTTGATAGGGTGCAGCCAGGTTAGGGGTGGCTTTCAACCATCTTACAGCACCTTTCTTCTACATGCAGCCCCAGCATACTTTACTGGAAGCGTACGTAAGGATTGCTTTACTTCAGTTGCTATATTCACTTACCACTGAATATAGCAAGCTATTCAACTGCATATTATCCAAAAAAAGAAGACAAGCATAAGTGCATCTGCAGCAGTTGTAGACCCTCAAGATTTCAATTCCAGATTTTCCTAATTGAAAGAAGTTATGAAAATAACTAGTTAAGAGTTGTAATTTAATTTACATAATTTCCAGCACTATGTAGTATCATTCTAAGATACTGACTTAGACCTCCATTCCAGAGGAAACCACCTCTTGCATTCCCATCATGCAAACAAGGATTTAGGTAAGCTTTTTGTACGTGTTGGGACTATGCATGCAATATGACAAGTTTTGCTAGACCACATTCAAATATCAAAGGAGAAAAAAAAACACATACACTTCAGAGACTGTCTTTGGACCACATAGAACATCCTGGCATCAAAGTAGTGACTGTTGCCCGGGACTTATATGTCACTAACTAATGTTTACTCAATTTTTTATGATGCGCGGAACGGTTTCTGCTTGAATACATCGGTTATTAAATACAGCTTAAAGCAAAGAAACTGTGATCTGCCAACTACTACCTTAATTAATAAGAATTGAAATGCTTAGATTAATGCTTAACTTTCAGCACACACGCAAAAAGTAATGTTACAAAATGGAAAGCATCGTAGGCAAAGAGGCAGTGACTTGGTTTCTTGAGCTTACTATTACTACTACTTACTTAGTACTTACTTACTACTACTCCTCCTGCTCCTCTTCTTCTCACCCCCCCTGCCCCCAAGTGACACAGCTTGGAGAAACTTCTCCAAGTGAACTTCTGAAATTACAGTCTTAATAAATGCTTACTAAAATAAGAAAATTGCTGAAATAATCCTTGCCTGAAGACCAAAGGTGGTCTTAGAAGTTGTGGTACAGTAAGTGCCAGAAAGCAAAGTAACTCTCATTGAAGACATTAAAAAAAAAAAAAAAAAAAAAAGAAGACAAGCCACTTTAAGTCATCTTCCATCAGAATATGTCACTGTAGCTACAAATAGCTATGTAGATAAGGATTAAAATCACAACTTACACTCAGATCTTTTTACAACACAGTGTTTTGACATTTCACCTTTTCCTTCATTTTTAAAGGGGATTGTAAATAAAGTATTGAAAAGTACATATGGGATATTTTTTTGTTCTTTACTTTTGCCTGTTTTTCAAATGTAAAACGTGTGTGATCGCTGAAAATTTGCTCTGTAGCTACAAAATTTGTATTTTAAATCATAAACTGCAGTATCCTATAAAATGTGATGTTTTTCCATAAAACCTCTGACTTCTTTGTTTTGCAGTATTTCAGTAGTTTAGGTTACAGTCTCCAACCATGAAATGTCAGTGAAAGGTAGACTGTGGTTATCTAGAGCAACCTGAAAATGTTTCAGCTCAGTATTGCAACTGTAACCTTTGCACAAAGTCTGAGCTCAAGTAAGTATGCAAATCAAAATTAAATATTTGGCAAGATTCACTTGTGTTGCTCAAGCATTGTTAGAACCATTACAAACCCTTTTTGTTTGCTTTTAAATGCAGAGACGTGAAAGAGTCTGAAGACTAATGATAGCTATTTGCTGGCAATAGCAATGCCAAATTCACCATCCAGATGGACTTCTGCAATATAAGGAGGTTGCTTCATCTGGGTGAGGTCAGAACAATTTTTTGAATCTATGAAGGGGTACATTTTATTTCTTTATTTGCTTGTTTTCTTTTAAGTAAGGGATGTCTCAAGCCTGCTTTAATGGGTTCAAGTTTTTTCCTAACACAGCCCACTCTTTCACACTAAGTCAACTCATGAGACTTCAAACCTAAAGCAGAAATCCTTGGCAGAAGATTAAATGATCAGAAAGCATCAAAAAACCTATTCTGCATCAAAACTTCAGATTTTAGGTGTGTAATGTTTCCATTTACTGTTGCGAGCACACAAACTGATTTATGTTGTCTCAACTCCAGAATTCCATCAGTGATTAAATAAAAGTGACAACTCTGTAAGTAGGAACCTATTTCATTTGAGGAGGGCTGGAGTAAGCACATACCTTGTGACAGTAACAGAATTGAAACAACTCTCTTGTGATGGCTCATGCACTAAATCATGGGGGAACTCAGCCTGGTACACAGCAAGAATATTTCCATCTTCTTTTATATCCATCTCTTTCCCAGCACTTCCTGCCACATCAATCAATCAGAAATTGATTGCTTTATTAGTCACTTCAATATTACACTTCCACAGCATTGCTCATTCCCTTCACGTTTTACTGTTTTTTCTGTCAAATTCTTTATGCACTGTTTTAGCAACTGCCATTATCAGTGCATCTTCACAAATAATATGCTTCTGAGTATCACTCAGCCCCTTCCAGGCACCCTTTTCTGTGAGATCTCCTAGAGAGATTGGACCCTCACTGGCGACACCTGGCTGCCTCCAAACTCTGTGACACAGATCATCTTTGAAGCAAGACATTGTCTGTTGTCGATTGGTCCCACTTTTGGGATCAGTTTCATTGGCCCCAGTTCTGTGATCAGTTTATGCATGTGGTTATAAGTAATTAATCTAAGTATATGTACTGCTTTACTAGTAGTAATTTTGTAACAGCCT
The DNA here is from genome assembly GCF_965638725.1 of Aptenodytes patagonicus. Lineage (NCBI taxonomy): Eukaryota > Metazoa > Chordata > Aves > Sphenisciformes > Spheniscidae > Aptenodytes > Aptenodytes patagonicus. The sequence continues at coordinate 29,285,739 of NC_134982.1, forward strand.
GTAATACTGAAATACATAGAATCATAGAATCATTTAGGTTGGAAAAGACCTTTTAAGACCATCAGGTCCAACCCATAACCTAGCACTGCCAAGTCCACCACTAAACCATGTCCCTAAGCACCAAATCTGCATGTCTTTGCAATACCTCCAGAGGTGGTGACTCAACCACTTCCCTGGGCAGCCTGTTCCAATGCTTGACAACCCTTTCGGTGAAGAAATCTTTCCTAATACTCAATCTAAACCTCCCCTGGCACAACTTGAGGCCATTTCCTCTCGTCCTATTGCTAGTTACTTGGGAGAAGAGACCGACACCCACCTCGCTACAACCTCCTTTCAGGTAGCTGTAGAGAGCGATGAGGTCTCCCCTCAGCCTCCTTTTCTCCAGGCTAAACAACCCCAGTTCCCTCAGCCGCTCCTCATAAGACTTGCTCTCCAGACCCCTCACCAGCCTCGTTGCCCTTCTCTGGACACGCTCCAGCACCTCAATGACTTTCTTGCAGTGAGGGGCCCAAAACTGAACACAGTATTTGAGGTGCGGCCTCACCAGTGCCAAGGACAGGGGCACGATCACTTCCCTACTCCTGCTGGCCACACTATTTCTGATACAAGCCAGGATGCTCTTGGCCTTCTTGGCCGCCTGGGCACACTGCCGGCTCATGTTCAGCTGGCTGTTGACCAACACCCCCAGGTCCTTTTCTGCCGGGCAACTTTTCAGCCACTCTTCCCCAAGCCTGTAGTGCTGCATGGGGTTGTGACCCAAGTGCAGGACCTGGCACTTGGCCTTGTTGAACCTCATACAATTGGCCTGGGCCCATCGATCCAGCCTGTCCAGATCTCTCTCTAGAGCCTTCCTACCCTCAAGCAGATCAACACTCCCGCCCAACTTGGTGTCGTCTGCAAACTTACTGGGGGTGTACTCAATCCCCTCATCCAGATCATTGATAAAGATTAAACAGAACTGGCCCCAATACTGAGCCCTGGGGAACACCACTTGTGACCGGCTGCCAACTGGATTTAACTCCATTCACCACAACTCTTTGGGCCTGGCCATCCAGCCAGTTTTTTACCCAGCAAAGAGTACGCCCATCCAAGCCATGAGCAGCCAGTTTCTCCAGGAGAATGCTGCGGGAAACAGTGTCAAAAGCTTTACTAAAGCTTAGGTAGACCATATCCACAGCCTTTCCCTCATCCACTAAGCGGGTCACCTTGTCATAGAAGGAGATCAGGTCAGTCAAGCAGGACCTGCCTTTCATAAACCCATGCTGACTCAGCCTAATCACCTGGTTGTCCTGTACATGCCACATGATGGCACTCAAGATGATCTGTTCTATAACCTTCCCTGGCACCAGGGTCAGACTGACAGGCCTGTAGTTCCCCAGATCCTCGTTCTGGCCCTTCTTGTAGATGGGCATCACATCTGCTAACTTCCAGTCAACTGGGACCTCCACAGTTTGCCAGGACTGCTGATAAATGATGGAAAGTGGCTTGGTGAGCACTTCCGCCAGCTTTCTCAGTACTCTTGGGTGGATCCTATCTAGCCCCATAGACTTGCTTTGTTATTGATTGCTATTAATATTGATTGGTGTGACTGTTGAAATGTTTATTTGCTTTCCTGGTGGTAATTTTGTAGGAACTTGTAATATATATCTACTTACTTTACTAACCATAAGTATACTTGCTTTGTTAGTGGTGGTCTGTAATAATCTGTAAAACAGTAAAGAGATTTAGGAAATAAAGCCTTCATGTGCTTGGGTATTAAGGAATCCTGCAAACCGACCATTGTGATCTCTATACACCTCCAGGATATGTAACCCTTCCAGGTCGTGACACACCCCTAAGTTTCACTGATCGTTTGGGCTCCAGGTAAATGCCCCTTTCCATGTGATCACCAAAAAGTTTCATTTGCAACGAGTCATGTCCTCATTCACCTGGAAGTTGGTCTTTAAATTGTGTAAGAAAGTGAACATACACAATCTATAAAAAAAGCCACCTGGAAGATGCTACCTATGACTTCATCACTGAAATTCTTAATGGGTTATCAAACAGCAGGTGCAGCTAATAATGCTAAATAAGAGAGCAAGCACAATCCATTCCCCATCCTGCTTGTCTTTCTGTATGCAGGTGTCAAGACTTACTGCATTAAAATTAGAAGCTTCTGGTAATTTATAAATGGTGAAATAAGCATGGGGTTGTGAAATGACTTTTCAAATGGTCACTCAATAGCCCCATGTTACTTGAGAGCAAGCAAATGCACTTTATGACATTGTTATACAAGTTGCAGATGATGATGGTAAACAATGAGAAAGTGTTCCATTTAGGAAGGAGAAAAGTATATCACATTGTTTTAATTTACGCAGAAGACTGTAGTCAATTTTGTAACCATCTAAGAACAACTGTGTCTATTAAATAGAACTGTTGCAGTTTCAGAAGTCTTCCATGACCAAACACCAAGTCTTTAAACGGAACCAGTTCAACTACAGTTCAACAAAAAGAACATGTCTAAGATGTAATAAGGGACAAAACAATTTTTTATCACAAGTACAGAGAAAGCCAGCAATAGTAGCCGAAACCCAATACCTTGATCAAGCCAGATCTCCAAGAGCCAGAGCTAATCATCATCTATTTTCACTTCATTTCATAGTGAAAGGTATGCAGGAAAAAATAAGTGTGTGTAACAGTTTCTTCATAACAGCAGCTTTAACATCTTTTTGTAAATGCAGGTGGTGATGCAACAAACCTACCAGATCCTAAGATCCCTTTGCAGCTGGGGAAACAGCATCATAATTCACAAAATAGCTGAGGTTTGGGAGCTCATCTAGTAGCCATCCTTCCTCTCCACTCCCACACATTCAACTCCCTGAGCAGAAAGGGAAAGACTGGGTTGACAATTTAATACCCCCGTGGTTATGTTAGCATTGCACTCCTGCCAAATGAAATGTGGAACTACTGCCTCTCATCCACACTGGAGGGGGCATCCTCTTTTTCTCAGTGTATACTAGTGACACAAATCTAAGAATTACTCATGCAGAGAGGAACAAAATCAGCTGGGTGCAACTGCTGATGAGACCATGTTTTGCCTTCTGAAGAACGGAAGGGGTCAAAACAACTACCCAGAGAGAGCACGCAAGGAAGTGAGTTCTCCAGAACTCCATTCCAGACCTTGTTCTGCCACAACTAGTTAAATCTGAGGGAGTCATCTTCAAAGCCACAGTCTGACCACATGTTGTTTGTCTTCAGTAAGCCTTAACAAGGTAATGGGGTTAACATCAGTTGTCTGAATCCAAATATAAAGTACACGTGCACGCACACACACATGCACACAATATGTGGTCACATTCAAACTGCTGAGTTTTTTCATGGAATCACAGAACATTTCAAGTTGTAAGGGACCCATAAGGACCATCGAGTCCAACTCCCTGCTTCTCACAGGACTACCTAAAACTAAACCATATGACTAAAAGCATCATCCAGACACTCCTTGAATTCTGACAGGCTTGGTGCTGTGACCACTTCCCTGGGGAGCCTGTTCCAGTGACCGACCACCCTCTCAGTGAAGAACCTTTTCCTACTGTCCAACCTGAACTTCCTCTGACGCAGCTTCATTCCATTTCCTCGTGTCCTATTGCTGGTCACCAGAGAGAAGAGATCAGCACCTCCCCCTCCACTGCCCCTCTTGAGGAAGTTGTAGGCTGCAACAAGGTCACCCCTCAGCTTTCTCTTCTCCAAGCTGAGCAAACCAAGTGACCTCAGACACTCCCCATTAAGTCTTGCCCTTGAGGCCTTTCACCACCTTGGTCGCCCTCCCCTGGACACGCTCCAATAGTCTGATGTCCTTGTATTGAGGCACCCAGAACTGCACACACTACTCGAGGTGGGGCCGCACCCGTGCAGTGTAGAGTGGGACAATTGCCTCCCTCGACCGGCTAGCGATGCTGTGCTTGATGCACCCCAGGACATGGTTGGCCCTTTTGGCTGCCAGGGCACACTGTTGACTCATATTCAATTTGCCATCAACCCAGACCCCCAGATGTCTTTTCCATGGGGCTGCTCTCCAGCCTCGTCCCACAATTTGTATGTATAACCAGGATTACCCCATCCCATGTGGAGAATCCAGCACTTTATCTTGTTAAATTTCATATGGTTGGTGATTGCCCAGCTCCCTAGTCTATCCAGATCTCTCTGTAAGGCCTCTCTAACCTCAAGGGAGTCTACAGCTCCTCCCGGTTTAGTATCATCAGCAAATGTACTTAATGTACATTCGATTCCTGCATCCAGATCATTTATAAAAATATTGAAGACAACTGGCCCTAAAATCGAGCCCTGGGGAACCCCACCGGTGACTGGCCTGATGTAACCCCATTTACTATAACTCTTCAAGCCTGATCCGTCAGCCGGTTGCTCACCCAACATATTTTGGACTTGTCTAGCTGTGTGCTGGACATTTTGTCCAGAAGGATACTGTGAGAGACAGTATCAAAAGCTTTGTTAAAATCAAAAAATACCGCATCTACTGGCTTCCCTTGGTCAGCTAAATGGGTGACCTTGTCATAAAAGGAAATTAAGCTGGTTAAGCAGGACTTTCCCCTCGTGAACCTGTGTTGGCTATGACCAATGACTGCGTTGCCTCTCAAGTGTTTTTCAGTAACTCCCAGAATAACCTTCGCCGTAGTTTTACCAGGCACTGAAGTGAGACTGACAGGCCTGCAATTACCAGCGTCTTCCTTCTTTCCCTTCTTGAAAATTGGGACATTTGCCAGCTTCCAGTCGACTGGGACCTCTCCAGGCTCCCAAGACCATTGACAAATAATGGAGAGAGGTCCCGTAATGACATCCACCAGTTCTTCCAGAAGCCTGGGATAAATTCCTTTGGGCCCCATAGATTTATGCACATCCAGCTGGAGCAGCAAGTCTCAAACAAGTTCAGGGTTGGCTGCAAGTTTATCATCCCTGCCAGCACAGTCTTCCAACACAGGGCTCTGGGGGTCCCAGGGCCCATCATCGGTGTTGGAGACAGAGGCAAAGAAGGCATTAAACATCTCCGCTTTGTCTACACCCCTATTTATGAGGTGACCGAACTCATCAAGCAACGGACCAATTTTATCTCCGATTCTCCTTTTTATAAGCTTGTTTCAGTTTCTCATTTTTGAAACACTCTACATAGCTCAATCATAATGTTAGACCATAAGTATTTCAATATTTTCTATTTTCTCATCATTAGTTACTCAGCTTTGAACAACTTGAGCAACACAATTCCGTAAATTCTAGCAGCACGGTCTTCAAAGCTTATCTGTTGAAATACAAAGATATTTACCCTCAAGAATTTAGAACATGTAAGTGATCTAGCAATGAAAGTTTCACTCATTAGCAGAATTAGTCCAGGGAAGAGATCAGTGTCTTTCCTGAGAAATGTTCAGTTGAAAGCTTGATAAAAATCAACCAAGTGACCAACCAGCTCATCTCTCCCTTTTCTCCCATGTAACTCAGGTGGCTGAACACAGGAAAGCGAAGTCCTGAATTTACTATTATTTTTGAAACCCAGTCTATTTCTGGATGCATTCAATTAGAGAAGCCTCTTCTCTGGCAACCCTCCATGCTAATCAAGTTTCTCAGCCGTAACAATATTTGGGGGTGGGGAGGTGTTCCCTCTTTCCAATACCCAGCTGCAAAAATGCTTCCTATGAAAAGGACATAAAAAAAAAAAAAAAAAGTAACAGACACGCTTTTTGTCTGTAACTATCTGCTCTGGGAAAAGCTAATTTATTAACTATATTTCAAAGACAAATCAACCTGGTAATTCCCAAATGACCTGAAGTCAAGGAAGATGCTGAGTGCAATAAATCCCCACTTTTCTATATAAGCAGAATATACAGAATAAAGAATATCTTTTCCCCAAACAGGACACGCAGCATTACATCCCCCCCAATCCAATACACAATTAACTATTTTAACTATTTCAGTTCATGACATTCCATCTTAATGCTTCAAAATACTAGATTCTGGGGCATAAGGCAATGCACTGCTGGAAAAATAATTACATTTTCATATAAATAAATTAAATTTTCACCTGTAAAACAAAAATATGCATGCCTGGCACTGCAGTAATGCATTTTAAACATTCACCACCACAGACAGACCACTGCCAAATGTTACCTGAAAGAACTTTTTTTCCTACTATTTTATTCAACCAGCAGCCTATTAAAAAGCCAAAATTTGAAGTTTTATATTAATATTATAATCAACTAAAATCAGAACATGAACAACAGGCACCACAGTGGTAATAACAGCATCTTATTCTGGCTCCTCTGTAACTTAATTATGTAGGGACTGAAGAACAACTTGCATAATGAAAAAAAAAAATCTTACTAAACAGAAAAAAAACCCAATCATTAATTTTTGTAACACAAGAGCAGAGACACAAGAACAGACAAGTTTGGCAAGCAGAGTAGGTGTCACCTGGACAAATACTAGCTTTCAACGCAGAGGTAGTGAATCCAGTAGAACTCATAATACAACTGGCTGCTTCTACTCAAGTAGCAGAAAATCAGTTGGCCAGTCTGATAAAAATCTTTAAAATTTCATTTTAGTGGTCTTGTTAGAAATTAGGACCTTAAATAGCATTTGTTTTTCCATGTTTTGATCAGATTTCCATTTCTGTAGATGGTATCTCACACCTGCTTCCAGCTCTACCTTGGCAAACTCACTTGGTAGAATAACATGAATGATAAACGTCATAATAAATCAAATTACCATAAGATCATAGAATAGTTTGTGTTGGAAGGGACCTCTAAAGGTCATCTAGTCCAACCCCCCTGCAATGAGCGGGAACATCTTCCACTAGATCAGGTTGCTCAGAGCCCCGTCCAACCTGACCTTGGATGTTTCAAGGGATGGGATATCTACCAACTCTCTGGGCAACCTGTTCCAGTGCTTCACCACCCTCAGCGTAAGAAATGCCTTCCCTGTATCTTATCTAAATCTACCCCCCTTTAGTTTAAAACCATTACCCCTTGTCCTATCACTACAGGCTAAACAACCCCAACTCTCTCAGCCTTTCTTCAGAGGAGAGGTGTTGCATCCCCCTCATCATTTTTGTGGCCCCCTTATGGACCCGCTCCAACAGGTCTGTGTCTTTCCTGTGCTGAGGACTCCAGAGCTGGACGCAGTACTGCAGGTGGGGTCTCACCAGAGCAGAGGAGAGGGGCAGAATCCCCTCCCTCGATCTGCTGGCCACACTTCTTTTGATGCAGCCCAGGATATGACTGGCCTTCTGGGCTGCAAGCGCACATTGCTGGCTCACATCCAGCTTTTCATCCACCAGTACCCCCAAGTCCTTCTCGGCAGGGCTGCTCTCAATCCCTTCACCCCCCAGCCTGTGTTGATACTGGGGGTTGCCCCAACCCAGGTGCAGGACCTTGCACTTGGCCTTGTTGTACCTCATGAGGTTCACAGGGGCCCACTTCTCGAGCTTGTCCAGGTCCCTCTGGATGGCATCCCGTCCCTCTGGCGTGTTGACCGCACCACTCAGCTTGGTGTCATCTGCAAACTTGCTGCGGGTGCACTCGATCCCACTATGTCATTGATGAAGATATTAAACAGTACCACTCCCAATAGGGACCCCTGAAGGACACCACTCGTCACCAATCTCCACCTGCACATTGAGCCGTTGACCACTACGCTCTGATGTGACCATCCAACCAATTCCTCACCCACCGGACAGTCCACCCATCAAATCCATACCTCTCCAATTTAGATCAAACTAATCTGCTATTTTAATCTAACTTCTTCCTACGATTCTGCTAGCCACACATCAAACTTCGAGGCACTACAATGGATACATACTTTAGACATGAATATCACCAGTAAGAACTAAGAATATGTTTGATGTCAAGGTCGGTGGTTCTCAAGCCGTGGAACACTAGGCTGCCAAGAGAAATGTCCACCTCCAACTTTTAAGTGCTACTTAAGGGTCACGGAATAAGGAGGCTCCAGGAAGAGCCTCCCCCCTTCAGAAAATTCATTTTGTGTGGTCTGCTAAGAGATAACTGCCTGATTAAGTCACACAATTAAAAGTAGCACACAGATTTCCTAAAAGACAAAAGAAAGTTCAGATCCATTAGCAGAAATAAAATAAAAATAATAAAGTAAGCAGCAAGGAAATGAAAACTTTAAAGTTTGCATGAATATGCTCCTTATTGTTACCTATTATCATCCTAAGTCTTCAAAACCAGCAAATCAGGAAGGAACATGTATCACTCACATATTAATTTAAGGGCAGACCAGATACTGCTCCACACTTTTCAGTCAAAGATTGTTAAGGTTTTAGGTAGAACTTGCAAAATTGTTCAAGTTATTTCTACCACTGATACCCACCTTTCACTGCCACACTTGAGCAAATTCCTTTTGCAGGAAATTCATATTATATCTCAAATAAATTCCAGGCCTGGGGGGAAATGCAAGTCACAGAAAACAGACTGAGGACAAAGTTCTACCCTACTGTCATCCTATGTGAGTTGAGCAGCCTTTGGCACACCCGTCTTTCCAAAGCATACCGCCCTTCTCCAGCACTGCTTGAAGTTAAAATAAACCATTACCCCGGTATTCAAATACATACAGACAACAATGTAGACTCAAATTGCATCTACTGTACACTGAAAGTGATAGAATTACACAAAAATTTAGTTCTTTTACTTAACTGAGGATTTTCGCACTGGTATGCAGTTTACTTACTCACTACATTAATTTAATTTGAATTAATTTCCCTTTAGAAGAATTACCTATTTTCTAGGGAATTATAATTCATAAATGTATATGCACTCTTTAAAAAAATGAAATGAACAATTTTTTCAATATACATAAGCATATTTCTTCTATTGCACTAAACAAAACAATAACATGCACTTGTTTTCTTGAGTCATTTTGCTGTTTCCTATTAATTCATAGAAGACTGAAATGGAGATGAAGCAGGGAGAGAAAACACAATATAGTCAAGTTTTATCAAATGCATACATAGTTTTATTCCCAAGTCCAAGGAATCCCATGTGAGATGGGATATTAACCTTAAATAAGGACAATGACACATTAAAATTGGACAATCCTCAATTATTTTTGGTAAATAAAAACTGAAAATTGTTGACTGTTTCTCTAAATCAAATAATGACTTTGTACTGGATGCACAAAGTTATGTTACATAACTTTGGAATAAAACTTTAAAATTCAATTGTTTGAAAAAATATTGCATGGAAAATCTTGTAAATGTCCTTCTTTCTCTGTCTTCAGTAATTCAGCCTATTCAAAAACACAGTTTGGAAGACAGAACTTCCAACGTAGAGGGGCTTATTTTGAAAGTTACTATTACAAAAAGTTACCAGGAGAACAGGTCATGTATTTCAAGTCCACATTATTTTTGTGACACTTTGTTGTGATGGCTGTCAGTCAGTTATTCATATTTGTTTCAATGGTCTCTGTAAGACCATTACTTTTGTTCTCTTCTAGGTAAGTAGCTCTTTTCTTAGTAAAAGTAGCAAACAGTGTATCCATCATTCCCAAAACTTCTAGTAGTTCCTCTTGATAGTCAATCTCTTTTCCTATGGCTTCCTGAAGTCTCAAGAATTGTCTATCAACAATTGCTGACTGTCCAACCACAGGCTGATAAATGTCTGTAAAGAAAAAAGTCACTTAAGAATCCACATATCTATGAAAACGTGAAAATTATATTAGCTAGTTAGAGATGCATTTAAGGATTCTAGCAAAAGTCCAACATTGTGGACAAATAAGACAACTTTAATGGTGTTCTGAAAACAGTGTTAATTACTGGTATGTACTCACAGTAACAGTAAGTGAAACTAACAGAAATTTTTACGACCTCAAATGCTATTTCTGCCTCATTGGAGAAGCAGAAGTCACTTGTATTATGTAAGTATAGAAACATGAAGTATCAAAGATACTTAGAGACCATGAGAGCTTCCTCCAGCCGGAGCAAATCAGATACTTACCGTGGTCAAAGTTATCTGGCAGTATCTCTTTTTGGATCATTCTCCTGACACTGAGTCCATAGTTATAAACAAACCCATAAAGGTTTGGTTTCTTAAAAATGTGGCTCTTTTTACCTTATTTCCAAGCTAGCTATATGGCTTTGAGAATATTTTTGAGTTGTACTTACCAGTGATCATATCTGCAACCGTCACCAGTACAGGTGTAAATCTAGGCTCAATCACACGCCTGCAAAATTAGAAGACATCCCAATTTTACTGGTTTTGCCAACTGCACTTCTCTCACCAACAAGCAGCTTTCTCATACAGGCACAAAGACAATTTTTTCTTCATTAAAAGATGTCACAGAACAGCAGTCAAAGAGGCGAGTCAAAAAAGCTACATGTGGTATTTACCCTCCTCCTTTCAGAAAGGCAGTGTGGGTTGGAGGACTGGCAAAAACCTCAGGTACATGAAGACACGAGTTTCATTGAGGAAACAGAAAATAATAGACTAAGCATAGAAATGTCTGCCAAAGTAAAATATACTGTCTCATACTATCAGCAAAATTTTTTTGCGCTAACAGGTAAACTAGTTCAGTACTGTGAGTGAAATCCCAGACCTTGATATGAGAAAGCAGAAGGCATGTGAGATTTCAAGAGTGCCAGTGCTCCACCCGCGATCTGTTGAGACTGTGGCAAAAGCTATTAAGAAATACAGGTCTCAAAATAGTCAGAGAGAACTCTCATTAAAATAATACCTTGCCACAAAGGTAAGAAGGAGATTAACTTGCTTCTCGTCTCGGCCTGCAAGTGCACTCCTCAGTGTTCCTCTGCGATGTAGTTCCTGCATGACTGCAACCGTAACTTCAGGAGTATAAAGCCTGATGGGTGGCTGGACATATATAAGAAGAGTTTAGTACCACAGCAACATCTTTACACACAAAACAGCACTGATATCAGCAAAACCAAAATGGAACCCACACAAGTTTGATTCCTTTCTAGCTATACACTGAACTAAAGTTAGTTTGACATATAGAAAAAATCCACATCAGATCCCAGCACACAACTCTGATGAGACAAAAAACAATGCCTTACCTCCAGTACCGCATCAAGGGCCTTGGAAGACTGAAAGCTCTTCAGCAGCTTGTCATATTTCCTCAAAACACGTTTTACAGGTTTACTGACACAGAAATCTTCCTAGAATTGAAAGACAAGTTCAGAGTAAGACACACACACACATAATGGATTAGATGTATTACCATGAACAAGCTTATATGTCTTTGTATCTTCCATCCCTTCCCTTTCTTCAGCACACACCAAAAAAAACCCCGAAATTTTGAGGAGTGCTTCAGTATACATTTTCTCACACCCCTATACCTGTTTTGGCATGTAAGTTCTTCCTTTTACGTAGGTTCTATATGCTGGTTGTCTCTTCTTTCGAGACTTTTCCTTCCTTTCTTCAGGTTTTCTGTGTTTAATATTTAGCACCCCATTGGTCATGCCTACAACTATGGTTTCATCTTCAGGCTAAAACAAAGAAGTCACAGAGTTAGAAACCTAATGTTTTATTTGATGATGCATGCTCTACCATGCAGATTTTTAAATTCTTATGCTTCATGATAAGGCTCTAAGCACAGTACCATAGAGTAACTTAAGCTGGAAGGCACCTCTGTGAGATCCTGTGGTCAAATACCTTGTTCAAAACAGGGGCAGCTTCAGGGCTTTGATTGTAAGCAACATTACCCATCTAATAAACCTTTAACAAATACCTAGAGGGACTACAGCCTGACTAGTGAAGCAAGCTCAAATATGCATTAACAACCTTCTGTAAGTATAATCTATGACAGATTTTGTGGTTTGTTTGTTTTTTTCCAATGGTGTACGACTGCCTTTGGCTATTACATGCCATACAGCAGACATGAACACCACCTATGAGAAAGCTATCATGGAACAGCAGGATTTTGAGAAACATGTTCAAAATACCAGTCACTGGTATAAATTTCACCTACATAACAAAGGTTGCATGTATTTGATGCTAAAGGTTATAATTTTAAATTATGCACTGGAGAAAAACACTGACTTTGCATATAAAATAGTGAGTTCTGACCCGTTAATAGTAACAGATAATTCTATGAAAACATTAAACATTAGCTGAATGCTCAACTGCTGGTAAGGAAAACAAAACAAATAAACAGTGTTAGGAATTACTACAGAAGAAATAAAAACTAGGAAGTCATTATGCCACTGAACAAATCCATTGTGTATCCACATCTTAAATCCTATGCAAGTCATTCTCAAAAAACAGTAGCAGATTCAGAATAAAAGAATCAAAAAAACCCAAGGACAATCAAAGATTGGCTTGATTTGAGACAGAACTCTTCAGCATGGGAAAAAAAGACAATTGAGGAGGGATATGATAAAAGCCTACAGAATTATGACAGGTATGGATGGAGATAAGCTGGTCAATGTCTCATTTAGGGGCATCAAATGAAGCTAATGAAGGTTCAGATAGAACAAAACGAGGCAATGCTTCACACAACAAGCAGCAGAAACATGGAACTCCGTGTCAAGGAACCTAATGAAGGTTAAAAGTTTGTCCAAGCTCAAGGAATCTAGTGAAGGTTAAGTTTGTCCAAGCTTAAGGAGAGACTGAGCAGGTTTATGTAAGAGAAATTCTTCGAATTACACAGAAACTACACTCTGATGAGCTGATTTCTCATCTGAAAGTGAGTTTGGGAGAATATCAGAAAACTTATCATACACACTTGCTCTGTTTTTAGTTTTCCATATGCATCTACATAAGTAGATGGCTATAGTTGGAAGCAGCATCTTGAATTAGACCAGCCTTTGGCTTGAGCCAGTAGAGCCAGTCTTATGTTCTCATATGACCACTTAAAACTAAGGGTTTTAGTCAATAGGAAACAAAAGATTATGTTTCAAGAGATATATACACAGCTCTAGAGATGCCAAACAACAGGTATTGCATGTTTTGCAGCTGCTGTAGAGTCTTAAAGGGTATGGGGTTTTTTTTTTAAGTTCTGTACTCTTCACCTCAACCAAAATAATTCAAAACTCATTTAGCTCTAGCTCCCTAGGTAATAAGGTAGGAAATAAATAAAGGAGGACATCCCCTCCACACAAATGTTCCCCTAGGTTCCAGAAGAGCAGGACAATAGTAAAGTAGCAAAGGTAGTAAAGATCCCTCACAGTCCCTTTTACATGTCCTTCAGAGGCTATGTAAGAAGGTGACTACATGACGACAGCATTGTTCTAAGAAGTGGTACCAGCCTCCAAATTTCTGGCCAAATGTTTCAGAGAAATGAGAGTCTTTGTTTTCTGTTTCCAAGACACGTGCCTTGGCAAACAAGTTTTTTTATGCTCATACCTCATGCCCTCTCCTCTTTTCTTGCTCAGACCCACCTGACACCAACAACTTTTAAGACAAGTTCACCATATTCTAAATGTCTCAGCAAATTAACTACTTTTTTTCTTTTATCACTGCCAGACAAGAGGACTCACAAGGTTCCTGAAAGGCAAAAGATGAGTACAATCTTCTTAAAGTCAAAGGGCTTCTCTTCTAAACTGAATACTTTCCCTATGATATATACTGTCCTTGATAAACACACAATTTTGTACAGATCTAATCAGGTAACATCTGGCATCTGAATGTATTATGTTTAAAACCTCTTAATGCATTTTTTTTACTCAGGAGGAATATATTCAGTCATCCTACTTTGCATGTACAGCATTCTTCCGAAACACCCAATAGCAATGAAAGCAAAAATTAATTACTTCAGTGACTTAGGAGGCATCAGTAATTACCTTGCCTAGAAAGATTTTTAATGTACTTACCGACAATGCAAGACTGAGGATGGATGTTGCATAGTTAAAGCTGTGGACTACTTTGTAGGAAGTAGTACTGTAAATCTTCACATGCCTATACAGAAGAGTAATGATTAAAACCTCGTTACTAATGCCTTATTGTAGACACTTTACAGGAATTTCACCACTCTCAACTTCTGTAGATCATTTAAGGAAGCTGAGTATTTATACAAAGCATTCTTCAGACTACCACTGAGCTTCTTAGTTATTACCTCTCCTGCAATAGAAAGGTTCTGTTAAAAGATACACAAAAGTCAAGAAAGGATTACCCTTACCCAAAAAAGATGAAACTGGGGCACGGACAGAAGAAGAAATTGAAGGCAGATGTAGTGACTATCTGACTTCAGGAATGCTTATTAGGAAACATTAAGACAGCATTTCTTCAAATTTGTTCTTAAATTTTAAATGTAAGATCTATTGACAATTTCTAGAAGTAAATCCATAGATATTCTTGTATCCAGCTGCTCTTTAATGATTTGGTTGAAGGTAGGAAATATTTAACAAATGGGAAAACAAAACATTATCTTACAACAAGTACGAACTTTAGTGTTGTGAGCACTGAGTGACAAATAACTGCACAGCTCGTGTGATCCTTCAGCTTATGCTTTGTAATCATAAAGCCTGAGGAAGCCTAAGAAGTACAGGAAGGAAGGAGGGAGGGAAGGAGAGAACAGACCACTGTCATTTCAGACCACTTGATATTTCTAATGTCTCAGAGACAACAGATTGAGTACCGGTACTCAGCAACTCAACCCAAACAAACAAAAAAGCAAGGAGGACATATTTTACCTGTGCCCGTTGGGTACAAAAAGCAACAGCACAGCAGAGCGACACAAAAAACAGTCTCTTTAAAGGTCAATATTAATACACTTTCAGTTATTTAAACTATATTAAAGTAAAGTTAAGAACAGTTACTTTACGGAGACTGCAAAGGTCAGTTTAGAGATTCAGGAAAATGAACACTTATTCAGAAGTTCCCCACATGCATTCCCAAATGGCACATGCCACCCTTACTGACGTTCAGGCTAATAAGAGGAAAAGGTTGATGCATATTGCAGTATGTACCTTGGCCCCAAGACACGTTTTCAAGTAAGTTATATCTCTAACAGTTAAAAAGTGTTTAAGCCCAAAAAACATGCAGAGATTCACACTGATGTATAACAACTTTCAAAGGAAAAAAGTACTAATGAATGTCGATCACAACAAAGCCACAAGATATACTAACCTGTCCAGGGATCCTGACAGTAACCTTTGTCCAGAGCTGTTCAGGCATAAACAAGTTACAGTTTTATGGTGATTTTTAAGTGAAACTAGTAACTGTCCGCCTTTTAGTACATCCCAAACTTTGACATATCGACCTCCTGTAAGAAGGAAACACACAAAACAGTTCGGCATACGTACACATTCACACTTCTCAGGAGAAGTTTTCACAGAGTGATACAGTGCCTCCTTCGTAACACCGAATTTTCTGTACCTACGCACCATCCCCATCCATTATGACTATCTCCTAGGACAAGACACACTACAAGCTTGCTCTTTTTTAGGCCATTCTGCAGGCACAGCTGAATGATTCAACATACTCCTTACCAAAAATAGTCTAGATACCACTGTGTTACAGGACTGCTGATGCAATGGCGAAAAGAGACTAAAAAACATTGTCATCATTAAGAGAAAGATACAGTTCCATCTTTTCAAAACTTCTTAAGTATGTTTATTCCTTCACTTTAGCACTGGGCTAATTGAAGTCTGTACCTTGTCATAAAAATGTCTTTCTCTTTTGAACCAACTACAAGAAAAATCAAAGCAGAGACAAAAAGACCCCTACCTTCACCCTCCAAATCAACACAGATTCCTAAAGAAGATCTTTGAGAAATCCAGCTGTTACATCACCTACCACTTCATTGCCAAATGAAAACACTGCACAAGAAAGAATCAGCTGAAATATTTCTCAAATTAGGGCCACAGAAAAGAAATTTGATTTTACTAAGTACCTGCAGATACTAGAAGCCCACCAGAAGGGAAGAGAAGCACACTCTCCACAGGCTGGCCGTGTTCTATTGTCATGACACTACTTTTTGTTCGTGCATCAAATAGTTTCACAGTGTGATCATAGGAACCTGCAAACAACACCGTAAATAGCTTCAGTTTCATCATGTCAATTATTTCAGGAACTAAAACAGCCACGTCCTACTATCTAAAGGAGCTCCTGCCAAACGGAAACAGTTTTAAACCATACACTTGGAACACCTTATTGTTTACCTTGGTTAATTTACAGCCTTCAGGCAACATAAGTCTTCTAATTCTAGCCCTAGCAACATGTTAGGCCTTAAAAGTAATTTAAGTCTTAATTTTATTTCCTTTCCATTAATCAAATGTATTTATAACAATAAATATCAGGCAACCTGATGAAACCTAGTCTCTTGTGCCTCCTGAAGTAAGGAATACTTGTTTTTTCACAGCAATTTACCGCAGATTAATAGAAAGATACTGCTAGGAAAACCAAAAGCAACTGGTTTCAAATAACTCCTCATGTGACTTTCCATTTTTGAGTCTGCCAGTACAGGGCTGTACAAACTACAATGGAACTGGTGTTCTCCTCCGGAAACCTGATAAAACACTTCAGTCAATCCCAACTAAAGGATATGTTCACAGATTGTCTTAAAACTTAAAGGCCAGTCAGAACAGTCCCATTAACCCTAACAGGCTAAAGCAAAAAGATGTTAAAAATTAGTTCACTCAGAGTTTCCCTACAAACATCAGCGTCAAGCTTAAAGAGCAAGCAAAAAGGAAACAACAAAGTAGGCACTGAGTAGGAAAAGAGATTCTCCATGTTTAAAATACAATAAACAAGATCCTACTGTATAAAAAACTATCTGCATTTTTCTTCAATCCAAAAGAAGCATATATAAAAAAGAAAATCAAACCTGTTATAAAGACATCTGCATTCACTTTACTTGCACAGCCGCATCTCACATAGTCAGTATGTTCACTGTATGAGACGATTTCTGTAGCACTCGGAATATCCCACAGATTTGATGAATAATCATCACCACCAGAAAATATTCGGTATTTATCAGACAGGAAGCCCACTACATGAACAGCTCTAGAAACCAAAGTCCACAATATCCAAAGTTAAAATATATACTTGTTTCTAGAACAGTTAGTCTATTTGAAGAGCTTATTAAAGTATTCTCTCTAACTTAGAAGTGCACAGTATTTACTGTTGGAAGTTACAAAGCCTCACGTTACAGGTTAAAAACACTGTTTTTATATTTCCAGCCAGAAAAGGGTCATGCTGACAGATGCTTACCTAAGCACTGATATGATCTGCCTTAAAGGTTTTACAGGTCTACTAGGTGTTCATTTAAAAGCTGTAAGTTCTGCATTTGTTACTTAGAGATCTAGGTACTAGCACCGTCCTTTAGAAAAAATTTATAACAGTGACTTTTAAGTACGACTGGGTTGGACACTCTTCTTGTCCTTTAAAATGACTATTTAAATCTGTATTATCATTGTAACTGCCCAACAGAGAAAGACTTTGACAGAAAACACAGATACCCTAAATCTTGTTACAATTAACCTAGTGGTTAGGACATAAGATAATACCCAATCTACAACTACAGACCTCAAATAGAAACACTCTCAAGGTCTGCCTGTGTGCTTTCCTGTGAAAGGGGGTTTGTTGTTGTTCAACAAACAACTTATCTGTTGTGCAAATAAAACACGTATTGGTCTTCCACAGCACAGCAATCTGTTTAATCTAAGCATTATCATTGTCTTCTCCTCACTGGTACATCAGAACTCCCCTTCTAACCCGTTCCCCACCCCACCATCATGCACATTTTCTGTTTTGTTTTTTTAAGGGATTCCTGCTCTTCCTGGCATATTTCTTCACTGTTCTTGTTTAGCCACTTTTTAGAATTCTTTTCCTGCCAGCATCAAATAAAATGTGGTTATCAGCACCATGTAGTCACAAGACTATGTCTACACAACATATTAACAGACACTTACCTAAATTAGAAAATGTAGTTATTCTTCCACGTGCTCAATCCATATTTTAGAATTTTAAAAAGTCCCTCCAATTCTGAATTAAATTTAAAAATCTAATTTTCAGTAAGATCTACGTGAGACAGTTGCAAGCAACATAGACCAATATCATTCAGATTTTCAGCAACGTACAAAGCAGACATATGTAAATACACCAAACAAGCTTATGCACACAAAGAAAAAACCAAGACTGTCTTACTTAGTATGACCATCAAATTGTCTCAGCGGTGCTTTTCCATTAATGTCAAAGAGGCGAATGCTACCTTCCTCGCTGCCAGCAACAAGTAGATTGCCATCATCTCTGTGTGTGGCACAATAAGCCGCATCTTTGAAGCGAGAAAATGTTTTGATTGGTTCCTGAGAGTAACGACCATAAATGTGGATCTAGCAAAACAAGAAGACATTACGTTAGCTCATATGATACCAGCTGAAGGACAAGAACATAAAAACCTCAGAAAAGTCACTTACCCTTGAGGAGGCTGTGACAGCATAGTTATATGGAGGAACCGGGGAGAAGTCAATTTTATTTACTGCACCAAATTCCTTTATCTGAACAGGTGTCTAAAACAATTGCAATAAAGATCATTAAATGCGCATACGCACACCATCAAAAATGAAAACAGCAAAACAAAACCTGTTCTTCCTACAGAGAGCTCAAAATTCCATTTAGAGCCAAGTTACTTTTTAAACACAATCCTGCTGAGTTTCTCTTCTGCCAGGCTACTTCTGCTCTTATAATTTTTTTCCAATTCACGCGTTACAACTGACCCATTAATTATTTGTTTTGAGGAAAAAACAACCTTATTCGCTCACGCAAGCCTAAAAATACTCTGATTACTCGCACGAAAGCAGTAAAAAAAAATACTCTAGGACAACAGCTACGTCTGTTGGGCCGACGTGGGGCACAAGTCAGCCTCGTTTCCTAGGAAGCCGTTTAACGGGTTTCAGGGAGATACTGAAGAACCGCTTCTAACCGAAAGCCGCAAGAGCTGGTAGAAAAAGCACGGACCCGAGCGCAGACCCCGCGCCAGCCACGGGGTCACAGGGGCCGGCCCGCCGCCCCAAGCCCCCCGCGCCGCAGAGGGCTGCCTCCTACCTTGTAGCCCCGCCAGTACACCGTGTCCTGCGTGATCCTCTCCCCGAGCTTGGGGAACGCCTGAACCACCACCGGTTTGTACGTGGCCATGCCCGACCAGGAGCGGGGGCCGCCGGGCGAGGGCGAGGCCAAGGCCCGCGCGGCGCCTCCTCACGGAGCGGCGGCCGCCGCCGAGTCGCGCTCCCGCCTGCGGGCCCGGCCAGGCGGGTGGCTCTCCGGGAGGAGCTCGGGGAGGGCCGAACCGATCCGCGCCGCCTGAGGGGGCGAGGGCCACGCTGCGCCCCGCCGCCGCGGCCGCTATGGCGAGCCCCACGCCCGCCTCGAGGAGAGCCAACGCGCCCGTGTGGGCAGTACGTCGTCAGGAGGCGACTCTCCCTAGCCAATCGCCGCCGCGGCTATGGAGCGTCACTTCCGCCCTGCCGCCGGCGGGGCGGTAGGGCGTCACTTCCTCCTCCCTGTCAGCGGCCAGAACGGGGGCGCAGAGGTGAGGCCGGGCCGCCGGGAGCGGAGCCGCGGGCCGGTTCTGCTGGAGGGGCTCCCGGGCGGCGGGTGCTCCGCGGCGTCCGTGGAGGAGGGCGGCGGCGGCGGCAGCAGCTCGCCTTCGGGCCTTTTGTCCCGGAGCCGGCGGCCTGCGGTGTGGGGGGAGGGCTCCAGGAGTGCCCGGGGCTGCTAAGGCCGCTCCGCCTACCGGGCGCTGCCGCGGAGCCCGGCCGGACATGAGGCTTCCCGCGGTGCTGTCAAAAAGCCCCGGGTATTCTGGGATGTTTTGCTGTCCTCGATCTAAAAGGGGATTTATCATTTTCCTGCGCGTACGGCAGAAGCCCTTTATTTCACTCAGGTTATGAAAAGACTTAGAGTCGTAAAGCGACATAAAGTCCCTTTAACTTTTCCTTCACGTCTAATGTTTTTAGGCAATACGGTCATCTTCTCCTCATAGCTTGTTCCTGTCTTGGTATAAACGTGGTTGGTTGTGGTGGCTTTTTTATTGCAACCAGACTAATACTCCGAAACGTCACTTAGAGGAAACTCCTGCTGGCTTCATTATGGAATTTGGCTTAAATATCCATGTGATAAAGTTTAAATGGAGGATTTGGTCAGTAGCTTGTGACAGCAGTAAGACTGATATTTCACCAAGGTTTTGACTATCAAAACCAAATGCCATAAGCATAAATGAAGCCACATTTGGTGTCTTTTTATGCATTACTTCACCAGAATGTTGTTAACCTGTGTTACGTGTGTTCAGTTGCAGGTTGTTCAAACATCCGGATCTCTTTAGATACAGCTTGGTTGGCTGGAACTGTTCTTGGCTAGAAACTATGAAGAAGCATTTTGCATAAAACTTTCACATGACTGAGGCCATGGCATCTTCAACGAACTTAGATGCTGGGGCCCAGTTAATTGTAGAAGAATGTCCCACTAGCTACAGCCTTCCACCCATGCCGGACATTAAAGTGGAACATCAGCTTGACTCTAGCACAGAGGAAGGCCCAGCTCAGAGTGTTGCCATGGGAATGAAATTCATTTTGCCCAATAGATTTGATATGAATGTCTGCTCGCGATTTGTGAAATCTTTGAATGAGGAGGACAGTAAAAATATTCAAGACCAAGTTAACTCTGACCTTGAAGTGGCATCTGTCTTATTTAAAGGTTGAACTTTATGCTACAAATCGTTATGTATGGACTATGTCATCCTGTTAAGCTGTTATGTTTTTTTTTTTAAAAAAAAAGCCTCTGCCTTATATGTGTGTTAATCAGTAATAGTTTTCTAAGATTTGTTCCCCTAACATTTTTATTATATGCTTAATGGATTATTAGTGTAAAATTAATTTCCCCCAAGATTATTTTTTAAATCACATTTTTAATGTTTTTTTCAATCGATAAAGTAGTGGCACAAAAGGCCTGTAGTGTAATTTAGTAAGAGCTGATGCTGATTATGAAAACGAGCTTACTTCTTTTGTGTAGCATGTCTTACAACATGCTACACCTTGTTGAATGTATGTCTTTACAGAACACTACTGAAAGCACTATATGATCATTTCAACTTCAGTAGCTTTCTGCAGCACGTTTTATCTTTTCACTAGTACGATGACAAAATAACATAGGCCATGCAGTTGACTTTGTTTTATCAATATGGCTGTACAAAGCCTGTAGTTGCTGTAGCGATTGGCTCGCCAGTTCAGCTTCACGCTGCTTGAAAGCAAATCTTTCTGCAGTTGTGGATCCCTGCAGCTAATCTCCAGCCATTGCTGGGCAGTTTCATCAGAACTGATCCGTGCTTTTTCATGGCTGAGCATATCGATGGACAACAGAATTAGGACTTCTGTCTATTCCCCTTTAACAATTGTGGTTTCCAGTGCTCGCTGTAGTATTTCAGACTGTTAGTAATGTTCTTTTCATGAGGTTGAATTTGACCCATTTCCTGTAACAAATACAAACACAGACCTATTGTGGATTTTGATGATTTCTCTGATTTGTGTTGTTTGGCTGCAGTTCAGCCATTGTAATTCTCAAACTTTTTTGATTTGCAGGCCCTAAGTGCTTACTAGTGGAGCTGCAGACCTGAACGGCAAACTTAGACCCATCAGTGATAGGGTTGTTTTTCTTAGGTAACATTTGTGAACCCCTTAGAAGTAGTCCTGCGGATGCAGGGACCGCAGGTCAAAAATCCCTGGTAGGTCTCTTAATTTGATCACGTCAGCTGTAGCTATTTGATTGGCAAACAAAATGTAATTTCATTTTCATCCTGTTACCCTGTACTTTTAATTGGTTCTCTTCCCGAATTTGTGCTTGGGTTTATGATCATGAAGTTCTCTATGGTGTGAATTCAGTGTGCATGTTAGTTACCTTCCAGTCATTAATTGTTAGCGCACACTGGTGTCAAATCAATTTAGCCAATAATAGAGTTTAATCTTTCAATATGTTTTTCCAGTATTTAATCAGTTAGCTTCTTAAAAATTATTTGGCTTCTCAGCTACTTCTCAAAACCTACTTTTGAGAATTGGAGGCCAAGATAACATACGTATTTTGTAATAAAATGGCGTTAGAGTCTAATAGAAAGCTAGAAAAGTTAGTACAAATGAACACAGCAGCACTGAATGACTTCTTGAATTCTAAGTGGTGACCTGCTGTTGCATTTTATGATAGTTAGTGTGGAATATCTCTCTTCCTGCTGGATAAGTATTCATAAGGCATTCGTAATGCAGTTACAAGTTTATCCAACAGGAGCGGAAAAAGTCCTGGTGAAGAAAATTAGTGAAGGTCATCTCCACTCATGCACTGGACTGGTTAGAGCGTGGGCAAAGGGATGAGCTGAGCTGCATCATGTTACTGCACTGGAGAGGGTTAGTGAGGGTATGACAGGCTAAGTGGAGCCATCCTACCTGAAATATCCATGCCAGCTCTGTTGAAAATCTAGACAAAGGCTTACCTCATTTAGACACCAACTTGTCTCTGGGTGACGTGACACCATACCAAACCTGTGGGGTAGCAGTATTGTTTTATGCCAGAAATGAACACAGCCCCTTATTCAACTCCCACAATACACAGTGGAAAAAGCACATGTCACAAAGGTTACTTAACATGGGTTTTAAAGATCTTGTGATATTGGTGCTTTCTAGTTTGACTTAGAATCTGTGGCTTTCTTTTAATGCTCTTACTAGTACTAAAATCCTGTCTGTTTTCTCTCTTCAATGTAGCTGAATGCAACATCCACACTTCTCCTTCCCCTGGTATCCAAGTAAGACATGTTTATACTCCATCAACTACTAAGCATTTCTCACCAATAAAACAATCAACTACCCTAACTAACAAACACAGGGGAAACGAAGTCTCTACAACACCTCTGCTTGTAAACTGTAAGTATCCTTCTGCCTTACTGTTAATAATTATTTTGTGAACTGTATGTTAGATGCTTGACAGATTTGTCCGATTTTTTCTTTGGTGTTATAATGAACTTTAATATAGGAAGAAAACGTTGAGACAGTCTTGTCTAATTTCACATGGTTCCAACCATAAAATAGTAATCCACCTGCTGTATTGAATTCATGACTGAAACGTATTTTCCAGAAAGGATCCAATTCTTGATTTAAAAAATTCAGATAAAGATTTTTCTGATCCTTTCTAAGCTTTAAGTTAATGTGCTTCATATACTTGTTTTCGGAACTTGTGCATCTTGTAAAATTTATTAAAATTAGATGATTGGTAAGTGCTACAGACTGCTGCAAATGTCATGATTGTCACGGATCTTGAAAGTCAAGAAGGCAGTATTATTTATGGGGTTTTGTTTTTCTTAATTGTCAAGCATTTTCTTTATAAATTAATAATATATTAATATATATTATATAATATATATTATATTATATATATATATATATAATTATATTAATATATATATATAATATATATTATATAATAATATATTAATTTATATTAATATAAATTAATTCTCTGTAATTTACTTCATCTATAAATTATTATATAATTTATATAATTATAATTATATAAATTATAAGTCCAATGTTTAAAAAAAAAAAAGGCTGCTTGCATGGGAAGAATGAATCTGGAGCTGCAACATAGGCCTCTGAACAAAATACACAGTCTTTCTGAAAAAAAAAAATCAAACTTTCATGTAGTGAATAGGAAGAGGACAGTGAGCATTTACATATTAAGTAATCATTAGCTAATTTTGTTATTATATATTGTGGGTAATGTATTATATATTCCCTCCTGAGCACCTTTCAGACCTGCTTTAAGTTGTAATTATCAAAACCATGCACCTGTGCAGAGTTTACTGTGGGATCAGAGATTTTTTGCTTCATAATCTCTTAAGAAATATTCTGCTTTTAATTCTTGGTACTTTGTATTAAAAATAATAAAAAAGAACCAAACCACAATCTTTGTCTTCCCCTGTAGATGTCATGCTGCGTATAGTTTTGTAATGTCTGATCTATTCCACATTGTAGTGAGTGAGAGTCATGCTACGGACTTTTTTGAGCAGCATGACAGGTCTCCTGATGGCATGTGATCTCTTAGATGTCATTTTTAAACTATATAGCCTTAATTTATCAAAAGATGCATATTTTCATTTGATTAATGTTCTTAATGTGATCTTGGGTTGCTGACCAAGCAGCAGAGAAGAGAGCATGTTGCCTTGTATTACAGTCAGCGTAGGAAGTATCTTTGCTTTCTAGTATGATTTATACATTGATTAAAAAATTACCTAAACCTATGAAACTGTTTGGAAACTTTTCAGTTTTTAAGATAGTGATTCCAGTTCGGAGTATAAGGTGAAACCTATCTACACTCTCAAATCCAAGTTCTGTACTGCTCAAGCCAATGGACGTTATGCCCAGCTCCAAATAGAGCAGAGTGAAAATCGGTGTGTGTAACACATGCTTTTGCTTCCCTTTTTGCAGCTTTATCAGTTCATCAGCTGGCTGCTCAGGGAGAAATGTTATATCTGGCCACGCGTATTGAACAAGGTGAGACAGAGGGAGGTTAAATGCCTTCCTTTCCTCATCGGGACATTTGTACCATGTTGTGCTTGACTTTTTCCCCGAAGCTGTATTAAAAAAAATCATCAATTCTGGTACAGGTTGAAGGATATTTGAGGTATCTGTTCCTTGTGCGTGTGGACTATTGTTTCACGTCAGTCTTTTACTCACTCATTGCTATAATTTGGATTTTAAATTAAACATTAGCGTTAATAGGGGTTGTAGGTAGATCCCTTCCTCCCCCTGCTCCCTAGCTATATAGGTAATTCATGGAAATGAGAAGGGAGAATCTGTTAGATCGATCAGAAGACTTAATTTTTTTTATTATCTTTGTAATTTAAAACACATTTCTATTAATGGTGGCTTTCCAATTCTATTTAATTGATCAACATATAGAGCTCTGTGTTGGTAATTTAAGCCATGGCTCACACCTGCAGTATAATAGTGCTACTCATTCTGAGTTGTGTGATAGTCTTCAGTGTGACATTTGTGTGTCCATAATACCTATACAAAATTTCAACTCTACATAATGTATTGAATTGAGTACTGTCAATAGTATATTCTTATTGTAATATTAGTAATCAGCCATGCTTTCAGTGCATCTTTGTTGAAATGTTTACTGCAAAGCAGGTAATGAGTTGATGAGTCTATATACTTTGTAATAAGCCATGTGTATGGAAAGCAAATCGATTCTGGAGTGTCAGTAACAGCTAAAAATGCATATTATGGTGCTATGATAAGCATGGGATTTTTTAAGTATTTAGGTATTAAAAAAAAATTCCAACTCAACTATTTCAGTCAGCCAATTGTTAAAAAAGTTCTTTTTCCTTCTTCCAGCTGCACTAGAAGTAGACCTTGTTTCCACAAAACACCCTATTGATTACATGAGCTTTGGGGTGAATGGAGTTATACTATCTATATTGCTTTACAAGCTAATTCTTTACAAGATTGTGTGGCTCACTCTATTGAAAAAACCACTTTCTACAGTATAATAGAGAATGTACCTCTTCATTTTTCAAGCAGCCCTTCTCTTCTTTCCAAAGATAAAGCCCAGATTACAGGCAACTTGTAACATTTCTGAGTAAAAACAGAGCTCGATTCATAGAGCTTAAAAAAAATAAATAAACCCAAATCTTAAATTTTACTTTGGTCAGTTGGATGTTTTTTTCTTTCTTGGACAAAGATATTTGCACCACCATTGGGACAGAATTTTGTTTTTAAAGTGAAGATGAGAATGACTTGTAGGACACACTCAGTCCATTCACCATGGATGTGTCAGCATATTTCACCAGCTCATACAGTGCATTAGTGAAAGGGATTACTAAGTTGCATATTTTTCTTTAAACAGAAAATGTAATCAATCATAAGGATGAAGAAGGATTTACCCCTCTGATGTGGGCTGCAGCTCATGGGCAGATAGCAGTAGTGGAATTTCTCCTCCAGAATGTAAGGAAAAAAACACTCCATTTTAAATTTATTTAGTTTTTAGTTCAATTTGCCTTCCTAAGTTTGTCAATGCTGCTATACACTTAAAAGTATTAAAGTTAAGTTCTGTGTAAAACCTCACATTTAAAAAAAGCGTGGTTAATTTGATTTTTTTAGTAGTATTATTATTTCAGGGTGCAGATCCTCAGATTTTGGGGAAAGGGCGAGAAAGTGCCCTCTCACTGGCTTGCAGTAAAGGATACACAGACATTGTCAAAATGCTGCTCGACTGTGGAGTTGATGTCAATGAGTATGACTGGGTAAGACTCTAGCTTGAATTTATGTCAGAGGGTGCTTCGGTCAGAAATTTGCAAGAGGGCACAGCGCTGGCTTGGGTTTGAAAATTGTTCTACTTCTTCTGAAATATCTTGAGAGTTTCAAAACTTCCATAGGATAAGAGAAGTTGGCCCTGCTAGTTCTGACTCTTCTGCGTAAAAAGAGAATGAGACTAACGTCGAGTCCTTGTAGAAGGGTGAGCTTACAGTCTAAACAGTAGACAAAAAAAGATGGAAGTTGTGAAGAACCAAAACAGAACCTCATTTTTATAAAACCTGCGAAGTCTCTTCCTGATACATAGAAGTATACTGGCGTGTTAAGGAATTACAGTTGCAGACTGGTCAATCATTAAGTGTCTACGGCTTTTCCCTGCTTTTGCAGAATGGAGGCACACCTCTACTATACGCAGTACATGGGAACCATGTGAAATGTGTAAAAATTCTCCTTGGTAAGCAGACTGTCCAAACTAAATTATCAGTAATAGTGTACTATCAGTTCTCATTGTCAGAAATAGGAGTTTCTTTTCTTATTTTACATAGAAAGTGGTGCTGATCCAACTATCGAAACAGATGCTGGCTATAATTCCATGGATTTGGCTGTAGCCTTGGGCTATCGGAGTGGTGAGTATTGCAAATGTAAATTCTTTGATTTTTATTTTTACTGCTCCTTGCTTATATAGCTTAGTACGTAGTAATAGCCTAGTAGAGGTTTTGCAGCTGTAAGATCTTTCCTGTCCTACAAGTCTTAATACACCTAAATGTATCAGCCCAAAATGGGTAGGAGCTTCCATCCCTGTCTTAGAAAACCAGGTACCTAGTAGGAAAATGTCACTGACCTGGATCTGCATCTGTGGGTACAAATAACGGTGTGTAGGGCTCAAGCAGCCGTGATCCAGACAAGGGGAGCTGAGCTGCTCCCTCACCCTGTACAACGGAGTGTGTGTTGCACTGCACAATGATAAAGAGGCCTGCAGCCCTCCTCAACCCTTCACCCTGGCGCTCTGTTGACTGGCATGATGTGATGTAGTTTGCAAAACCTTCTTCCCCTGTCAGACTAGCTCTAGCTCTAGTTCATCTTGGAGGCAGACAGTAATAGCGCCAGGATCAGTGAATTAGGCTACCTTACTTGGTTCTGGAAAACAGAGGCAAAGAAGGGACTCTTCATTGTTTTTCCCTCATGCTGCCTTCGTTTCGAAAGCTGTGAAATGTCTGCCATTACAGAAGTGAACTGAATCCAAAAATAAGCCCAGCACTGCACGTGTAGCTTCTCCAAGGAGAGCACTGTGCTGGGGGGGGCGGGGGGGGGGGGGCGGCAGTAACTTCACAGATGCCTAGATGTAGGACTAGTTCAAGAGTTCAATCTCAAGACATTCCACAGAAGTAGTTTCTAATAAACATTTTTGCCTACTTTCCATTTATAGGCTTAAAAATTACCTTCCGTATGCTATCTGCCTATTCAAACCAGAGAACAGATCATCACCTCCAAAAACCATCATCTGCCTTACTGGGTGTATTGGTTTTGCATTACATAAGGCTTTTATTTTCTGAAGGGATGCAAACTCTCTTCCCAGAGTGAATTTATTCCTGTGTGGTTTTTATGAAACTATTGTATGGCATCTGCCAGGCAAAAACAGTAAAAAAATTTTCTGCCAGGAAAAAATAGTACGGCCCTAAAGATGTTAAAAAACATTGAACCTGATTAACCTGATTTTTTTCTCTGCTTTAGTTCAACAGGTTATTGAGTCTCATTTATTAAGGCTACTTCAAAATATCAAGGAGTAATGGTTGGCTCTTCTGCGGGTGTCAGTTCTTGGCTCGGAGACTTGAACTGCTTTTTAGCCCTGGAATCAGTGACAAGGGTTGGTTGTTTTGTAACTTTACCTCAGTTCAACTATTTGCTAGTTTTAGTTAAGCTTTTAAATATGCTTCCTCTTCTTTTGTTGTTGTTCACAGAAATACGCGATGTCATCCTTTTCTTAAATATATTTTATGTAATTCTAGAAGAAAAAGTCAGTTGTCATGCATGAAAAACTTTGTAAATAAAACCTCTTTTGACTATCTAAATGTTTGCACTGAGTGCAGTGGGTGGCACTGTGCCAAGTGTCCTACTTGATCACATCATTGATACATATTCACAGGGAGAAATTTGTTTAGATATTGAGGTATATCACTATAGATGTCTTTACTGTTAATAATACCAAAATGTGCACCGTGTGCGATTGTGAAAAAAGATCCCCAGTTAATATTACTGTGTCAGCTTTTGGCTTTGCCCAGTTTTTAAGAAGTTGGTAATCAAATTGAAGGACTTTGATGGTAGTTTAATTCCTACCTGATTTCTTTCCACCTGCCTCTGCCTTCCTGTTGTAGTCCTGAAACAACTAGGCCAGAGTATCCTAGATAGAAGTTCCTCTGGTATAAGGAAGCCTAATTGCAAGTGCAGAATTCCTAGCTCCTGAATATCCTCCCTGCAGTGGCTGAAAGCAAACATCAGCCGTATGGGAAAAGAAGCCAGAGCCTACTGCATTCCAGCCTTCTTCAGCCAAAGTGTGGTCCTTTGGATCCTAGAATCATAGAGTATCTCAAGTTGGAAGGGACCCATAAGGACCATCGAGTCCAACTCCCTGCTTCTCACAGGACTACCTAAAACTAAACCATATGACTAAAAGCGTCATCCAGACACTCCTTGAACTCTGACAGGCTTGGTGCCGTGACCACTTCCCTGGGGAGCCTGTTCCAGCGACCGACCACCCTCTCAGTGAAGAACCTTTTCCTACTGTCCAACCTGAACTTCCTCTGACGCAGCTTCATTCCATTTCCTCGTGTCCTATCGCTGGTCACCAGAGAGAGGAGATCAGCATCTCCCCCTCCACTGCCCCTCTTGAGGAAGTTGTAGGCTGCAACAAGGTCACCCCTCAGCTTTCTCTTCTCCAAGCTGAGCAAACCAAGTGACCTCAGACACTCCCCATTAAGTCTTGCCCTTGAGGCCTTTCACCACCTTGGTCGCCCTCCCCTGGACACGCTCCAATAGTCTGATGTCCTTCTTGTATTGAGGCACCCAGAACTGCACACACTACTCGAGGTGGGGCCGCACCTGTGCAGTGTAGAGTGGGACAATCGCCTCCCTCGACCGGCTAGCGATGCTGTGCTTGATGCACCCCAGGACATGGTTGGCCCTTTTGGCTGCCAGGGCACACTGTTGACTCATATTCAACTTGCCATCAACCCAGACCCCCAGATGTCTTTCCATGGAGCTGCTCTCCAGCCTCTTGTCCCCCAGTTTGGGGGGATGTTCCAGTGTAGCTGTTTAGCTAGAACAGCAATGATGATTTTTAAATTAGTTGAAAAATCAGGCAACGTTAACTGATTTTCTGGGACCCCTGCACTTAATCAAAACTACACGGAGTGATGGGACATGCGGTAGTTTTGCACAAATAACAGATAAGCTTTTGAAGGAGACTTTTCTGAAGCTTTTCCCCTGACAGTACATACAGACCCCCATGCAGTGGTGATGTGTTTCCATAGGCATTTCTCCATCATGTCCACTAGAGGTCTGGCATCTATTCACATACGTACACCTCGAAGGCCTTTCTTCCCCAGTCCATGGGTAGCGAGCCCAGTCTCCCAATTTACTCTCCACCTAGAGTTCACAGGACATGAGTGGACTCAAGTAAGTTACTGTATTCCCAATATAGTCTCTACCATGTTTAATTTTTCTATTTGAAAATCATTCCGTACACAAAGGAAATCAATACTATTTAAAGTACCTGCACCGTGATCCTGACCAAAGGTACTGGAAGGCTGGGGAATAATCCGGCTGAGTTCTTTGGGTCAGAGCCAGAGAAATAGTGAATTAAAAATGCTAACTCTGTTATTTCAAAGTGACTGAATATACAATAGGGGGAAATGTAGAAAAGAAAAATCCAAACCTATATGGATTAAACCCAAATTCGTGGCCAAATTTCTCACTGACTCTGTACTGAAACATCTGTGGTATATAAAAGATGTTAATCGGGTCAGAATTAACCTCTGAAAGGTTGGCTGTGTGAGAGCCAGTCCAGAGACCCATTTCTTCCATGAAGCCGAAATCTGAAATGGAACACACTTTAAGGGAGGTGAAGCCAGAAAATGTAACTGATCTTGCAGGTGTTCGTGAAATCCTTGCTGCATTTAAGTGAGTATTATCTGTCTCCCAGGCTTTGACACTTGTATTTTTATGTAGGGTTTACACCAGTTTTACTGTATCGTGCATGATTAAATCAGATGAAGGAAACAGTAAATCTCACATGCCTTGGAAGCAAGGGAAGGAAATTGTTTCATAATCAAAATCTAGAAAAATGTCTTACTGTAAGTAATTCTAAAATAAAATAATATGAAGTGGCAATTACTGTAAAGTTGCATATTAGAACTACTGAGATTTAATGGCCTTTGTAAAAACAAATGTTGAACTTCCATGTTTGTTGAAAAACAATGCAAATAAAAAGCAAACTGTGTTTTCTTGAAATATCGTAACCTGAGCCATTTCTGATTAATTAAGACATCTTTTGTATAGACATGCTATATAAGTATGCATAAGGAACAGAATTTCCTTTTTCTGAATTATTTGTGTTACAGGAAAGCACTTGTTCTAAATGATGAACATGCAATATCTGTTTTGTATTGTGTCTTGAACTTCAGTCAGCATTGAGTTAATATATAGGAAATACACTGACTAATTCTTTACTATTTCCTGGAAATCATAGAATCATAGAATCATAGAGGTTGGAAAAGACCTCTAAGATCATCGAGTCCAACCGTCAACCCAACACCACCATGCCCACTAAACCATGTCCCTAAGCGCCTCATCTACACGTCTTTTAAATACCTCCAGGGATGGGGACTCCACCACTTCCCTGGGCAGCCTCTTCCAATGTTTCACCACTCTTTCAGTAAAGAAGTTTTTCCTTACATCCAATCTAAACCTCCCCTGCTGCAACTTGAGGCCATTTCCTCTCGTCCTATCACTTGTTACTTCGGAGAAAAGACCAACACCCACCTCGCTACAACCTCCTTTCAGGTAGTTGTAGAGAGCGATGAGGTCTCCCCTCAGCCTCCTTTTCTCCAGGCTAAACAGTCCCAGTTCCCTCAGCCGCTCCTCATAAGACTTGCTCTCCAGACCCCTCACCAGCCTCGTTGCCCTTCTCTGGACACGCTCCAGCACCTCAACGTCCTTCTTGTAGTGAGGGGCCCAAAAATGAACACAGTATTCGAGGTGCGGCCTCACCAGTGCCAAGGACAGGGGCACGATCACTTCCCTACTCCTGCTGGCCACACTAGTTCTGATACAGGCCAGGATGCCATTGGCCTTCTTGGCCGCCTGGGCACACTGCCGGCTCATGTTCAGCCGGCTGTCGACCAACACCCCCAGGTCCTTCTCTGCTGGGCAGCTTTCCAGCCACTCTTCCCCAAGCCTGTAGCACTGCATGGGGTTGTTGTGGCCAAAGTGCAGGACCCGGCACTTGTCCTTGTTGAACCTCATACAGTTGGCCTGGGCCCATCGATCCAGCCTGTCCAGGTCCCTCTGCAGAGCCTTCCTACTCTCGAGCAGATCAACACTCCCGCCCAGCTTGGTGTCGTCTGCAAACTTACTGAGGGTGCACTCAATCCCCTCATCCAGATCATCAATAAAGATATTAAACAAGACCGGCCCCAGTACTGAGCCCCGGGGAACACCGCTCGTGACCGGCTGCCAACTGGATGTAACTCCATTCACCACAACTCTCTGGGCCCGGCCATCCAGCCAGTTTTTGACCCAGCGCAGAGTCCACCTGTCTAAGCCATGAGCCGCCAGCTTCTCTAGGAGAATGCTGTGGGAGACGGTGTCAAAGGCCTTGCTGAAGTCCAGGTAGACCACATCCACAGCCTTTCCCTCATCCACTAGGCGGGTCACCTGGTCATAGAAGGAGATCAGGTTGGTCAAGCAGGACCTGCCTTTCATGAATCCGTGCTGGCTAGGCCGGATCCCCTGGTTGTCCTGCTCATGCCTTGTGAGCACCCTCAAGATGAACCGCTCCATAATCTTCCCCGGCACCGAGGTCAGGCTGACAGGCCTGTAGTTCCCCGGATCCTCCTTCCGGCCCTTCTTGTGGATGGGCGTCACATTGGCAAGCCTCCAGTCATCCGGGACCTCCCCCGTTAACCAGGACTGCTGATAAATGATGGAGAGCGGCTTGGCGAGCACCTCCGCCAGCTCCCTCAGCACTCTCGGGTGGATCCCATCCGGCCCCATAGACTTGTGAGCGTCCAGGTGGCGTAGCAGGTCATTGACTGCTTCCTCTTGGATTATGGGGGGTTCATCCTGCTCGCCGTCCCCGTCTTCCAGCTCGGGGGGCCAAGTACCCTGAGGATAACTGGTCTGCCTGTTAAAGACTGAGGCAAAGAAGGCATTGAGTACCTCAGCCTTTTCCTCATCCTCAGTGACAATGTTCCCCCTTGCATCCAATAAAGGATGGAGATTCTCCTTGGCTCTCTTCTTGTCATTAATATATTTGTAAAAACTTTTTTTGTTGTCTTTAACGACAGCGGCCAGATTGCGTTCTAGCTGGGCTTTTGCCTTTCTCATTTCTTCTCTGCACGACCTAACGAGATCAAATGTATCCTAGGAAATGCATTTTTGGATTATATGGGAAGATAGAAAACTAGAGGAATGTAGATTAATACAGCAAAATGTAAAATTTCTTCCACCTTTTTGCTGTAGAATTTCAAGCAATTGTCAGTCATCACCACGCCTCCCACAAAACCGAGTACAAAGATGAAGACGGTCATCTTTCAGAAGCTGTTTCCTGCATTAAGAGCCCTTTCTATAGGATAACATTGTGCTGCTAAGGCAACGACCATGGAATTGAAGTTTTCTGTGGCTCTTGTGAGGTCCCTGCAGGGAACAGCCAGCAGTATTTCATAAGCTATGATTCAGACACCCTGAGGAAAACAGTCAGCGTTAGCAAACTCGGGGGGGGGGGGGATTATGCAAAGAAACAGCTTTACTCACTGGAAAAAAATCACTGTCAAGAAAGCACAGACAACTGTTGATTATGCAAGATTAACAGCATGCTTCACTCCACATACTTTGTGTTCCTCTGAGGCACAACGATGAATTTTTGTTTCTCTCGGTGTAAATAATTCTGAGTATTCAGTTTTCTTTGTTCATAGTGGTAAAAATTTTAAAGCCCCTGACTGAGCACTGATAAGCATTTTGAAACGTCAGCCTGCTGGTTTTGTTTTGGTGAACAATTTCTATAGCCTCTGATGGCAGGGAGAAGACCCTGGGAGTTACCTTTGAACCACACCCATGGGTCTGAAGGCAGCAGTGCTTCCTTGCCATGGCATGCCACAAGACCAGAGGAGTTTGAAAATTCTGCAGTCAAAATCTTAACTCCAAGTTGATTCTCCCCAAACCTTTTACCAAAAGCTCTTGCCAATGTAATTTCTTACGGGAATGTTAATAAAATATTTTACATTTGAACTTGAATGACAGCATACTGTATTTCAGTGTTAGCAAACAAGTTGCTTTTCCTGATTAACTATATTATTTTTGCCAAATTCAACGTGCAGCATGTAATCACAGATGTCATGAACTCTCTGCCTCACAAAGCCTAGCACAGTCTCATGTAGTAATAACAGCCAAATGCTTCAGAGCTGCACAAAGTCTTTGTCTCACTCATTCATGTTTGACTTTGCAGGGTGTTCTGGTCTATTTAACAGAGGAAGTACACAACAAATGAACTCTAGTCTGCGATGCACTGGGTTTAACATTTGTCAGAATTAACATTCATTTACAGCTACTACGGGTTGCGACAGCTTAGAAACCGTATAGTGCAAGACAAATAGGCTTTATCTGTCTGGCAGGGAGGTAAAAGAAAGCTAAAGAAGCAAGCAGCTCTGTTCATAGAGGGCAATAATACAGGTGTGAAATAATTCTACCAAGGCGAAAACAAAAATTTTACACATCCACTCTGTAATGCTCAGAGAAATTCTGCTTTCTCACAGTTAGGCAGTGGCTGAGATAGAAAGTGAACCAACAAAGACAGTGAAGAATAACCATAAATAGATTGTTAATATTTGATTAAAAGAAGTTAAGATGCTCTCTGTAAAGCCATTCTTTGTTCTTCATCAAATTCTTCAAGGAACTGTGACCAGTACCCCCTGCTCCCGACCCCTGGTAATGTGGTTAGCACAACAAACGCCATTTTGTAAGGCAAGCAGCCATTCTCTGTGACCGAGCAGGTCACGTATTCGTTCCCTTTCCCCTCGTTAGCAGGCCCTGAAGGTCCTGTGCACCAAGCAGACGAACCAAACACATTTCTTCTTCCCCTCCCTACCGGCCTCAAGGTTCCTGGGCACCAGGCCATTAACTGCCTTCCTTGCCAGTCTTGAAGGTCCCAGGCACCCGGCCAACCCAGTGTTGCTGATGACCCCGCCACAGAACAGGGAAGCATACCAGCACCCAGAGCACTGTCCGTAAAACCAAGCAGTTACAAGTCCTAAGGGGGAACTTGGACCAGAACTGCTGCTGGACAGTGAGATCGTGACACCCCGGTGGCCAGGGATGCCTCCACCATCGTCTGCTTCCTCCAAGGACTGAGGGAGTGACTTGTATTCATTTATAAGACTTTTAGTCTAGATTATGATTGTTATGTTGATACAGCAAACCATGTATTAAGATCCAACACGATCTGCAGAGGGTCCAGGTGATTAGAAACCGTAAGTGAAGTTAGTATCCAGGTGATTAGAAATTGTAAGTTAAGTTGTATTATAAATTCTGTATTATGCTACTTATAAATTGTACTACATTGATTCTGCTTGGGGAAATCCTGTGCCATTCTAAGCATAAATTCTGTGCTATACTAATCATAATAGCCCATTAAGAAAAAAAAGCTTTAATTCTAACTACAACTTAGTGCTGTCATCATTCTGCCAAGGATCCCTAAAAGAACCTGTCTATCCCCTCAGTGTCGGGTGACAGAAACATAACTTTAAATCTATACATTTTCATCCAGACAGGATTCAGTCAAGTGAGGAAGTTAATCATGTACAATGTTAGCATTACTATTTGCATGTAAATTTGATGAGCACTTTGTAACACTCTTCCCTGTCTGTTCTGGTTTTCCCTGGGGCTGTTACTAGTTCCACTCTGTTGCCTTCTTTGTTCATCTGTCTTGTACTTTGAATTCCCCGCTGGTATTTCTGAGACAGTTACAGAAAGCAGCAACCTCTTGCCAGACCTTCCCAGGGTAGAGCCTCATCTCCCTTCAGCCTCCTGTGGGTTTTTCCTTGGTATTAAACAAAACAACAAAACAAAACCAAAAAAAAAAAATCAGTATCCTACACCTCCTCATGCTACACAGGGAGCTGGTGCCCACAGCAGGGAGCCAAGGGATGGAAAATAGGGCCTCTGCTCTCCACCTTTACCAAGATCCATGCGAGGTGATCACAGCTCCCCAGTGTGGCACCAGAGGAAAACTCTGTCCCAGGACCATGATGCAAGGCTTCCCTCGTGGCACTCTTTTCAGAGAATTCAGCAGTTGGTATCCGAATGGTATTCCTGCAGAAAGAAATACTATTACTCAACTCTAAGGAGATGGAAATCAGCCACTGAACCTTATTCTTACTTGGCTGAGAAACAACACAGACAAACTTCTACTTACGGCATGCACCAATTTTGGATTTCCAAAGCTGTTTTACTGTGCCTTAGTCCTACATTCTTCCAGTAACCTTTAAGCAACCTTGAAACTCACTTCTTTAAACCCCAATGATGCTTCTTAACTTGCAGCCTGAAGAGACAGCTATAAACTAAGGCCAGAACTACTAATTTTCCACAACTGTTTTATAACAGTACTTGGAACAAAAAGTGTCAGAAGTAGAGCAACCATGAAAGTTTATCCTAATTCTAAGTAACTTGTTCTGCCTAAGCAGTTCACATTCACAGCTCTACGTAAACCCTAGCATGAATCAGATGCAACTCCATATTCTCATGAAACTGTAAAGGATAAGGGATAGAAAAAAAGAGAAAGGCTGTATTTACTGGGATGATAGACTAAAATCTGTTCTGCATTTTTCACTAGGAAGCTGACTGTTCGGGGCATTCCAGCAGGGTTTTTCCTGAACATTGTGGACCAGACTTTTTTTCCTTTACAACAGTATAAACCACTGGAGTGCAGGCACAGCCCATCACTAGAATGATCATCATCAGTATCGTTATAGCAGTTCTGCTTGCATGCACCTCCTGCTGTGCAGCACATAACGCTTTCAGGAAGTACACTGCTCCATCTGGCAATGAATGTATAACTGGCTGAATCAGGAATCCAGTCGCTTGGAACTTTAAAGATCAAAGATACTGTTAGGGGTTAGTCCTAGGAATGACATCTGAATAGATCTTTCTGTTGAGGTTGATTTGTCACCAAATTAAGCTAGCAACTCTCCAGGCATACAGGACTGTAAAGCATGTCAGCCAGTCTTCAGCAGATGAGCAGTGATGAAGCCAACCGCGCATGCATAAATCAGCGGGAAAGGTTGCAGAGCCCAACAGGAAGGGAGATGTAAACTGGGCACAGCAACAAGGTGGATTACAGCTGTGGGACTGCGCTGCACAGCTCATCCTTTTCCTGCAAGAAGAAACCTACGTAATCTCTGAATAATCCTCTGGGAAAAAATCCTGACCTGCATTGTGGGGAATATTGTTTTGATTCATTACATAAACGAACTGCACATGCTCCTTTTTTAGCACTGAAATCAAAACATGACAAATACAGCCACATGACATGCTCTTCACAGCCCACAAGTTTTTCTAGCACATCAGCATTTCTATTTCATAAACAGAAAATACATCTTACAGGACAGTATCATTTTCACACAAATTCCAGTATACACCACTTGCAAGTATTTCAGGAGGACCTATCATACCATCCAATGGCTTGACTCAACCTTTCTATATTATTGTCAGCTAGAGGACACTGGATGATGTGTAATCTGCAGGCAAACTTGATGTGCCAGCACTTAGCCAGGCTTCTAGCACAGTTGAAAAACTAGCAAGCTCTGGCTATACTCTGTAAAACCCTGCACCCTGCATTTGTAGCCATTAGGCTACACCTAGATTATATTAAATGTTACAACCTAAAGGACTCAAAACGCAGTTGCTTCTGAAAATGCATCACAAAAACACCTTGCCTAGCTGTTCTGCATCTGTGGCATAACGTCTCTCACGAGTACAGGGTAAGATCACAGGCCTAACAACATTGCCATTGTCTCCAAAAAGGCTTTTGTTTAGAAGCGTTATTCTTTTCTGCTCACATAAAATGTGAAGGTTTCAAGAAGATCCACAGCCTCCCAAAAAATATACTGGTGCATCCTTGAAGGTTCAAGTCCCCCTTGGAATTTAACTTACAGCCTGCTGACATAGTTCGTCTGTCAAATATACTGTATTTCCTGATGAAACCAGGGAGCTACAGAGATGGGACATAATTGAAAAAGCAAAAGTAAAAACAATTCCAGGTTTTGAAACATAAATAAGAGCGCTTAATTTTCAAGGTACAAATAATTAAAACAGGACAATGCTAAAATACGAGGAAAAAATACAATGGGAGTAGAGGGTCTATTCTACAAATGTGAGCGAGCTGACACACTGAAGCAGAATGACAGGCCATCTAGTCTACAGCTCCTGACAGAGGTCAGCCTAGACACCAGTGTATATGTGCAATAGGTCACATCTAAGCAAGTATGAATCTTGTATGCTGGTGGAAGATGACTCAGTGAATCCTGAGACCTGTAGGCTACTTCAGCTTCTACAAACAGTAGAAAGCACACCAAAAAAATCTTAAAGATCATCACCCCCAGGTAGGAATTACTGGAGCATGAAATGCTGCAGATGTACATGGGGATTGTTTATCCAAGTGCTGCCCCAACATATGCTGAAGGCAAACCCCAGCTGCAGGAGCTGCCTATGCTGGTTTCATGTTGTTTAGGAACTTCCCTAAAGCAGAAAGAACTGCACCATCTCTTGATTCCTAACGCTACGTGATGCAAAGCAGCCAGAAGGGAAATAAATGCATTTTCACGTGACTCCTCCCTGCTGCTTTGGACACCAACTGT
Organism: Aptenodytes patagonicus; assembly: GCF_965638725.1. Classification (NCBI taxonomy): domain Eukaryota; kingdom Metazoa; phylum Chordata; class Aves; order Sphenisciformes; family Spheniscidae; genus Aptenodytes; species Aptenodytes patagonicus. The sequence goes on from NC_134982.1 coordinate 29,324,106, forward strand.
CCCAGAGACAAAAACTTGTAACAGACCCCTCAAATCAATGAGCCTGCCACTCTGCTGCCACAACTGTTCAATTTTTTCACTTCACCTCATTTTTAGCTTAGGTATGAATCCTACAAACACTCATGTTCACATTACCTTTACTGGATCAGGAGCCTTAAGGCAGTAGCTGTCTCTCTCTCTCTCATGTTTACGTAAGACTTACGCATGGTGGGGGCAAATGAATCCCCCAACTGTAACACAACAAAATGTGAGTTGACTGACCTGTATAGGGGAAGCCAAACAATGTTAGAAATTAGCACAAGTGCAGAAGTCCTTAAAACACAGTTGATCATAATAAATATTGTAAAAATGGTTTCTACCCACTCGAGTCTGCTATGTATCACAGCCATGTTGCTCAATGCTGTAATGAGGCATTGCTGATTTTAACTGCTGCTAGTCCTGCAGAGGCAACAATACTGAAGAGACAAGGAAGATCTTACTCACCACATGCATTACCAACACCATTCTACTGTGACTGCCTGTTACACTCAACAGGTGTGTAATGCCACAGATGTCAAACACTAATGTCACAGATCTAGCATAGATTTTCTCTCACACAAACATCTTTACATTATCTTTGTCCTGCGCACTCACAAGTTGAGAGTGCAAAAAGCCCTCCTGGATCTCAGCTGGGTCCTTAAAGGTGGCAGTCTTACATAGGCATAGTTATTAGGAACTCATTGCAAAACAGCAGCCCACAAAATGCTACTTCTGAGAGAAGATCTGACCCTCAAAACCATACTGAGTTATCTCTGCAATTGCCTGATGCAGATGCTGGAAATAACAGGAAGGCATAGCAGGACTAGCCACAGTTCCTGGAGCTGTGGCTTAAACCCAGAGTTCCTCCTGTTTCAGTAGGTACTTCTAACACCTTCAGATCTTGCTTAATCTTAGTGCAACATTTTAAACCCAGTGATAATAAGCAGGTGCAAACATTTGCCATGAGTTATATGTTGGTTGTGAAGCAGGAGACTGCTTAGGTGTACATCACTGAAATTTCTGAGATTCCAGCATAAGCCCACCACATTATTAACTCAGTTGCAGCTCCATAAAGTCTCCATAGAAGTCTCCAACCAAAGAAAGTAAGACCCATTCAACTCAACTTCAGGTGTCTTCTAAAAACTGGGAGAGTAGGGCACAATCCACATCCACATTTTTCCTGTAAACCCCCCCCCCCCAAAAAAAAAAACCACAAAGGAAAACCACTACTCATACTTAACAGAAATGTAGAATAGGGATTTCAAGTGAAGCAGATACTTCTACCATTATCTGCCAATATCCTCCATAGTACATCAAATCCCTGACTGTGTGAGAAAAGTGTTGCAGATGTTGGTTATTGGATATCAAAAGCCAAAGCACTGTGTTGCATGATCAAACTGACCTTCAACCAGCCCAGGATCTGAATAGCAGTAAGATGTCCCAGAATTCTGCCTTCCGCCTACGTAAGAAATAACAGACATATGCTAAAAAATAATGATTAGTGCTTGTACCATTACAACACTAATTAACCTCTGATTTGTTCAGATTCATTAGTAATGCAAAAGGTTGGGCTGTAACTCATCTGTAAAAGTATCATTAATCCCTACACTATGCAAGCGTTGTTAGAATGGCTTTTTCATTGCCAGGATACCTTCACTGCAATGTAAAGGCAATACAGAAGTTGTATCTGTTAAATCTACTTCTCACAAAAAAAACCCAGATTATAGCAAGACAGTACAGTAACAGTATTACATAAGCTGTCTTCCATCTATTCAGTAACATTATTCTCTAATGATAATCCATGCATGAAGTGAAGGCAGGATATTAACAGAGCAATGAAAGACTTTCATGATGAGACTACAAATAACTTATGCTACCAAGAAACCACAGCTTAAAGTTGTTTAGGATACACAGAAATAGTTACACTCCTGGTTCTCAGAGCTTCTAGATGCATCCACCTTTAAAGTTACTGGGCTTGACTCACAGTCAAACTAATCAGGATACTCCCTCGTGCTACAGACTGTCCACCTTAGCTAAGTAAGTTTGGCTCAGCTGCACTGTCAGCTCCTTTTCTGTAAAACACACTTCCTCCCAGAGTCCAATCTCCGTTACAGGTCAGGATCTTTCAACTACCACATCCAATGGGAAACATTTTCAGCAACTCTCACAAATTGCTGGATGCGGCTGAAACTATAGATCTGAAAAGGAACAAAGAATAGCTTCTAAGAATCAGGAGCCACATTGCATATATTTAGGTAAGCCCAAGACATGCTGAGTACTTGTTAATATTTTAAAATACCTAGTTTTAAAACTTCTCTTCTTTACATATAACACCATCTCGCCAGTCACTTAAGGCTGTAATCTAGTCATCATCAACACAGACTTCCCTGTAGGCTTTCCTATCTGCGCTGAATATTAACTCTCTAGTTTCATAGCTTGTTCAATCCATTCTCACAAACAGGACGATCAACCAGCTTCCATGTTCCGGCTTCTCAATCACTCCCCCCACCTCCCCTGAAAAACACTAACTTCCCCCACTCACCTCCCACCACCTGTAACATTCCCCCACACAAGCTTTTTTCCTAGCCACTGTTCTGATCACGTCTTGTTTTTCTTTTAATTCTTCCACTGCCTCTGACAACAAATACAAGCTATTCTCTTCATTTCACATGTCCTGTGTTACTCTATCTGTACCATGTGACACCTAAGTTTTCAGCAGAGATACAGGAAACCACTTTAGGGAAGGTGACATGTCTATATGATTTGCCACATTATTAGCACAAAATGTCACAGAAGTGGGAACTACATGAACTTCCCACACACCCCGAGCAAGTCAACAGAGTAAGATACACAAGTATTGACTTGGTATTTGAGGTAGTGAGCTATGAACATTTTAAACCAACTCAAGTGATCTTCCTTGGCCATGTATGTTAAATATGCACTACTAATCATGAGAAATTCTCACCGGGAACATCTCCTAAGAGACACAACCTCAAACTCACACCACTTCAAAAAAAAAAATCCAATCTGTAATAACTCAAGATGCCTTCTAGACCTTTAAAAACAATGTCATTTTAAAACCATATTAGGGAACTTTTTCTTTTTATATATGCACACACACTAGCTTAATAAAATACATAGTTTCACCATCTTCCAAAAGGATTTTAATTGTTTTTATTAGAATATACTAATTTTAAAACAGAGCAAAGCCCTTAAAGCATAAGATTAGCAATTTTGAAAATATTTCTAAAAATCTGTTGCAAAAATGATGAAAAAAATCTCACTAGTACCCACCACTGCATTGGAGTCAAGCTGTTACAAAGCTTGATGACAGAACCAGAACATGCCCTTAGCTTTTTAAAAATAAAAAGCTCAAACAAACCTTTGTTTCAATAGAAATGCAGGCATCTGTTTTCGTTTCTCCATTGTCCAAGGTATTTGGAATGGAGATACGAAGCCATTTTCCTTGAGCAAGACTACAGATGTGAATCTGTAATGGCGTAATTACAGCATGGTTACATAGAAGTTCAAGCTAATGAGGAACATCAACACAACTATTTTCAGTTTCTAGCAGTTAATGACAGACTAGGAAGACCATAACCAAACTCCTTACTAAGAGAAAATAATCACAGCGTTGAGTCCAGGACCGAGCATTTAAGTGTTAGACATGAAGACTACTATAAACTTCCAACAAGAGAACTACTTCCATTTAGAATCTGCTATAATCAAGAACACATTTTGATCGTATCTTGATCCTCAGTCACAGTTTGGGGGTGCAGAGATATGCCAGTATTTCCTGATTGGGAGCATACCTAGCATGTAGACTTCCACAGACATGTCACATGGCTGCTTATCACTGGATTAGCATTATTTTGCATTTCAAAGATACTGTTTTAGCAAGGATCTTATTTTTTAAGCACCAGGTATGTCTGTTAGTGGGGAAAAGGCTAACACTGCCTAGATCATCTAAGCAAGACACTAAATCATGAGACAGAAACCAGTATGAAACATTTCATAAGCAAGGGCTACAGTGGCTTAAAGGAAGTATTTCTGAGGACTTACATATTTGAATCACAGAATGGGCAACACATTTACTGATTTCTCAAAAAAATCAGGACACATTTGTTGACTTGACAGGACACAGAAAGTGTGGTAAACAATGCTGTAGAATTTGGGTTTCACCTTTTACAGGGGAATTAGCTTAAAGTCACCATCCTCATTTCAAAACTCAAATTTGCAGAGTTTAGTTTTTCTACCTTATTGCCACAATTAAATTAAAGCACTTTATTTGAATTAATTCAATGCTAAAAGTGTAATTTAGTGATAAAGTACTTACAAACTGAGACAAGTAAACTGAAATTGTTACTGTAAGTTCTTGCACCTGACTTCAGCCGTGTCATGCTCTCATCACACTGCTGTCTTACCTCAAACCACAGGAGTTGCACAGCTTGAACAAGTTCCTCCACTGTTACCCAACAGCAATGACTTACACGACGACAAACATGCTTGGCAAGTCAGACACAGCCTCACCTTTTCCCAGGCACAAGGAGAACTTTATGTTATGGCTACAGCAAAGTTTTACCCTGAATTTTATCCTGCACAAGTCAGGATGAGTTTCCACTTCCAGAAGTATTTGCTCTAGAGACAACCTTAGAAGGCTGGTAGTTGAGTGCTCTTCTATCCCAGCTTAGCTTCTGTTATGGAAGCAATCAGATCTATCACTAATACCAAAGACTCCCAAACATGAAGTTTAGCCCTCACCCCTGGAAGCTCCAGCTATGAAAAGGTCAGACTGGAATTTAAAAAGCCTTCCTTGTGCCCAAAACCCAAGTTCTCTCTTTCTCTGAAACACACAAAAGCAATGAAAAGAACATATTCCTGAAATATCCAAATATAATTACTAGTTAATAGATCTGAAAATGTTAAATACAGACTTCATTAAAAGCCATTATCAATTCTATTAAGGCTTTTTCTCCTTCCTATACTTCATTCCCCCACATAACTGGCATTTTCAGAAAAGTAAAATTAAAATACTGGGAAAGTATTATTTGGCTCATTAAATAGTTACACCCTGGAAATATCTATTAAACGCTCCCTGAAGATAAAAATTTAACGTTAGTATCTAGTCCCCCCAAGATGCCAACAGCTTGCCACTGTTCTTCACGGCCAAGCAAAGTTCTCTCTCAACCTGCATGTTTTATGTTATATTAAACCACCAACAATTATTTCTAGAATACAGATCTATTTCTTAAATTCAAATTACGAAGTGACTTAGAGCGTATGTAGCTCTGACCTGCAAACACTGGGAATTCATCAATTAAGTCTAAAATGCTCCATTATGCACAGAAAAATTTTTGTAGAAGCCATTTTTCTAACACAGCAAAAGGAAGATGCTCTGCAGAAAAGCAAGACCTTTTATTGTTGTTTAATATTTATGGCCAATTTTTTCTCCTGCTTTTCTGACAAGAAGCCACACCAAAAAGTTTATTTTATATTTTTATTGTATGCCAAAGTTCATTAAAGATGGGGTTTGCTTGTATACAAGTTACTCAAAAATTGTGTCTAGGCAGAGATTCATTAGCAATCTGACTTATTTCAAAGCATAGGTTGGTTCAATCAGGCCACAAAAATAATATTGTGTACAAGCAGTAACTAAAGAGCTGCAGGTTCAAGGAGTTTCCAAATATCACAGATCTTGAGATCTCATCAGGAAATAAAAATAAAATCAAAGCAGTCACAATATAAAATAGCAGCTCCATGTAGCTTTTTCAAGTCTTAACTTTATTCAGAAAGTGACACTTAGTTCAGTTTGCCTCATTCTTTGAAGCTTCATCGAAGTTTTCAACAAGATCTAGAAAAAGAAGAATGTTGAAATTAAAGTTTGACCCACTTCAACTTTGCCAAATGTTTTGGGTTTGGCATTTGTTTTTTTTTCTTCCCAAAGTTCTAGTTCATATCAAGTGCTTATAACACAAAAAACTTTCAGCTTATAAAACACAGACCAAGTAACTTTTAAGAGCTTCATGGATCATTCTTCTTGCTCAACCAAGTAAGTTTTAGATCATTCACTATAAAGCACAATTCTAAGAGCATTTGAGTTATGCTGTTGTTATGCTTTTAACACAGCATTTAACTTCAACTTCATTGCCTACAACTGGGCAAAGTGATACCAAGAAGGTAGTTTCTTCCCACCCTTCTTACTGAATATTAAATAATTATCCTAGCCATAGCTATTACTTCTACACAGGACAAAAATGCTAGCTCAAACCAATAGTCCATGTAAGTTTCTCATAGTGTCTGAAAATAATGAAATAACCCGCCCACAGAAATTCTGTGACAGCGAGTGACTAGTCAATACTCTTACCATCCTTGGCCCAGTCTTACACTACACATTGCTATCTCTCAGCAAAATTCACTTCCTTTTCCTCCACTGCATGCTTGTTCTTACCTGGAACTTCATCATCATCATCTTCACCAGTAGCAAGTGGTGCTTTTCCATCCACAGCTGCAAGAGCAAGTAGTTCAAAAGCATCAGTCAAGCTCACCATAGGCACCCTGATTAGTTGTTCTCCTTTGTGTTTTTTGAAAACATTATCTGTCTGAGCTAAACTGCAATGCTTTATCCAGTTCCCCTGCTGAATAAAAATCTCCAGCTAACCAAGGAAGTTCACATTCCCTTTGTTATTACTGATAATGCTCAAACAGCCCAGCAGGGAAATGAGAAGACGCATGCTAAACCAGTTTATTAGTCACCATCTTGTATCTAGGTATACTCAGGGCCTTGCATGGTAATCATTTTTCAGCTACAAGTGCAGAGATTGATTTTACCAATTTCCCTTAAAAGCAGCTTGGTTTATTGACTACTCAGTGTTTCTCAAGGTTTACATATTTTACATCAGCACGTTTTCAGGAAAATAAAGGATCTTATGATCCTAGGCCTTCAATAAAAACTAAGGTGTAATTGTGAAGCTGCAGGCAGACACACATGACTAAAGGCACTTAAAGAGATCATCGTTACCTGGCAAAGTCAAAGGAATATGGAACTGGATGCACAATTTTACACTTAGGTGGTTGAGGTAACCATGTGTTCCGGTCCACATCTCTGCTGACTCAGTGATTTCTTAACCATTCCCATTGTATTTGGCAGAGCTAGTGAGACTTAACCACATCCATTGTAGCCGACCAATGAGCACCTGGGAAACTGCAGCAGTATGCTAGTAATAGATATCTCAAGTCCCTGGGTGCCTGTGCCACTACTTTTACTGCTATTCTTAGCTGCACTACCAAGGGTAAGCTGTCTTATACTCGCTATCACCTCAGTTTTCAAGAAGAGCATGAGGAAAGAGATGGGTTCATACTAGACTTGTACCCTGATTTATAGGGAACCAAAACAGATGAATGCATAAACTTTGGTCTGAAAGGGCTTGGGACAAGGTCACCGCTAACCTTCATTTTGTTTTTTAACAGCAGAAAGCTGTTACAGCTTAAGTGCATCTTAGTGTCAAATATGACATTTTAAAAGCAAACCATGTTATTTCCTCCTAAATAGTCTGCGTTCTCTCTCATCGACAAGACAAGACTAAGTTCAGTTTAGCACCTGCAAATGCAATGATCACAGACACTTCACTCTTCGATGTCAGGCTTCCAAATCTAGCAGACAATGCCGAATGGGAAGTTTTGTGCAACTACTCTGGCATCCACCCAAACTGGAAAGGAATAGCCACTTACTAGGTCATACAAAGCAAGCACTTTAAACAAGCTTCCCTAATATTAAAACTGCACATTTTAGCTTATGCAGAACATACCCACCTTGTTATGAGAAGAGAGATCTTAGGGGATCATTTTAAATCCTTAAAGTTTTTTTTTTCTTTCAAGCCCTACTACAAGAAAGCCACACAGGTGACATTAGGAAGGAAGGACCTGAGCTCCATGGGGAGAAGCAGTTTATCGCACCTCCTGAAGACTACTTCTAGCAGGATTTTTTTCAGTGGGAAGTTGACAGGAGGGAAGTATCATCAACTTTAGGAATGGAAATAGAGGCTGTCTTGTTGGCAGCAAAGCACAGGAAGAAAAAATGTAACAATCAAGTTCAGAACTACCAGAAACACTTCTCCCATTTTCTCTGTATTTAGGATGTTCCATACCTTAGAAGGAATGGGCTTAAGATATTTCAGAAAAGTAGGAAGACTGTACACGCACGACACGAGGAATGTTCCCAGTGTCAACACACCTGTCTTTCACTCCCAATTCTCACCCTGTAGCGGCAGCACCTTTTCCAAACACCATATACTTAAGTCCCTCCTCTGCTTTTCCCATACAGGAAGAACAAGCGTTCATGCTCTACTACTAATTTAAGGATGGAATAGGAAGTTGGTGTATCTAGCTTAATGCTCATGCCAGTCCTGTTCTCTACACTGTTCTACACACACAGAAATTGTAACATACTTCCTTACAAACACTGCATAATTCCCTCCTAGTTATCAAAAAGCCCATGCAAGAAATACCTTCACCACACCTGTGAGGCAGCAAAGCAGCTGCAAGATGTCTGTCCTCAAGTCCCTTTCCCCATTACTTATGTTTCCATTCGAAGTGTCAAAACAGACATACTCAAAGTTTATCTTTTTTTAAAACCTAACTCTTCCAGAGTAACTCATCTATATAGCCTTAATGAACGAGGTATGTAAAAATATGGTAGCCACATCAAGGAGCAAACCACCATGAAATCAAGTCTGGCTACAGCCTTCCAGTCCTAGACCAGCTGCAAGAGGCGCTGACAGGTGCCTCTGCTTTATTCAGTTATACTCATCATTGGATTTGAGCTATAAATAAGATCCAGAAGCTCCATTTCTTTATAAGCATTTTATAATATGCTTGCAGACAGCAAGAGTGCACTGAATTTCACTGCTGCTATACAAATAAGCCTCATGTCAGCTGCTGGCATGAAATGCATTCAAGTTTCAACTTACGTTGCTTCGGTAGAGCTTCTGCCAATCTCCTCAGGCTGGTCAGACTGTCAGCTCCAAGCTGATTTAAGATGCTAGGAAGCATTTCTGTCAGCTGCTTTGTCTCAGCATGGCCGGTGATAGTGAAAGTGTTAGCAGCCAGAGATGCCTGAACTTTAGGGTTATTGAAGTGAATGACTGTTCCTTGGTTGGTAAACATGTTTACCTGCAAGAAAAAAAATTCAGTATTTGAAGCAGTTTAGCAAGATTTTTCTATTTAACAGGAAACTGAAGTTCTTAAAGCTCAATAAAGACCTACTGATAATTTACAGACAAGTTTAGGATGTTACTTACCAGGAAATTGATTTTGATACATTTTATATTTCTATATAGAAAACTATTTTTTCCTTTGAAGCAATTACCTCTTCAATTCCAGAAATATTGTTGACTCCCAGTTTCTTCAAAGAAAACTGAAGTTTCTTGTCATCTGCCGTAGCTGTTCTGTGGACAACCTTCTTCTTTCTGCGGGCAGTACCCTTTGCAAAAAAAAAAAAGTTACAAATTAATACTTAAGTAGTTCTTCACAAACTCTAATCCTCAGGGCCGTATAACTACTCTGTAGGCACCTACGAATCAACTTAACATACAAAGTTCTACTTCTGTGTCACAGTGCGCACAAGCCCACCCTTCCAACTGCACTGCAGCTATCTTTCCCTTGCTATAAGGCAAGCTTTGCATGTCTGTCAGAAGCGTGAGGTTTTAGGTAGCAATGCACCAGAGAACATTTATGCCACAATTCTTATACGGATTCTGCACCATTTTAGAAAAGAAAAATTTCAAGTTTACCCTTATCTGTTATCATAGGCATAAAAATGAAGAATGAGCACAGTTTTAGGTAATTTCTGAAGCTTATGAATTTTTCCTTAGATCATCTTTCTTAAATTGTAGCCAAATTTTTATAATAGTCAGAGGCCATAAAGTTATCAACTTTAACATTCATTAACAAATGAATATGAGAAAACTCAAAATACTCAATTTTTATTCCAAATAGAAATCTCCCATCTGATGGACTTACACATACATATTTGAAGAACACTTATTTTCCCAAAATATTTTGTGTTTTAAAAAAATACTTCTACATATTATTCCAGACCACCCCTGTTTAGAAAGCAAAACAAGCAAAGGTTAAGTTGCCCTACAGACATGAAGCTCTAGGTTTCTCCAGGGAAATAACTGTCCCATATTAGAAAATATCTATAGCTATGAAAAAGCAGAAAGTGTCATTCTATACTTCCTTGCACAATCATAAGGCTTCAGTAAATCTGACATAAAATGTCCAAGAACAGGTGAAACTAAGCTCCTTTCTGACACACTATAGCTACTAATCTAAGTCCTCCTACTCCAGTTGCCCATCTGCCACATGCTAGCAATAACAGAATGTGTTGCTGCCCAGCTGTATAAATGGCTGCAATACCTTTTGAGTTAACTGGCAGAAGTTAGAAAACTGGCTGGACACTAACAACTCTTAACATAATCCAGTTACAAATAATGAGGAACGTTAATAACAAATTCACATGACACTAACACTTGGAAGACTACAGCTTTTTAGTTTAGGCATTGTCTAGAAAGCCTGATATTCATTCCCTGCTACTGTCAGGTTAGCGCACACGGCAATTTGAAAACTACTAATATACTAGAAATGGCTTTATTTTAGTACCTTGGCTACCCAGGAATTGAGCTACAGAAGGTATACATTAAGCCTCTCTGGACAAAAGACATTTTTTGAAATTTAGTGAGAGGATGTCCTGAATCAAAGGCTGTATAGGAACATATACCGCCTTTTTACCCGTATTAAACATAGATATCAAACTTCAGACAATGAGTTTAATTTAAATGAACAGCTGCTGCTTTCATCTCCACAGATTTAAGCTTCTAAAGATTACAGGTTTTTACTACGCAAATGCTATCCTGATCTTGCTGAGACATGCTGTTCACACCCCTCTACCTCTATATTAAAGAGGAGTGGGTACAGCAGGCCACCAATGGAATACTACAGACTCATCTGCCACTCCTCTAAAAAAGTTTGGAAGAAGAGCCATGACATTTAGCTATAGCGATATTCTACACAAAAGTCTCAAATTTCACATAACGAAGTACTTCAATAGCCCTCCATCTAAACATAATACTTAGCATATTTGTAAGATCTGCAACCTTGCATCATCATGAAAATCTTCCAGCAGAGGCAATGTGCAACCTCTTCTCACAAGAAGTGACTCTTCCCCATTTGCCTCCTCCACACCCATCTCAACTTATACAGTGACAATGCCATGAAGAATCCCAGTAATAACTTCCAATTATAAAACAAATTAAAAAAGTCAAGTTCAGGCATTCAAAGTATTTCACAGGCCAATTTTAAAACTGAATGACAGCATTACCAGCATATTCTAAGCTTTGCTTAATGTTTCTAAAAGACCTGTATTGACCAGAATGCTGCAAGAGCTGTAATCTGAATGCATGCTCTGATGTAACAAACGTTAAAAGCCTCTATAGTCAGTACACACATGCTGGTAACATGCACACAATCATCAATATAATACAGCAGTTCTCTGCTTAACTAGTAACCCATACAAAGAATACGCAAAATCACCAAGCCAGTTAATTACATTAACCCAGATTTAAGGCTGCCTAAATCTCCAGCTAAAGGCAAAAAAATTCAGCACAGGAATGAAAGCTCCTGGAAACTCTGTCAGCAAGAGTTCTGTTGAATAGTTTGTATTCTAAAATATTGTGTGTACACTTCCTCAGGTATAAAAAAATCACTAACAAATTCTTACCTTGAAACTGACACTGTAATTAAAATGTTTACTAGCATATGACTATATTCAACATACTTTTTTATTTTCAGATTATAAGTAATCACACAGCTATATATATTCAGATTGTAATAAAATAAAAAAGTCTTCTGAGCACGTTCCTCTACAATTAAAAGAGTATGACAAGTACAGAATTTCCAACTTTGTCCTAGAAGGCAAAAAAACCAGCCATGGGCATCTTAAAGATTTGTGACGAGAGTTTGGAACATAACCCTCTATAATTTGCTATGAAAACCATACCCAAGCTCACTTGCTGTAAGGTCTAGTCACCTCAAATCCTACATGTGGTCTAAAATAGCCCGTACAAGAATACAGGCTGCAAGTCTGCTGTAATATATTATAACAAACCCCAACAGAAAACGCTGGCGGTTCAGCTACTACATACTGCTTCTACTGAACTGACTCTAGAGACCCCTGCAGCAGCACAGCCTCCCCTGAGGACAGTTAAGCCAAGCTGAGAGTACTTAGGGCTGCTCCCCATCCCAGTTTTCAGGACCCCTGGTGCTAGGTTTGGTGTGCGTGTAGGGACACGCATTCCCGAGGGCAGCGTGGGGAGGCGGCTCCTACCTTGCCACCGATGCGCACTTGGGCCTGCAGCTTGGCGAGCTTTTCTTGGTTCATGATTGTTTCTTTCATCTGCGGAAGCAACAAGAGCGTCCATGGAAGGCGGGCGCGGCAGCAGGGCAGGTGGGCGCAAGGGGCTCCGCAGCCACACACCTACACACACCGTCCCCAGCAGGAGGGGGCCCCAGCCCCGCCACAGGGGCGGAAAGGGGTCTGCCGGCGCGCAGCGCCGTTGAGGCGAGGCGAGGCGAGGCGAGGCGAGGCGAGGCGAGGCTCCCCTCAGGCCCAGCCCGTAACCGCCTTGCCTTGCCTTCCCTTCCCCCAACCACCACCACCGCCGCCGCCCACCGATCCGCAGCCCTCGGCCGCGCAACAACCTCCTCCCAGCCCGCCCCGCGCCGTCTCCTTTGTACCTTCCCGGGGCAAAAGCGGCGGCGCCGGAGCGGGGGGAAAGGCGAGGGCCGCGGGATCGCAAGCTGCACGCGGAGGGGAGCGAGATGGCGGCCAGAAGGAAGGCACAGCGCGCCGCACAGCGCATGCGCCGCTGCCCTGGTCGGCAGGGGGCGCCCTCCGCGGCGGCGGGGCGCGGCCTCCTCGGAGAGGAGTGTAAGGTGGGGTGTAAGGTGAGGCCGGCGGGGCCCCGGCGGCCCTGGCCCTGGCCCTGGCCCTCGCCCTCTTCGCCGTGCGGTGCGCGGCCTGCCTTCCTTCCCCCGCCACTTGCAGCCTCGCTGGCGGTGCTCCCTGCTACAGCGGGGTCCATCTCCGATCTGGCATTACCTATTTAATTTTTTTCTTCCTAGGAAACATGTAGGCGTTGTGGTTTTTTTTCTTGCTTGTGTAACGCAAACCTCCTCCCTTTGTCCGTGATTTTTCTTCTTCCAGCTCAGGCCCCCCTGTGCTTCGCCTCCCTTCTCCCTGCTGCCCGTCTCAGGCTGAGCTGCACCGCAGGGGCTCTGCAACGTGGCTTTTTGGGTGAAACTCTCCTCCACCTGGCCACCCTTGTCCAGGCCTGACCGCTGAGGCTTTTTTCTTTTTTGCAAGGCTATCTGCCACCACTGCCCATGTGGCAGTTCCTGTCCGCTTTTACTTTCCTCCATCTCGGGTGTTTTTCGCTTTGGCCTTGCAGCCTCTTTTATGTTATCAGGCACCCGTGTGCAACTGCTTTCTGCTCGCCATTGAACACGCTCTGCTTGTGCTCCCTGGTTTTCCCAGAGCTTTTCTCCTGTAGCAGTATTTTCCATCACTGAGGTCTTAACGTGCCCTTTTCCTGTACTGTCTTTGTGTTGTCTGAATGCCGTTCTGAGAACCAAATGCACACCTCCAAGGCCCTATCTTAAGCAGTTGCTGCTGCATTTGAGTATTTGTAAACCCCGTTCCTCAGCCTACGTTCCTCAGGGCTGAGATCATTCACAGTCTACAATTTTGGTCCTCCACAGGTTTGCTATTGTGTTTCAGTTGCTGTCTCTGATGAGTCTGGTGGGACTAATCTCGTGGTTATCAGGAACTCGCGTGTCTGGTTCCAAAGACCGTTCTCACCATGCAGAAAGCTAAACAGTCTTTGCAGGGTCTGGACCTGTGTCGCATAGCAGGGTGCAGGAGCAGATTTACGGGGGAAGAAGCCTGGTGTTCCCATCAGTGCTACACATGCTCACTGAGTGACTCAAGAGAGGAGAAGCCGTGTTGCTCCGTGGTCCTGCCCTCATCATCACTGCAACCGAACCCAATGGGACTCCTGGCATCAGTAGAAATACTACTGACCTTGCCATCTCATCCTGTATTTTAATGCCTTTTAAAGCAGTTCTTCTCTGGAATATCCTCAATAAACTATTCCCTTTGTTCTCGTTTCTGTAAGACTATGTTAATAATTAATTTATCCTTCTTTATCAATTAATCTTAAGGCTCGCATGTTAGTAATTCCCAGAGCCAAGACTTTGCCAAGGCAGTGCTTTTCATGTGTGTGTAAATTTTATTTGCTCTTATGATATCACTTCACTACACCGGACTGGAGTGTTACTTTGTACAGAAGATTTTGATCACTGTTAAAATTGAGATTTTTGTAATTAGTGAAAGTGAATGACAAACCCGAAATTACTCCATCTGGTGACAGAAGGTCTCAGGAAGGTGACGACTGAAAAGGTGCTGCTGAAGAGCAACCTGTGCCTCCCAGCAGACTAACATCACAGCCAAAAATTAGAGGATGATCAAACAGCTATAAAGGATGGCGGGGGGACCTGCAGAAATTTGGTCTAGCATATCTGTAAAATTGGAACAGTGAATCAGTTTGCTCAGAAGAGAATGGTGGGTTTGGGGGGGAAGCCTGTATTACTGTATCTGAACTAGCAAACCCAGTATCTAATTCAGAAGGAAAGGAACAAAACAGATTCGGGGGAAGGGGGGTTTTGGGGAGGACAGAGTTTGTTCTGAACTAAAATGAAAGCTTATAAATTTATTGCAAGATGAAATTGGCAATGTACCTGCAGCAAAAGGGAACAGAGCTAAGATGAAAAAAAAAAAAACCTGATTCACTGCCGGCTATTGAAAGTAAAAGCAATAAATACTTCAGCTTCAGATTTATCACAGTCTGCCAGCAATATATGAGAAAGATTTCAGAATTACTAGGCCAACTGGTGATTACAAACATGCAAAATGTTTTAATAGGCTGAAATACTGAAGTGAAGATGAATCATAGAAAGACTATTCCAAGATAGAAGCTGTAGAAAGTGCCGTCCCAGCTGTCAGCCTAGGATTAACTGGGCTGGAGGTATGATCTCATATTCCCTCATGTGAGATTTCGAAGACAAATTATGCTGAAAACCACATCACTGAGTTGTATCAGGAATCAACTGAAGCAGTTCAAGAACTGCAGTTCAAGGGACTCTGTAAGATTTGGTTACATTTCCTGGATCAAACAGCAGACCGTCAAAAAACAAACTTTGCATCAGAGAAAGAGTATTTTAGAATGCTAAAGTAGTATTGGCTTGCTTTCTCCAGTCCTTTTTGTGTAATTGCGTAATGGGAAACATAAACCTAAACCTGGATTTAGTTGTAGCTGAAGAACTTCTGTTGAGAAATTAAATGGATCCAAAACCTGTAGCACTGAAACGGAGCCTGAGCTCAGCAAGCGTCTTTTCAGTTCTGAAAAAGGGTTAAAGTTAGGATGTCAAAACCATCAAAGAATATACATTGCTAAAGCAAAGTTCATTAGCTGCACAGAAGCAGCATAGGAGTGGAAAAAGGCCATTAAAATGGTTACTTGGGAAAATTGTCTCCTAAATTATGTGGAAGTTCAAAGGCAGAAGAATGACAACATTTGCTGTCAAAATGCCAGTGGAAAAGCTCTCCTGAAAGACACGGCCAGTGCTACGTAAGTAATAACAGGGCTTGTTGAGAAGAGATGTTAAGTTAGTATCGTATTCAGGAAACAAATCACAGATCATAAACATAAGTGATCAGGCTAAAGTAAAGTAATATTTGTCTTGATTACCAGTGACCACAAAGAGCACGTTCAATGTATTTTCAGGCAGTAAAGGAAATCTGTCTGATATTCAAAATCTCATTAGGAAATGTTTGCTCAAAAGAATGCGGTGTTCAGCACTCAAGAAAGCAGAAGTGTACGGCACATCAGCAGGGCACCACAGGGAATAATAATGTTATCTTTCCTAATGTAGATGCTCCAGGACATAAGAGGAAAAGCACTAAGTTGTTTGGAAAAATATGTGCATATGTTAGTAATTTAATGGAGGAAAGTAGCAGCATTATGGGGTATGGAGCAAAAGTTGTGAGAGAGATGAATGGAAAAGAAGCTATCTTTGAAAGTCTAGACATAAGACTCACTGAAGAATTCTTAACTTCTTAAGATATACTAAATATATAAACATTGAATGGGAGCCCAGGAAGATTGAACTTAAGTGCAGTGCTGTTTTCATCTCATATATTACAGTGTTGTAACACATGCCGGTGAGTTGTATGGAGTAATCCGTAATAGCCTTCAGTGTCAAGGAAGAGAGAGTGCTCCTCAGCAAACAGTGTCCTTTTCTCACCATGCCTGTAACTCTTAAACTCAGCAACCCAAAATACCTGGGCTTCAAGCCACAACACAAGCCTTTCATGAGCTGTGGGGTGCCTCTCTCTGTTTATAACACCCCGCAGAAGCTGACTAGAGAGTAGTCGGAGAAGTGCTACGTGAAGAATCCCCTGCCTTCACTGAACGTGGTTCAAACAGGCTTTGCCGAAAACTGGGGAGTTCATGTTAATTGGACTGGTAAAGGCTCATCTAGAAAGGCTTTCGTGTTAGTCTTAGTTAACAATGAAGATCTTGCTAGAGAATAGGTAAAAGTCAGAAGTCACCATATTCCTCACTGGCTGTGTGTGAAAAAGATGGTACCTTAAATTTACGCACACATGTCAGAGAGTCAAACTAACAGATTATTCCTGTAGACATCCTATAGATAGAATTCAAGAGAACTTGATCATTTAAGCCATGCTCACAGAAATGTTTTGACCCCTGCTCAGACAATTAGTTACAAGTCAGAAACGTTGTTAAGACATGACCCAAAATCAGCACAGTCCCACCCAAGGATGGCACATTTAGCCCAGGATGAATCAGGACTAAATTTACCCCACTTTAGATGTGTAGCTGTCAATGTGCCACCTTTGACTAATGTCTTGGCAGCTGTGAAGATGCGATTCATTCTGGATTTTGCCTTTGGCTTTCTAGGCCTCCTGGTCCAGCTTGGTGCTTGGCAGGAGGTAAGTGGTGAGTGCAGGTGGCCAGAGGTGGGGAGGCTGGACAGGGCGAGGGCCTTCCTCCTTCTGCAGCAGCTATCTGTTATTTCTGCTCAAGCCCTAGCAGGAACCCACCGCCCACTTAGTTGTAGATGGAAAAATCAATCTTCTCTATCTTTGATCACAGTACAGCTTATCCCCAAGGATTTCTAAGTGAATGAAGAGCATACCTGCCGATGTTGCCTGCATTTATGAATGGGTTCATACTCCTTCGGGGCTTACTTGCATCGCTACAGAATTAAATGGAAAATATCTCAAATATCTGAGACATTAATTACGGGATCTCCCTCCTAATTTGCCAGAGCATGTCTACAACAAAGAATTCAGGGCTTATGTGGAGAATCTTAAAAAGGTTTTCAGTAGTCAGTGGAGTCATGAAATCAAATGTAACCTAAACAAACATGATTTGTTCCTGTGACGAGTACCCTGCTATATCAGCTCTGACAGCCAGTGCTCCATTTTGAAAATCAGATGTCCCTCCACTAGCATCAGGAATAGACACTGTCTTAAAAGAGTAGAAATAGTAAGTTGAAATGGAAACTGGAAAAGCAAATTTAGGCATCTTGTGCTGTTCTGGAGTATTATTACAATAATAATCAGCCTGAGCTGAACAAGAAAAGGTGGAGAGGATGGCAAGGATTGTCAGGAGTACAGAATTACTTCGTGCTAATCCAGTGATTCTGAAGCAGAGCTCCTCAACCTGAAAAAGAGCTGACCAATGAAAAAAATTGTGATAAAATCTACAAAGTCATGAACGGCAGGGAGAGGGTGGTTAACAACAGTTGTTACTTGCCTCTTCTAGTACAAAAGTGAGAGCACATCGGATTAAATGAGCAGGTGACTGGCTTAAAACAAACAAAAAGAGGTACTTCACACTACGTGTGATTAGAGCTAGGGAACATTTCGCTGCAGAACATGTTCAGTGGTGTAGACGTATATGATTTCAAAAAGTGACTGGGCAAATTCACAGAAGAAATTCCATCACAGACTATTAAATTCAGATGTTATCTCTGGTTAAAAAAAAAAAAGAAACCTAGATTTGTGGCAGCTAGGAGTCAATTTTACACACTTGGCCTGTTCCTATATTCTTCCTTAAACATCTGTTATTGGCTGATGTTGAAGTCAGCTTATGCTGCTAGTCAGGTCTTCGTCTAACCTGGTATAAACTCCTTGTGTTCTGTTAGATGAGAAGTGCAGAAGGGTCCTGAGAACATTTGATCACATTTTACAGAAATTAAAGGCCTGAAAGAGCCTTAAAGGAAGTGACTTTCACCTGTCACAGCAAATGTATCTGCCCTGCAAGAATTATAGAACAAAGGGAGAAAAGAAAAAAAGAAGGAAAAAACCAACCATGAACTTGGTCAAGAAGAAAAAACCAAAGTTTGACAATGGAGTGGTGGGGCAGGTAGGGTCATCTCCAAGGGTGACAAACTTTTTCAGCAGTAGGCATGGCAGGAAGCCCCAAATTTTCCTTCAGCCTTCTTCAGCTTTTCAGGTGACTGCTGCAGCCCTTTTCCAATGTGTTGCTTTTTGGCCTAGTCACAGAGACCCTGTTTGTAATCCCAGCCTCTGCAGAAGGCTTAAGGGAAGTGTTGCCTTCCCCCAAAACTACACAGCAAGGGAAGAGGGGGATAAACCCACAAAAAAGTGGAGCTAAAATGGTGGTCACTGTGATACTGGGCAATGGAAGCCACAGCTATCAGTGCAAAGGACACCACCCACCATCCTGTTGCATGGCCATTGCTGGAGGATGTTTTCTTTCCATGACACAAGCAGCTCAGAATCTAGTCCAATCTTTGGCCAAAGGAACTGCATTGACTGAAAGTGTAAAGTATTCAGGAAGTGGTTTTATTTCAATAACAGAAAGTCTGGTTCTGCAGGTAAGGCCCAGAGCTGGGTGTGGAGATGTACAAGGCCGCTCCAAAAGAAATGCAGACTTTGGTGTTGGAGCCTTGCAAGGTGCAGCAAGCCCAGGGCAGGCTCTTCAGCTCCAGCATGTGTAGCTGGTGGCCAGGCTCTACCTGGCTTTCCACAGGCTGCACCTAGTCAAACGCTCAACAAATCACCCAGGGATGCACACCGCCACCAGGCAACTGACCTGTGTGGAGCTGGAGAAGGCTCTGGCATCCTTCTGCATGGTTAGGGTCAGCTCTGGAAAACCCAGAGCACCTCAGCCAGTGTGCCAGTGTGGCTGTGTGAAAGTGCCCCAAACCGTGCCCAGGGTGCTCTTTGATTTTGAATGAAGGGCCAGGGAAGGTCTGTAGGCTCATCTATCCCCTGTCCCAACGTGGGCTCCTGGGTGCTCTGCTCAGGCACAGGCTCCCCATCTGTAGGAAGGGTGTGTGGCCCAGGACGCTGTGGGGTTCCTCAGGGGCATTGTCCCCCAGAACCCATTGAGGGGAGGTGATGGTGGGTCATAGAATCATAGAACCATAGAATCATTTAGGTTGGAAAAGACTTTTAAGATCATTGAGTCCAACTGTAAACCTAGCACTGCCAAGTCCACCACTAAACCATGTCCCTAAGCACCAAATCTACACGTCTTTTAAATACCTCCAGAGGTGGTGACTCAACCACTTCCCTGGGCAGCCTGTTCCAATGCTTGACAACCCTATCGGTGAAGAAATATTTCCTAATATCCAATCTAAACTTCCCCTGGCACAACTTGAGGCCATTTCCTCTCGTCCTATTGCTAGTTACTTGGGAGAAGAGACCGACACCCACCTCGCTACAACCTCCTTTCAGGTAGTTGTAGAGAGCGATAAGGTCTCCCCTGAGCCTCTTTTTTCTCCAGGCTAAGCAACCCCAGTTCCCTCAGCCGCTCCTCATTAAGACTTGTGCTCTAGACCCTTCACCAGCTTCGTTGCTCTTCTCTGGACACGCTCCAGCACCTCAATGTCCTTCTTGTAGTGAGGGGCCCAAAACTGAACACAGTATTCGAGGTGCGGCCTCACCAGTGCCGAGTGCAGGGGCACGATCACTTCCCTACTCCTGCTGGCCACACTATTTCTGATACAAGCCAGGATGCCATTGGCCTTCTTGGCCACCTGGGCACACTGCCGGCTCATGTTCAGCCGGCTGTCGACCAACACCCCCAGGTCCTTTTCTGCCGGGCAACTTTTCAGCCACTCTTCCCCAAGCCTGCAGTGTTGCATGGGGTTGTTGTGACCCAAGTGCAGGACCCGGCACTTGGCCTTGTGGAGCCTCATACAATTGGCCTCAGCCCATCGATCCAGCCTGTCCAGATCCCTCTCTAGAGCCTTCCTACCCTCAAGCAGATCCACACTCCCGCCCAACTTGGTGTCATCTGCAAACTTACTGAGGGTGCACTCGATGCCCTCGTCCAGATCGTTGATAAAGATATTGAACAGAACTGGCCCCAATACTGAGCCCTGGGGAACACCACTTGTGACCGGCCACCAACTGGATTTAACTCCATTCACCACAACTCTTTGGGCCCCACCATCCAGCCAGTTTTTTACCCAGCAAAGAGTACGCCCATCCAAGCCATGAGCAGCCAGTTTCTCCAGGAGAATGCTGCGGGAAACAGTGTCAAAAGCTTTACTAAAGCCTAGGTAGACAACATCCACATCCTTTCCCTCATCCACTAAGCAGGTCACCTTGTCATAGAAGGAGATCAGGTTAGTCAAGCAGTCTGGCTCCTGCCCAGCGTCCCTGGAGGCCCTGGCTTTCTGGGGCTCTCCAGCCAGCTGCGGAGAGCTGCCAAAATACCCAACCCCTTCTCAGGTTTGGATCTGAGGGATGAGGCTTGGGGGAAGCTCCTGTCATTGCTGCCCTGCTGGAGTCGTGGACACCAGGGGCCCAGCCTTGTTGCTGGGGAGTGCCATGAGCTTGGCTGAAGAGCCGGAGCCACCAGGACTGCTTGTATGGGTTACATCAGAGTGCTTTGATCGATACACGCACCGCACTGATAAAATGTGGGGTGTTCTGTATACGCATGCAGGAATTGCGTGTATAACATATAATTAAAATTTATAATGAATAAGCTCAAGCAATAAAAAAATAAACCCTACCTGTACACCTGTATTTCACATCTCACTTCTGTGCTGCTCTTGTTTTAGGTACACGTTATGTTACATCATTCACAACCGGCAGGAAACCACAGAAGACAGCCCCCGAGGTCCTGGGCCTGGGGTAGCCGTTTCACGGGTGGGTGTGTGGCCCATGAGGGGAGCAGCCCTGCTCCCTCAAGGAGGACTATGGGGCGGCAGAGCCCCAGAGCGGGGGTAGGAAGGTGATGGGGAAGTTCCAGCCTTTCCATGGAGGGGGGTTTCTCAGGTCCCCCCAAAATGCTGCTTTTCCTTAGGGTCTCGGAGTCCCGCCCGGGCGGGGGGGTCCTGTCCTGCCCTGCCCCACCCTTCCCGGAGGCTGCTTTGGGCGGGGGGGCCACGCCGGGCACCCTGCCCCGGCACACGGCGCCCCGGAGCCGTCCGACCCGCCTCCGCCCGGCGCTCCTTGCCGGTAGGTGGCATCCCCCGTCCGCGCAGAGCACCGCCGGGAGTGGAGCGGCGCGGGGCCGGCCGCGGGGCGGGGGACAGGGCAAACCCCGCGGCCCCGGGGACGGCGGGCGGCCGGGTCCTACCCGGGGAAACGCCGCTCATGGCTGTGCCGCCGCTGCTCGCCTTCCTTCTTTTCTTTCTTGCCCTTTTGAGAAGGCACCTGCCGGGTTGGGACGGGAGCAAGCGGAAGATGCACAAAGACAAGTCGCCATCTCTAGGGGCTGCAAAAACGCCAGGTCTTAATTGTCCGCACTGGGGGCTGGCTCAGCTGCCCTCCCAGAAAGCAAGCCCCTCGGCCCCCCACTCCGCGACGGACGAGGGCTTGCAGTGTTGCCCAAGTCTGCCGGGGGGTCCCGTCCACCCGCCGAAGGCCACGCCGGCCGGCCACGTCCAGGAGGACCCGCGCCCCAGCCGGGGCCCTCCCGGCACACCGGGGACGCGATGCTCCCGGGGACCCGGTGCTGCCGAAGAGCCGGCGGTGTCACACGCTCAGTGAAATACCGGTGCGTCTTGCGTGGGTGTTAGCAGGAGATCGCGGGCAGATTCCGCTCTTCTGGTTCTGCTTTGTTGCTACAGCGGTTCTTCCCCAAAAATTTTTAAACTCCACCGTTCTTCCTATTTAAGAGCGTGGTTTTTGTTTTTAAGATGGTTTTAAACGTTCAGGCACATCAGAAAGTACCAGGAGAAGAGCAAGAATAAAAGGAACAAAACGGGAGTAAAAGGAAAAATACTCTTTGTAAAGAGGAGAAACCTCTCGGAGAGGAAAAGTCCTCTTTCTGCCTTTCTTGTAGTAACTTGCCCTAGGACCCCAAAAGTAATTCGAGGAGGCATTTTACTTCCTGTGAACTGTAAATCTCGAGTGACATTATCAGTCTTTCTACAGGAAAAAAATAGTAGTCAATTACTGGATTTGGGGTTTTTTTGGCTGTTTTCTAAGTTTTGGTGGTATTCTCCTGCAGGCGCCTTAGTAGTGAACAAAATGTAAATAGGATTCTTTGGAAATAGTAGAAAGGATTATTCTGTAAATCCATGGAACTGGGTTTGAAACAGGGTGGCCTGAAGCTTTGGATTAGGACAATATATCGAAAACGCATTTCAAGAAAATGGTAAGAGTTGTTTTAGAAGCGAGATTTGAGCGGTAAGGACGCTAGGCATCAGTCCGCCCTTCTCACGATGATGTCTGCCGGAGCATGAAATGCCCTCCTACTCCTCCCATCCCAATCGGATCCTGATCGTGGGTTATCCTGCCAGAACTGGGAGTGATGGGAATTTTCAAAGCTTTTCTTCTTAAGACCATGGTGATTGCATTTATGTCCAAGTTTGGGGTTTTTTGTCCCCTGTCAGCCCTCGCATAAAGGGGGGCCCGCTCTTCTGCTGTCCTCGCATGTATCTATCACCTGAAACTGGGAACGGTAGGACTTAATTAGGAAGCAATCCTTTGTCTCGCTTTCTCGGGGGTGTTGCTCCTACACTTAGAGCAGAATTCGCATTTTAAAGGCCAGTGAATTGTTTTCCTTTGCATAAGAAAGAGGTAACGCTAATTCTCTGTTAGCGTTTCCCATAATGGAGGGAGCTGCCTCTCTCCCGTTAAAAACAATAGCCCTACAAATAAATTGTGAGATTAGCGGTGTGCTGTGGAGGCGGTTCTTTGAGAGCTTGCGAGGTCGACATCGAGAGATACTTGATTTCATTCGTAAATGAATTAAACTCTGGAGGGGGAAGAGATGTCTCTAAACCATCCCGCGGACAGAAGTCTGAAGTTTATTAACTCACCACCTCCCTCTCCGGCCTGATAATTTTTTTTTTTCCTCTCCTTCCCACGGGAAGCAGGACCCCGTCCCTGGGGGCAGCCCAGGAAGACGCAGAGCTCCCGGCACCCTCCGGAAGGCTTCTGGGAAGATGCTCCAGCACTTTGGGGCAGACTTGCACTTCGCCCCCCACCCCCCCGCCGGGGGGAGGTGTGACTTTATTTCACTCCTTTTCCACTAAAGGGGGCACCGGTCGCCCCGCGGCCCCCCAGAGCCCCTCCTGGCGGGGCGAGGGCGGGGGGCCGGGGCGGGTGGCGAGGCGCCCCGCGTGGGGGGGGGCGACACGGCGCCGCCCGGGGCCGCCGCTCGCCCCGCCGCGCTCTGACGCTGGGAGCCATGTGATGGCCCCCTCGCTATAAGGCGGGGAGGAAGGCCGCCCTCCCTGGGACTCGGCCCCAGCCTTTTCGCCGTCTTTCCGAAGGCCCGGCAAGCCGCCCCCTCCGCCCTCCCTCCTCGCCAGCCTCCTCCCCTCTCCTCCTCCCAGGACTAGGCGCGCTCCCTCCTGCCCCGCATCCATTAATGTCTGGGGGCTGAGGTGAGGAGAAAGAAGGGGGAACTGACTTCCAGGCGCGGCGGCACAGCCCCCCCGCCCCCCAAACCCCGACCCCAACCAAAAAAAAAAACCCGACAGACCCCAAAAAAGGGGCAGGGAAGGGGGAAAAAAGAGAGAGAGAAATCCAAAAAGCAGCAAAAAATACCCCGAAACAAAACCCAAACCAGCCGCCGCCTCCGAGCGGGCGGCGGGAGCGCTCCCGCGGCGCGGCGGCGGCGGCGCTGGGGCCCGGCTCGGCTCGGAGCGGCCCGCCTGCCCGCGGCGGCGGCGGCGGCGGGGCGACTCTCCGCGGAGCGGCGCGGGGGCCTGGGGGCGGCGGGGAGGGCTCCCGCCCGCCCGCCGCGCCGCGCCGGCCGCCACCGATGCGCTGCCCCGCCGCCACGCCATGACCCTGAGCTCGGAGATGTCCGAGGCGTCGGCGCTGGCTGAGGAGACCGACATCGATGTGGTGGGCGAGGAGGACGACGAGGAGGACGACGAAGAGCCTCAGCCTCGCCGCCGCCGCCGCTCCTACGCCGAGGACGAGGAAGAGGAGGAGGAGGAGGAAGAGGACGAGGAGGATGCGGGCGACCTCCACGACGACGCCCTGCTGCCGCGGTCGCCCGTGCGCGGCGGAGGCGGCGGCGGTGGCGGCGGGGCGGGCGGCGGGGACGGTGCCGGCGGCTCTCGGCCCCCCTCGCGGGGCGGCCCGCAGAAGGCAGCGGCGGGCGGCGGCGGGGCGGGCGGCGGCGGCGGCGGTGGCGGCGGCGGCGGCGGCGGGGCGGGCGGCGGCGGCAAGAACAGCCTGGTGAAGCCGCCCTACTCTTACATCGCCCTCATCACCATGGCCATCCTGCAGAGCCCCAAGAAGCGGCTGACGCTGAGCGAGATCTGCGAGTTCATCAGCGGGCGCTTCCCCTATTACCGGGAGAAGTTCCCCGCCTGGCAGAATAGCATCCGCCACAACCTCTCCCTCAACGACTGCTTCGTCAAGATCCCCCGGGAGCCCGGCAACCCGGGCAAGGGCAACTACTGGACGCTGGATCCCGAGTCCGCCGACATGTTCGACAACGGGAGCTTCCTGCGCCGCCGAAAGCGCTTCAAGCGGCAGCAGCTCCCGGCGCCCGAGCTGCTGCTGCGCGCCGTGGACCCCGCCGCCTTCCTCCCGCAGCCCCCGCCCCAGCCCCCGCAGCAGCCGCCCTGCGCCTACGGACCCTACGGCTGCGGCTACGGCCTCCAGCTCCAGCCCTACCACCCCCACTCCGCCCTCTTCGCTTTCCACCACCCCTCCCCGCCGCCCCGCCAGCCCCCCGCCGCCCCCGGCAGCGCCCCCGGCGCGGCGCTGCCCCCCGCCGCCGCCGCCGCCGCCGCCGCGCCGCCGGGCCCCTTGCTGCCGGCGGCGGAGCTGGCACGGACGCCCTTCGGCTACGCGCACCCGCTGGGCCCGGCGCTGGCGGCCTCGCTGCACGCCGCCAAGCCCGGCAGCGGCGCGGCGCTGGCCCGCTCGCCCTTCTCCATCGAGAGCATCATCGGGGGGGGACCCGGCCCCGGCCCCGGCCCCGGCCCCGGCCCCGGCCCCGGCGCGGGCAGCAGCTGCGCCTCGCAGTCGGCCGCGGCGCCGGGGCTGGCCCGCTCGCTGGGGAGCGCCGGGGGCGGCCTGCCCCCTGCCGCCGCCCTGCCCGCCGCCCCCGGCTTCGCGGCCCGGATCTCTAACTGTTAAGGGTTTGGGAGTCTTTCCGAAGGTAGGATCTGGGGTATCTCCTTTCTCCGCCGCTCGGATGCCCGGCGGACGCCGCCCGGAAGGTCTGCGGGCTTTGCATGGGGATAGCGCGGTGGGACTCGGGGGGCGTCTGCCGCGGCCGGCGGGCCGCCCGGGACCCGTATTTATGCAAAGCCAGGCCTAGATGCTGCATGGGCAGGCGGTCACGCTATCGGAAAGTTACTCGTTACCCCTTAAAAAGAAAAAAAAAATGGTGATAAATAATGTCTCTAAACCGTTAAAGTTCAGAGATTCTCAGGTCTAGGAGCTTGAAAACAGTGATGTACAGGAAAAAAAAAAAGGCTTGAGGGAGGACAACAAAGCAATACTTTTTCATTTTAGTACACTTGTCTCATGTACTTTTATAAAAGAAAAGAAAAGATTAACATGTTTACACAGAAGAAAGTCAAGATTATAATTTCTTATTTTAACCTGTGTTTTGTATTATAATAGACTTATGGAGTTTTTTATTTTGTACTTTATGCGTATTCTTTACAAGGAATATTGTTAAAAATTACTGGCAAGTATTATTGTACCATTTTAATGTAAAATTTTTACACATGTTCAAAATAAAATTTTTAATTTTCAAAAAAAAAAAAAAAAAGCAAAACCAAAAACAAACCCAAAGACTAAAGGAGCCCAGCCAAACAATTGGCTTCGGACCCTTCCCTCCTTAATACTTCTCCCTTCTTTGGGACATTGATATTTTTTTCTTCGGGATTAATAGCACAAAAGCCAAGGAATTTTACAGCTTGAAATTTACTATGTCTGGATTTGACTGCGAGGAAGATCAGAATATGATCTTTGCAGTCAAACCATTGTTAACCCTAGCAGAGAATGAAAGATGACAAACAAACAAACAAAAAAAGAGCAAGGACAAAAGAGGGAATAAATAGAAATAGGTCTTTCTCGCGGAAGTAAAGCCCTGTCTGTAAGGCACCAATCAGGGGACTGATTAAAAAGCCAGTTTTAAACTATTTTTGTACTTTTGGGTGTGTTCTAAATCACAACTGCATCACAGTTTGTTTTCCAAGAGGCCCAAAGGAAAATACTACTACTAAGGGGCACATAGTGGCTCTGAACTTCAGAGTGATTTGTCCTAGACTCTTATGTTGCTGTGATGATAGTAGAGCCATGTGTTTCTACTTTTCAGTACATATAATATAAAATGAGCATTGGAATA
This sequence comes from Aptenodytes patagonicus, assembly GCF_965638725.1. NCBI lineage: Eukaryota > Metazoa > Chordata > Aves > Sphenisciformes > Spheniscidae > Aptenodytes > Aptenodytes patagonicus. The sequence goes on from NC_134982.1 coordinate 29,351,090, forward strand.
TCCTCCTGTGACGAGCTTATTAAGTGCACGAGCTATTGAAGTAAGGATATTTAAGTGTACGAAACAAACCGTGAAAGCAGCTTTTCTGATTCTGAACTCTCGTCTTAACCCGCATAAGGTCGATAGATACCTATTTCATAGACTAAAATTATTTTTTAACCAAAAAGGCCGACTCAAATATTCGGACCTTAGACATGAAAAGAGAATCGCAGGTTTAAAGAGTAGGCGTGTGGTTGCTTGTTGTGGACTAGGAACACGCGTTTTTCAAATCAGGGAGGCGCTTTTCAAGTACAACTGTATTTATAACAGTTTAGTAGATTCAGAGATAAATTATGTGCATTTTCGTGAAAAAAGAAAAAAAAAAGGAGGGGTGCCTCTTAATGCTCTTTGGAGTGAGGAGAGGAAGCTTGTGTGGTTACGTGCTTTTACATATCGAAGTACCTCGTCACCTTGGTTTTAAGAATTCTCGTGGATAGAAAAATGATGCTTTTCTGTTTTGTTTGTAGCAATGCAGGGTGAAGTTAATGGTTTTCAGTAAGTAGAAAGGCTGGATGTAAGATCTCGGCTGGCCTCTAGTTGCAGTCCGCAACTGGAGGGCCTCTTCGGGTGTCCCGGATCCCTTAGAGGACAAAGACGTAGAGTCCCGTTTAGTTTCTAGAACTAAAGGGAAAAGATCCCGGGGGGAGCGCATCCTTTTCACGAGAGACCGATCAACTCTCTTTCCCCGGGCCCGGCCGGGGGGATCCGCCGGGCTGCCGTGCCGGTCCAGCGCCGGGTACCGAGCTCGGCTTAGGCGCCCCTCGGAGATGCGGCTAAAATCAAGCAGGGAAAGGTCTTGAGAGGGAGAAGGCGGCTGTAGCCGTGAGCGCGGGGGTACCGAGCGCCCCGCGGCGGGATGCGGCTTGCGGTCGGTCCGGCTTCTGGCTGCTCGAGCAGCGGCCCGGGGCGAGAGGCTGTGTGGGTCCCTGCGCTTTCCCCGTGCAGTCAGACGGGAAGAGAAGGTTCCGGCTACCCGGTCTTTGTTTCTCTTGGCTTCACCGCAGCAAACCCCGGGGAGGCCGGCGACCTCCCCTGCGCGGAGGCCGGCCCGGCCCGGCGGGCGGCGGGGTCCGAGCGTGCCCGCCGCCCTCCCCTCGGGTCTCTTCAGAGGAAAACCGTGCTCAGAGGTGTATGGCAAGGAAACTGCTCGGCCACTTTTTCCTTCCACCCTTTATGCCGGTCGTCTGCATCCTGTGCGGACAGGGCCTTCACCTGGGAGTTGGTAGGGGAGCTGGCAGGAGCAAATCTCAATACGTGGTGTAGCTTTATTTTTTTTTAAGCGGTGAGGAAAGGGGTCGGGAAGGGGTCTGTGGTGCTGGGGGAAGACCCCTTCGCTTGCCTCCTCCGAGTCCGCGGCGAAGCCGCCCGTCCTCGGCCCCGGGGCCCGGCAGTCCCGGTTCCCCGCGCCGCTGCGCTGCGCGGTGGATAGCGGCGGCGGAGCAGGTGCCGCCAGAACAGCCGCCGGCCCCGCAGCCCTTTGGTGGGCTCGCTGCACCGCCGGGCCGCAGCGCCCCATTCGCATGCAAATGGCCCGCCGTGCCCCCACCCCCCCCCCCCCCCCGGCTTTCAAGGCGAGCAGAGGCGACCTGTAGTCCTCGCAGGGACGGAGCCCGGGCGAGCAATTCCTCCAAAATAGGCTGGGCCCTAATAAGTAAGCTGGGGGGACAAACAGGATGGTGTCGCCTCCTTCTCCTCCTCCCAACTGCAAAGTGTGGATTCATTAACCCGTCTCCCTTTCTCATCATATCCCCGTAGGGCTGAGAGACGAATTACTGGAGCTGAATTGGGAGGGGATTGCTCTATGAGGGGGCTAATGTTTCAATCAGTTCCTCCAGAAGGACCACACAAAAAGAAACTTTTTAGTTTATGGTGCTATTATGCAGAGTTTTAATCTAGGGATAGATTTAGCCAAATGTTATCTATTGGGAATTTAATGAAGCCCTTATGTATTCAATCGCTTTTTATGCCACACACAGTGTCTCTATCCAGAAACGTTTCCTTCCACATATTTCTTTGTTTCTGTTGGGTGATTTATATATTTTTAATTAGGTTTTTTAAAAATTATTTCTTTTCAAGCATCTCGTATAACGTTTCTCGCAAGCAGGACTGTGTTAGGTCCCTTCCCACATCCCCTATAAAAGAAGTTTCCCCTTCCCTCCCCCGTTTCGAAGCTGATTAGTTTGCACGTCCGCACGCTGCGCCCTTCCCGCCGGGGCGCTCCCCCGGCCTTGTGCAGAGGGGCCCGACATCGCGCCGGCTCTGCCGGCACCGGCGTGGGCTGCGGCGGGCAGCGTAGCCGGGGCGTCCGGCCGAGCCGCGGGGACCCCGTGCGCGGCTCCCCGGCCCTGAAGCTGGTGTCCTCCCAAACCTTCCCCATCCGCAGCTCCTCCGGGCTGTACATTCGCTCCTGGTTTTTTTTCTGGTGCGGCGAGGGGCACCCCTGGGGGCAGCGGGGTGTCGGCTGGTGCACCCCCCGTCCTTGCAGGCTGGTTTCAAGTACCCAGGGCCAGCCCCGTCCCCGAGCCCGGAGGGTGAAGGCGGGGCGAGGGCCTCACCTGCTCTCAGCTGCTCCCTTTCTTGCAGCGCTGGTGGCGAGGGCAGAGCGCTCGGTCGCCCGCGCCGAGACTGAGGCCTGTGCGGGGGATCTGTTGGCAAGTGGATCTGGTTTAAATATTAAATAGTCCCTTGGCACGGCCGGGAGGCTCCGCTCCGTATGTAATACTTTCCCTCATTACTTAACAGTAAGTACTTCAGTAGTCTCTGATAATACTGTATTTGACAGAAATCACGGAAATTATGATCGTGGCCAAACGCTCCCTGCGCTGGGACTTGCTAACCAAAGCAGATCCGTTTTTCAGCTTGTTACCAGCGGCTCCCCCATCCGCAGCGAAGTTTCACCCGCTCCTCTTTCGGCGCGGCGCCGGGCCGCACACACCGGCGGGACCCGGGGACAGGCCGCCGTGTGCCCGCAGGCGGGCGCCTCCTGAGCAGGTAGGTGTCCGCTCGCCCTCCGCCTCCGCCGCCCCGCACCCGCACGCCCCCGCTGACCCTCCGCAGGTGACGGCGGGGCTTCTCCGCCCTTCTCCCTAAGTCCTTTCCCCTCCGCAACCCCCACCTGAGAGCCACGTCGAGCAGCCGCCATGGGCCCTGCGCTGCAAAGCACGACTGAGATGCGGAGGAAGGATTCGTGCGTAAGTGTGTGTATGTACGTGTGCGCAGGAAAATGGCACTCCCGACGGTAACGAGCTGCTTTCGGATCCATGCTGCGGCAGCAAAGTGCTCGTTGCCTCTCTGCGCAGATGGGTGCCCATCGATTTGGGGGACGGCAGAGACCTGCAGGCGAGCCCCAAACGGGTAAACCCCTTGTTCCTGTTTTCCTCTTGCAGAAGCGCGCCGTGCCCGCCGCCGGTCCCCGCCCGAGGGGTGCTGCGGGCTGCCGGTCCCGCAGCCCCGCCGGCCCCCTCCCCGCCGCCCGGCCCGGCTCGCCGCGCAGCTCCCGGCACGACCCAAAAGAGGAGAGGCGCAGGCAGCGGGGCTGGGGGGTGGCGCAGGGAGCCCCGCGGCAAAACTCGCGGCCCGCCCGGCTGCAGCAGCGCGGGTGGCACCGCGGGCTGTGCGCGGCTGCACAGCGGGGCAAAGCCTCCACGGCCGCAGCGGTGCTCCCCACCAAGCCCGCCCGTAGGAGCGGGGAGGCACCCGGCGGCGGCTCGGCGGGAATCACCGCGGGAACCCCGCGGAAGATGCGCCTCGTACGAAGATGTGCTTTTAGTGCAGGGCTCCGGCTTCGCGGGCTGCCGCGGCGAGGGGCAGCTGGGCTCCTGCTGCGGGCTGTGCCTCGGAGGAGAGGAGAGGAGAGACCTACCGGCTAGGCCCTGGAGTGCCCAGAAAGTAGAAAAGAATATGGACTGGACGGAAGACTTCTTTTTTTTTTTTTTTTAAATGCAGTGTCTAGCCAATTTCAGAAATTATATCGCTGAGCTGAATTCAGAGGGAAAGTTGTGTTGTTTTTTTTAATCAAAATAATTAAACTTGCCCTTTCTCCAAACCACAAGAGACCTGTTGAATTGATTCTAAGTTTCCCTTTTGTTGATGGAGCAAAACGGCATGCAGAAGTCTGCGGGGCCCCATATTTAGATGATAAATTATACAATTTATGTTGGAAGCAAAAGGATAAATACAGATTTCAGTTGTTGCATTAATTCGTTGTCTGAGACTGGGAAAGCCTTATCCACGGTTAATCCGAAGGCATTTCTCTCCCCTCCGCGCAATAGCAAACCATCTCCGTGCATCGAAACGCGTGTGTACGTTCAGGCGTGTGTGCCCGGGACCCGGTGCTGCCACCGACCCACGCCCGCGCATCTGTAGCACTGCGGTGGTCACTCCGGCAAATGCCCACGCTTTGGAAAGTCCTTGTAAATCGCGGGAACACGGGTCTTCCTGCCGCGGTGGACGTAGGTCTGCTTCTCAACTTTCATTGCGGGAGAGCACGTGCACACCCGTATACACAAAATACATTAAATACACACAATCAAGATAGATGAGGTGTCTTCCTCGGGTTTTCTTTTCGTAAAATAAACACTGTCACGTCTGCTTATTCAGCAACCACTAGACGAAACTGATAGTTTTCTAATATACGTGTATACAGTGAAATTCCACCTGTCGGCTGCACGAAGGGAGGGGTAAAGGAAGGCAGTCTCTTCGGATCAATAGTTCGCGATTAAAGGAACTGTTGGTGGGAAAAATAAAATTGTCCAGCGCAGAGCGAGGAGGGACAGGTAACGTCAGGTGGCTGGCTTGCCCGACAGTGTATGGGGTCGGAAATAAGGGACCGTGGAAAATAATTTATGCTATTAATTCCAGCCTGCCTCTGATCGCCCAAAATCCCGCCTGGGGCAGCTCGGTGGGTCCTGTCGAACATCTTGGAAGTCCTTAACTTCTCTTTCTCCGTGCAGACGGCGCTGCGCGTGGGGCAGCGCACACGGGCGTGTGTCCTCGTACTGTCCCGCAAGCGACCGGCAGCCGGCGGCCCCGCTGACACCAAACCGCAGACCTCCTCCCTTCTGCCTCCCGCTTCTGTACGAAAAGCCAAAGGGCGGCCCTTCGCTGGAAATTAACCTCTTTAGATCGCTTTCAGCACGACTCCCCTCGCGATGGCTCTTCCCCGGGTGTTCAGACATCTGCCTTTCCGTGACCGGGACAAGTTTTTCGGGGGAGACCCTGGTCCTGCCCGCCCTCCCATGAGGCAGATCCCCGGCCCGCGCACCGGAGCGGAGCTACGGGCAAGCGACGCGGATGTCTCTGTTTTAAACCGACTCCCTTCCCCTCCAGCCCCCTCCCCACCAGAGGAAGCCCGCAACAACTTGCTAACGCGCGGGCAAGCCAAACCCAGCGCTCCCACAAGAGCTTTTGAACTCAGCTCCGGAGCTGCTGCTGCGCCTGCGGCTGCGAGACGGCGCGGTTCGCCCGGAGAGCCGCGCAAATCTCCGCGGCCGCGCCGGGGCGGAGCCGGGGACGCTGCGGGGAGCCCGGCTTGGAGGAGACCGGCTGCTCCGTGCCTCCTCCCGGCCCCAGGTACGCTGCCGCCCTACCTCGGCTGCGCTGGGCACCCGGCCGCCCGCCGGCAGAGCAGACTACAGCTGCCGTCGAGGGAGCGCCCTGGGTTGATAACCCGTCCCGACACGGACAACCCGTGGCCCAGGGCCGGCCCTGCCTTCGGCACCCACGCGGGGCATTTAGAGACACGGTGGGGCGCTGGGAGGGGGGCGGGGAGCCCGGTGCCGGCGCTATAAATCCCTCGGCAATTGAGTTCTGCACCTTTGATTTGAAAAATCGGATTCCTTGAGTGGAAACAGTTGACAGGAACCTAAAAGGATTAGCTGCATTCCACACAGGATCATTTTTACTGGTAACATTTTGAAACGATTGATCCCTTCCAGACCATAAACAATGTCCAGAAAAATGATCTAACGAGACTTCCATCGTTTCCTTTTGTCTGCGAATCCCCTTTCGCCAGCAGTTTGATTAGGAACTTCGACAGGCTGGGTGTTAATTTCCAGCCTCCCCCCCCTTTTCCCGAGCGAAGTATTGAATTTGAAATCGCTCACAATTTGGTCTGCAATCCCAATCTGCCAGACAGCGAGCAAGTGCGGGGAAAGGCAGGTAGGGGGAGAAGGAGCAAGGACAGCAGGTGGGGAGAGGAACGGGGGCTCAGTTGCCGCAGGGTGCCGAAATGAGAGGTGGGGGCCTTTCCCTCCACCATGCTTCTCCTGTGGGCTTTTGTGCCGGCCTGGCGGAGGACAGAGAAGGGGGAAGCCCACCGGTGGACACACTGACCTGGGCCGTGGCGGGGAGGGGACCTCACGCGCCGCCCGGTTCCCCCCCGTGGCCCGGGGGGACTCACGATCCGCCGGCCCCGCCTTGTCCCCCCCTCCCCTCCCTGTCCCATCTGCGGGCAGGAGACTTACCAGGGTGACATTAGCGGGGGAGGGGGCGAGGATGCCCTGCCCTGCCGTGCTGGCCGACGGACTTTTCCTCTGTTTTGACACCTGCGCGCACTGTCCCGTGCTCCTCTCCCTGATTTATCGCCCAATTAAAGGTTCAGCCTTCCTCAAGCCACCCGCGCTTTTTCCCTCCGCACCTTCCTCCCTGCGAGGAGGCGGTGGTGGGCTGGAATGTGGTGTGGAGACCCTCCTCAGCCCCCCGCCTGCCCCTGCACCCCGACCAGACCCTATCACGCATCCTTGCACAAATGCAGCCTCGCTGGGGCCTCCGCGGGTCCCGGCTCCCCGCTCCTCGGCTACAGCCTGGGAGGCGATGGGCCGAGATGGGGACCCGGGAAGCCAGCCGCTTCTCGGCGCCTTCCCCTTTCTCTTCCTTCCCCTTCACGCGTGTGTGTTATCGCGGGGCCCCGCGTTCCAGCGGCGGGCCTGCGGGGGCCGGAGCGGTGCCCCGAAGGCGCGGCCCGGCCCGGGGCTGTGCCGCGCAGCGGGGAGCGCTTCCAGCCCGGGACGGCAAACAGCCAAACCCACTGAGGGAAAACCCGGCCAGGAAAGGCACCTCAGTTGTGTATCCCCCTCAATTAAGAGACAGCAGCTCCTGCCCCTCGGATTCCTCGGAACTTGTCCTTCGTGTCAGGCTCCGGGAATTCTCCTTTTTTCCCTCTTTCTTCTTTTCTCTTTTTTTTTTTTTTTCTCCTTCTCCTTTATTTCTTTTTTCCTCCCACAGAGAATAAGCCGCTCCCCGGCGCAGATTGGCAGCATTGAGCATCTTCCTAACTTAACTCTGTCTTCCTTGCATCTATCAATCCACCTTTCTAATTAGACTAATTAGAAGATATGTGGAGTGTTGCTGGGTCCATAGACTAAACTGCTTAGGGCTTGTGAAAGGAAGGCTGAATGCCCGCCATGGGAGGCGGTCATTCAGGGGGACGGTAACAGTTGCTACATTTATCTCCCGCCATTGAAAAGAGCTCTGCTTAAAGCTCGATTAAAATGTTTGGAAACTAATGCCACCCTGGATCGCTCTCTAATTAGAGGGCCTGGATAAATCGCCCTGATCAGTCAAAAGAAACTCCTTCCCGAGCCTGGCTTTTCTGTTCGGCAGAATTACTTCTCTCCACCACCACCCCGCCCCCACCTCGAAAAGAGAAAGGAAAAAAAAAAAAAAGGGCGGGGGGGGGGGGCGGAGAGAAAGAGGTAACGCAGCTATAAAAACGGAGGGCAGAAAAATGGCGCTAGGCCGAAGTCTTCCTCCCCCCGCGCTAAGTTGTGTTCGGCCCCGGCTTTCCTGCTCGCAGGCCCAGGCTCTCCGCCCTCGAGGTTTCTCAACGGCCGGGATGCTCCCGACCCCGGCGGAGGCATAGGGGAGGGGGTCTGGATTGAGCTCCCCAGCTCCTGCTCCGCTGCCTGCTGCCAGCGAAGAGGGAGATCGGGGAAGGGGACAAGGCCGTCGCCCTCCTCCCCTCGCCCAGCGCCCCCGCGGCCGAGGTGCCTGCGCAGGTGCGGAGCCCGGCGCCCGGCTCTCCGCCTTGCCCCGCTGCCCTCCCCGCTGTGCCGCGCCGACCTGGGTCGAAAGCACCGGCGGGGTAAAAAAGGGGCGGAGGGCGGGGGGGGAAAGGTTACCCGCCGAGGGGGAGGCTCCTGCCCCCAAAACGCTGCCTGCGGGAAGCCCAGGGAGGAGCGGCAGTTTCCAACGGGCCGCCGGGCGAGGTGAGGGAGGGGGGGCTGGAAATCTCTCCCCGGGGTGCCCTGTGCCTCCAGCTGGGAGCTGGGAACACCCACACTCACCCAAACACGCACACACGCGTTTGCATCCCCCGCTTTGCAGGTCAGACCCGGGTTTCCTGCCGCACGGCCCCCGGGATGCGCGCGGAGGCGCGGGCAGCTCTCGGGGCGCCCTGCTCCCGGGGGTACCCAGCTTTGGCGGAGCACTGCGGTGTCTGAGCACCTCGTAAATCTGCGGTGCCGCTTCTTCCCCGTACGATAGAGGGGTTTTTGTCCCCATAAACGCGAATAAAAGATTGGTGCTGACCGGAGAAGGAAGGAGGAAAATGTCCTCCTCATTAACACCAGCCTGCTACACCCACACGCTTTAATTTACGGGCTAGATATGACCAAAAGTGCCTGAAAAGAGCTCGCGCTCATGACTTGGCAGGCGACGAGCCCCCGACAGCCGGTGCCGAAGACGGCTCTCACCCGGGGGGCCACACCCTCCTCGGCACGACAAACAAGGGCGCGGGGACTCCTCGGGCCCCGTCGGTGCCGGGGGGGGGCCGGGGGGGCTGGCGGTGCGAATTTCACCCCAGGGTCTTTGGTGATTGCAGCGCACCACGTGTCAGCAGAGTGGGGGAAAGTTGGGGTGGGATTTTTTTTTAACTTTTTCTTTTTTTTTTTTTAAAGAACGACCCGATGGGCCCTTCTGGAGAAATAGTCGTATCTGCCAGGGGAAAGTATCTGTGTCCCGTTCTCCCTGCCTTCCCCCAGGAGAGGCCCCTTTGAACTGCTGGCGGGTGGGATCCCCTGGGAGAAAGACCTACGGGAGTGGCAAGCACGGAAAACCAAGCGGCATCTTCCCTTTTCTTCCAAGTCACCAGAGTCACTTTCTCCAGAGACCCTCTGCTGGGGAGGGGAACGGGACAGAATTGGGAGGGTCTGCTCGGTGTGCTCCCCTCTGCCCCAGCAATCAGACGGCGTCGCCGGCGGGGGAGGGACCGACTCTGAGCCCCGGGTGAGCAGGCAGGTGGGAAGCGGGGCAGCCCCCGCGCTGTCCCGGGTCTGCCGCGCTCTTCCAGGCGCGCTGTCCTCTGCCCTCGGCCAGGCGGGGAGCTGCTCACCCTGTATCACGTCTAATCCCAGTGAACTCAACAGGACGAGTCCAAAGGACAAAACCGATCAAATATTTCCCTTAGGGGCATGGAATCGACTTCCCCCCCCCCCCCCCCCCCCCCTTCAAAAGCGAGCCCAGCTCAGAGGACAGATCTGCTCGGCTGCAGAGAGCGCATTCTCCATTAAATGCTCCCGGAGGATCTCGCCCCCGCTCCACTGGGGTCCGCGGGACGAGGGGCACCCCCGGGGCCCACCTCGGGGAGCGAGAGGGGAGTCCCCTCCGCCAGGGAGGAGGGTTTGGCCCTGGGGGACGAGCGGGAGACTTTCTCCCGGCTGCCGGGCCGGGCCGCTGACGATGTAAGGAGGGAGGCCACCCACTCCCAAATGGCGGGCTTGTCGCTCGTCCCTTCTCATGGGCTGTGCCCCTGCCGGCACCCCTCCAGCACGGACAGCTTCTGGGGCCCTTCACCACGAAACGCAGCTCCGGAGATGCCCAAGGGACAGTCAGGAGAGTGCGCAGCCTGCAAGGATCAAAGGACAGCGTGAGGGGTGGTTGAGAGTTTGCCGAGTTTTACTCAGTTTTAGAGTTTTCTTAATTTTAGAGAGTGCAGGATCTTCCCAGGGCCAGTATCTGCATTTCTGGAGCCCCAGGGGAAGCCCTGATGCTGGTGACCTCTCTTTCGGAAAACAAGTAGATGAGGGCTGAGGATGCTCCCTGTCCAGACCCAGGGACAGCTGCAGCTGTGTGCCTGGTAGTCCGTCGCAATCAGCAGGTGGCTGAGCTGTTTGTCTACATTTTACATGTTTCACATTGTTTTCCTCGTGGGCGTTATATGGCAAGTTTCCTTGTTAGCACTGGGAATTTTTCTTTCTTTCTTTCTTTCTTTCTTTCTTTTTTTTTTTTTTTTTTAAATCCAAATGGGGAATTTCTGCAAGTCGCATGAGCATAGGGTCAGAGCTCCGGATTGAGAGGTTTAGCTGAAACCTGTGCCCCGGCACCGATCCGCTCCTCTGCTCCTGCGAGTCCTGGCCGTGCCCGTGCCCCGGGGGTCCCTTGTGCAGTTGTGCCGTTCACCTTGGGCTGGGCAGGAAGGCAAGAGGTGGGGGATTGGATGTTTTGGGGGTGGGGGAGGCTGAGGGCAGGAGGAGAAGATAGGTTAAGCCTATCTGAAATCCAGTTCTCGGTGAAAATCACGCGCGGGGGGGGCTCAGGGTCAGAGCCGCCCCGTGGCCGGGGAATTTCATCCCCGGGGAAGCGGGAGCTCCCCGGGATGTAAGGAGCTGTGGGCTTTTCCACCACCACTCCCCCCGCATCCCCCCCCCCCCCCCCCCCCGGGCCCTCCGGGTAGAAGCAGGCCAGAAAGTGACTGGGCAGGGGGTTGATGCAGGAGGCTCCACGCCCCCCCCCGCTGGGGGACGGCCCTTCCCAGGGCCCCGAGGGCCCCTGCCGCTGTGAAAGTGGGGCGCGGAGGGTCAGGGGCTTTACTAAGGGGAGTTTCGGAGGGACGGAGATCTGCCCAAGTGAGGGGTTTTGCCTCGGAAATGGGTGTCTGAACGCACTCCTCGCCGTCTCCCGCCAAAGTACCCTTGTGATCTGGCCATCTCAACCAGCCAGAGCAACGGCTTTCCCCAGATGTTGATGGCAGAAAGAGATAAAAGGGGAATTAAAATAAATATTTGTCCTTCAGGAATGGAAGTTATTAAATTAACACCCCAAAGTTTGCGCGATCTAATGAGTTTTGTCAAACATTATTTTTTAAAGAGAAAGATCAAAATATGTGAAGTTTTGTCTTTGGCTGGTGCAGTGGAGCGTAAGAAAAACCTATTAACGTACGTCATCGAGCCACGCAAGCCACTGCTGGACACGTCCAACAGAAGGTAAATAGATTATTTTGTTTAACAATGCTGACAGCTCGTATGGAGCAGAATTGGAGAGATCTAAATATTAATAGATTCATTCAAGTGGAGCAAAAGTTACAAATCATTAGCTGAAGAAAGTTGGCTTCCTGCCCACATTCTATAGGGGCATGAGGGAAGCGTGGTAACTGTGCTGTTGCCGGCTACAAAAGGGCAATTTTTGTATATAATTTATTTAGATGAAGTGTGCAGAATGTTTTTATTTGTTCTACTTCTAGCTGTCTCACCTCTGTGTGAACTCGCCAAACCCAGATCTACTCCAAATACTTCTGCTCCTCCTTCTGCACACTTCCCTCCAACGTGTTTGCTTTGGCAACTTTCATGTTCTTGCAAACAATTCTTCCAAAGATATCAATCACTCTTGCACCCAAAGAGAAATACTGTACACTCAATGCGATGACAAAATGAAACATGTTTGAAGCAAACCATGTGTTCCAGTGTGCCAGGGATTATGTTATTTGTTCAAGGAACATGTTCGGAATATTTTAGGCTTCTGTTACTCCTGTGATAGTAAATTTTATTGTCTGCTGTTGGGATTTATTATTTCGGAGGCAACCCAAATACCTCTTTACACGGGGAGAGCTTCTAAAGTGGGAAGCCTACTCCGCGTCGCGCTGGGGGAGTTCATTGGCCCGGGGTATTTTATTTTTCTAACGCCGTTTGCCCTACGAGACACGCAGAAACCGCGGCAAGTGCTCCTCGGCCTGGTGTCGGCACCGCGGCGGGAGCGCCCCGCCTGCTCCCACGCGCGTCCAGCCGGGTCCACGCGTGCCCGCCCTGCCCCACGCGTGCCCCACGGCGGCCGAGGGAGCGGGGCCCATGGCGCCCTGCCAAGGAAGCCCTCTGCCCGCGGCGGGTAAAGCCGAGGGCGGCGGGACCCGCCTGCGGCGCCCGTGCGGAGCCCGCGGAGCCGGCCGGCGGTAGGAGCCCCGCGGGCGATGGCTGCGGGCCGGGAGGGTTGCAGCGGCCCCCGGCTGCTGCGTGGGCCCACAGCCTCTATGCGCGGCAGGCAGCGATGCCCGCCTGCCCTGCCTCTTGCGAAATCCTAATTTCGCATCCTGATCTTGCGGGTGGGTTTTGTTTTGTTTTGTTTTGTTTTGTTTTGTTTTTTCCCGTACCGGTTTCCAAACAGCCTTACTGGCCAGGGAGCGGGGCGTCCCGTCGGGACGGTCACCGCGCGGGTGCTCCCGCTTGAAGCTTCGGTACTGCCAGGCTGTACCGAGAGCCCATGGGTGTGGGTATCCCCGCCGCCACCGCCTCTCCGCGGGAGCCGGGCTCCTCTCCTCTCCCCTCTGCACCGGCGGCGAGGGACAGCCCGGCACTGGCGCCCCGGCTCCTCTCTGAAATACGCCAGCGCTCCCCGCAAAGTTCGCAGGGAGCCTCCCGATACCACCGCGGAATTATTGTTCTCAACGCTAAGCGGCTTCGCGCCCCTTTCCCCTCGACCCTTTCGCGTGGGCGGCGGTGCCCACGGCGCTCTCGCCCTGGCGGGAGGAGTGCGCCGGGCCTCCCTGCATCGCTTCTGGGGAGTCCCCCCGACCAGGCACCCGCTGTGCAGCGGCACGAAGAAGCCGTCGTCGCCGGCCGTCTGTCCCCTCCGTGCGGGTTGGCGTGATGGGGACCTTCCCCGTCCGCGCAGCCCCCCCGGCGGCTGCTGCGGCGGTGCCAGCCCAGGCGGGAGCTCAGGCTGCTTGAAGGCGGCTGAGCTTCCCTAATCGCTGGAAAGCCGGCCTGCTATCTTCACGCAACCCTGCCACGCTTCTGGTCTCCGTAAAGACCGGGCTGTCGGAAATACAGGGTCTGCTAGTCAGACGTCGTTAAATTATCGCGATTATGCATGAGCCAGTGCACGCGCCACCTCATTTTCCCGATTTGGCATTGCCGACCGAAGTGAACGTGATAGCGCCTTGCTCCAAAAGAAGCAGAGATGCCCGGGAGCAGAGCTGCCGGGTGAGGGATGCCCAGGTTTCTGACCAGGAGCACATTTCGAGCGACGAATATACACATTTCCCCGAAACTCTTTGTTAAACTTCCTCTCGCAGGACTCTCGCTCGGCCTGCAGTCAGGCTGTACAGCGACTGCTTCAAACGGAATGGCTCTGACTGGATCCTTCAGGGAAAGAAAATAGGCTGTAGGTCATTAAAGCAATAAAGAGGGTTTTGATGGCTCGAACTGACAGGGTGTCGCCCCCCCGGTGCGCCGTGCCCGGCTGGTGGGGACAGCGCGGGCCTGCTCGGGGCAGGAGCAACGGCACGGCTGGGGGGAGACCTCCTCTTCCCCCCGAGGACAGGACTGCTTTCCGAGGGTGCCTCAGAGCATTAAACGCCCTAAGTGGAAAAGGGCTTCTCACGCAAAGGGACGGTGCTAATCCAGGGATACCGCCCCCCCGACGCTCCCCAAGGAAATAACACTTTGTGAAAAGTTTCAACGGGGAAAGTAGGGTGGGGCGCCGTTCGGTACCGGAAACTTTTTACTTCGTACACACATTTCTTTGTCCAGTAATATCCTTAAATATCTGTGTGTGAGTGCGTGTGTCGGCCCCGCAAGAGTAAACTGGGAGGGAAATCCTGTTCTGAAACAGTTGACACCTTCCCCCCGCACACCTCGGCCTAAGGACACTCCATGTTCAGTGTCAGTGTCTTTTACTGGCGTGTTAGGCTGCTTTCAGCAGTGGGCTTAAGGCACGAGCCACCGCCCTTCTCAGGATGATGGAAAATATCTTCCATCAGCACAGGTAAGAGTGAGCGGCAAGGAGTGCCAGCATATATAAGCTAGCGCACAGTTTAGGTCCCGGCCAATTCCTTCACCATTAATAAAAAAGCGCGCTAAGAAAAATACGTGCAAGGTTGTAAAACAAACAAACAAACAAACAAAACCCCCAGACCAACCAACCAACCAAAAGGCCAAAATGTTATAGTAAAAAAACTTTGCAGGGGAAAGTGACCTGCTGCAGGTGTCACGAAAGGGCGGGAAAACTAAAAGGAGGCTCTTGTGGTGTTGAGCTCGTTGGCTCGGAGGGAGCGGGCACCGCCGAGAGAAGCCCGACCCCAGCCCGGCGGTGCAGCAGACGCATGAGGGTGACCACCGCCGCTGCCTCCTGCTAGCGAAGAACAAACAAGGGAAATAGCACATGTGCTTATTCCTGGAAGGACGGCCGTGAGCCGGTCCGCCCGGCCGCGGGAAAGCGGGCAGAGGTTTCCCCAGGCAGCTGCGGTTATACCGCGGCTTCTCCTGGCCCTGGCCCCTTCTTCACGATCTTATCGCCGACAACGCTTTGCAGAACAGAAACGAGCGCCCAGGCCGGGAGGAAAGAAAAAGCCTTGCCGGGTGGCGATTGCCCAAACCGGGGGGTCGTTCCCCGGCCCGGGGTCCGAGTGCCCGGGGAGTGAAGGGGCGCCCCCCGGGACCCCTCCGGGGCGGAGCAGTCCGGTGCCGGGCCTCCCCCCCCCGTCCCAGTTCGTGGCTTTTTCTGATCCTCGACGTGCAGCGCCCGCTCGGCCGCTGTGCTTTCAATACGGCAAGGATGGGGACGCCACGGGACCGAATGGATGTCCTTGTTTTCTGGATACGAGGAGGGGATGTATCTGTTCGCGGGACATTTTTGCTCTCGAGCAGTGCTCGGCTTCCTTTGGCGCTGAGGAACACAGGGCGAAGCACGCCGGAAAATGGAAAGAGATGTGCTTGTGACTGTTCATTTCATCTACCGGAGAAACTTCTCCCGAATGACTGAAATCCAGAGCCGAGGCAGAATAATCTCAACCGCATTTGGTTTTATAGTAAATTAATACTGCAGTTTATATAGTTGAACGGGTAGTCGAAAGCCAGACCAAAACGCTTGTCAAAATAAATACTCATCAGCAAATATTTTGATTATTTAAAAATGCTTTAATAAGTGTCTAGCATTTCAAAAGAAAATAAAAAAATTATGACAGAGAGGCGGGGAGTCAGTCCGAGCGCCACATGCCTCGCAGCTCATCCCCGAGCGAGACACGAGACGTTGATTAGTCTGTATCGTGTGGGGCTATAGGAATAGACTCGTAAAGTTTTATTTGGTATTATCTCGTTTAGCGGCTCGCACGATGCTCCAAGCCTCCCGTTGGGTTTGAGGCTCTGCATCGGGAAGGGCGCAGATTAAAACCGAGGTCCCGAAAACATCTCAGGCTGCCCAAAGCGGTGAAGACGCCCTTGTGTGCGGGGCCACGGCGGATTCGGGGTGCCCCCGGAGTGTTGGGGGGGCTCGGCTGGTGCCGCTACCCCTTGTCCCCGGGGAGAAGAAGCACCAGGGCTGCCCCCGCTTTGCCCCCGGCCGCGCAGGCTGCGGCACCGGCGCTCTCCCTTCTAGGGCTGCTACAAACAGCCCAGAGACTTCTCAGCTTTCTGGTCCGCAGGGCTGGAAGCCTGAAATGTCCAAAGCTGGCACGGTGCACGAACTGAAACCTTTATAAACTTATTTCCCTTAAAGTCTTTATTAACTACCCCCAAGGACCATGGCTGCTGCTGCTTCTGCTCTTGCACGGTGGTGGTCTGGCACCTCCACGAAGCACACATGCTAAACAGATTAACATGCTTCGGCTGACCCATGCTTCACAAACCGGGGATAGAGTTTCTCCAGCTCCATGTGGAAATTAACCTACATGTAGCAATGGTCAGCTGCAAAGAGGGAGCTCCCAAGCAATCTAAACAACCTACAGTTCTTTGTTACTTTTGGCCTTTCCCTCCCTTTCCATGATTAAATATTTATTAAAATAGGAAATAAAAGGGGGGAAAAATAAAAAAAAAAAAGGAAAACAAAAGGAAAAAAGCCTCTTCCTCCCCCTTGACCCCTTTTCCACTTTCGCTGGGTTTACGCACATACCTGCAAGCGCTTTTTGTGCCGGTGCTTTTTTGTTTGTCGTTTTAGAAACGCCGGGCTTCTTTTAGAAAAGGCTAAAATCTCAGTTGCATGGCTTATTAAATGTTCTTGAAGGGCAGGTTAAACGCACAGGTTTGGGAGTGTTATCACTGTTGGAAAGACTTCAGTCGCTGGAGTCCCCCCTCCCGTCATTTACATTTGAAAGCACCCTGAGATAGAGCTGTTCGCAGATAGCCGGGGAAGGAGTTTCCAGCATGCTAATCCCACCACTTTCCCTGTAACAGCCTCTTCGCCGTGTGCCATTGCGAGATCGATCCTACACCCTCGCCCCTCGGCTGCAAGCTCCAGGTTTACAGAGAGGGTAAGAACAAATACAAGTAACTGTTGGCTTGTGTCACACGGGGATGTCATGGTAATAAACACACGGCTTCTCCTCCAGGAATTCCTAATCCTCCCTGTGTGGCTCTAGCCCTGTGGATAATATCATTACTGGACTAAACAAATAAACAGTCTATCCGAATCAAGCGGGAGGCACTGGGGACCACAGTTCCTCTCTGCAAAGATGATACAAGTAAATTTACACTCACGGCTTGGAGACGGTCCAGTGGCTATGAATAGCTGCTCAGTTCTACAACACTGGCTCTGGGCTGGGAAATGGTGCTGACCCTCCTGCTCTGTATTTGCTGCAATCAATGTGAGCTATTCAGGGCTGTGTTTTCCTTACTATCCTCTGCTGGGAACATCAAGGACCACTAACACTTTTATGAACCCGGGCTCGGGGAAGACGCTTTTACTACAAAGCTGGAGTATTAAACCCAGTGACATGAATGAGAGGTTAACGTGCTTCTGCCAACCAGAGGTTGGGCTCTCCCATGTGATTGCCTGTTGTTACGGCTGCTGCCTCGTATTTGATAAACTCGCTCACGTGCTGGGATGCACAGCCACATTCTTCCTTGTCCTATAAAAAATAATATAAAAATAAAGGCGAATCCAGCTGCAATCAAGATCCAACACAACCAAGACATTTTAATAGCACTCTAGAAATTCCGGTCTCGAGTTGCAATAAATAACTTGAATGACATATTGGGAACATTAGCATTTATATCCCCCCCCCCCCCCAATAAAAACTGCATATATCAAAATTATCTGTATGAATCTGGCTCCATGTCATAAAAATTCCAAATGCCTGGACATTTAGCACCCTTGCCCCCCCGAATGCCAGTTAATAAATCATATTTCAGTGCAGTTGGTTTTCTATGCACTTTTAAAAAGATTTAGTTATCTAAAGTGTTACGCTTTTGGGGAGAGAGATGTTTTATTCCTTCTCAGACAAAGAGAGGAATAAATTGTTGTTTTCTTATCTGTACAGTCTTTTTGTAAGGATTCTTCTGAAATCTGTTTTCTACAACTGCAAAAGTTGGAGATGTTTAGCTCAAATGAAATCTTTCAATTTTTAATAAAAACAGCAATAAAAATATCACACCCAAAGTGTGCCCTAAAGCATGGGCTTTTTTTCCTCTGCAAAGAGGAAAAATCCAAGAGATAGGTGATTCATAGAAGTGTGTGTGTGAGGGTAGTTGTTGAAGTGAAAAAATACTCCAGGTGAAGCAATACCGGCTTACTGTAGATAAAGTGAATTTTCTGAACCATGCCAGGCAGAAAGGGCTCAGTAAGAGGCCGTATGAGTTTTGAGAGCAGAAAAGTCCTGGATCTAATTTTGATTAGCCAGTTTGACAAAGATCTTGCCAAATTAAATACACTGGTTGCTAATCCTACAATCACTTAATTAACTCAGTTTGGTGTCAAAGAATAACAGGGACTTTCCTCCGGATACGCTTTGGCCACTTCAGGCCTGCCAGCTCTTGGTACCCTCCCAGAAGACGAGGAGCATTTGGAGGTGGGCTACAGTGCTGGTGCACATCCTGGAGCCTCCTGGCAGTTAGAGAGTTACACTGCTCGCTCCGCAGAGCAGCCACGCAGAACCCACCGGATACACCCTGGTTTTATTTACCAGGGCTTTTTTGTTTGTTTAGTTTTCATGGTGTTGTGCCAGTGGGTTAAAAGAGTATGCATTTTTAATTAAGTCAGATTTCTTCGCCGTATCTGAAGGCTCGATTATAGCTGGAATGAATACCAGGCTCAGAGATGGAACAGCTCCAGACACTCCTGTGTCAGCGGGTTATTGTGAACAGCAGCCTTGAACAGGACTAGGAGCAGTGACTAAAGTCTTTGGGAAACCGGACCCTTGGCTTTGCTCATGTGAAATTTCCACAGGTTTTTATTGTTGTTCTGCAGTAGGACCTTATCAATGAATAAATAATAATGCAATAACTCCTACAGAGCTGTGCTCTTTCAGATTTTTTATTGACATTACCTTAGACTGTGTTGCAAAAGTCTTCTGTGCAGGAACTTCATATCCTTTATGGCTACAGCCTCCTTGGGAGGTGCTTTTGGGAGTGTACTGGTCAGGACATGGTTTATGTGCTTGCCTCCTTGCTGGTGCCCACCAAAGGTCTGTGAACAACCGGCCAACTTGGGTGACCGCTGACTGCACTGAGAGTGCCGGTGCTGAGCCTTGCATCCCAAAGTGGAGAGGGAAGGAGCTCCCAGAGCTTCTGTGCTGTAGCCTGTTCTGTGACTTGCTTGGTGGAGCAAGAAGGAGCCACTTAGCCCCTCTACCAGCTTCTTTCCCAAAGAACTGGCATTTCCCCCTTCTTTCTTACCTGCCAGCCAGGCTCTGGCCTGTCTTGCTCCTTACTTTGATTTTGCTTCTCCCTAAAGTTGGCTTGGCCACTGAAGCAGAAGACGTCCCCCTGACACTATTGTTAATGCAGTGGTCCATGGAATGGGGATCGTTCCTGCTTTGGAGCACAGGTTCCAGGCATTTGCTGGCAGTGATAGTGACAGAGCAGGGAAGGGAGGAAGGGCAACGCCTAACTGCCTTTTCCACAAAGTGGGATTCAGACTCAAAAGCCCTTTTCCTCACCACACAACTGTGCTGAACCTGGGAAAAATGACCTCCTGATAAGCTACCTGGCAATCCCATCTCTTGTTAGTGCAGTGACGGACAGAAACATCCTGAAGCGCAGCTGTGCTTGGGAGAGGGCACAAGTCATTTTCGTGGAAACTGCTGAAGATAGGACTAAAATTTGTGTTTCACTGTCCAGGGACATAACTCATCTATTAAAACCAAGGGGTTAGCAGTTCAGTTCCCAGGGGAGGAGAGCTCAAAGAAGAAATCAGATTTATTCCCTTAATAAGATGAGTTCAGAGTACAGGGATATTTTCTTAGCATGGTTCCTCGTGGCCATCGAATCACATGTGTGGTTTTAAAAATTGCTTTGCCCTGCCCAAGATGTGCAAGTTCCTAATGTTAGTCCAGGGCTTCTTACTTGGGAGCTTATTAGCATGGGAAAGCTATCACTGCAGAGGAGAGCCTGCAGCTCTCCATCCACCAAGTGCAATGCAGGGGGACAGCAGTTGAAGGAGCAAAGTTGCAAAAGAGTTACTGGCTCCCACCGCCCTTTTCCATTAAAAAAACCCACCATGGCGTGATTGGCTCTAGCTTCATTTCCATTGTCATAAAGCTGGAATCAAAGAACGTGACTGCTTTTATTGGCAAAACTTTCGCTCCATCAGTGACGTCAAAATGCAGGACGTGGCTGAGGGTTCACCAGCAGCTCAGCACAGAGTGGGCTTTCTGGGTGAAAGGAGCCTTCTGTCAATGCCCCTCCTGAGACACTTAGGTTTAAGGAAATGTTTGTACTGCTCTAGAAAAAGAGCTGGCCGGGTGTTTTTCTTTTGTGCTTAGGCACTCTGAAAGGAATTCCTGTGGGCACAATTATCTCACATATGGCGAGTCAGAAACAAAACAAAAAAAGAAGGCAAAAGGGAAAAAAAGGAGAGAGAAGAAGAAAAAAATCAAAGGTCACTTGGATGCTTTGGCCCAGCACAGGAAAGGGGAAAAACCACCTTGGAGGATACAACTTACTCAAGGAGAGCTGGAAACGCATGATCAAAGCAACAGGAAACTGAGAACAAGCAGTGGCCTAGTTAAAACCATTGAAACAAATCCCAGTCTCTGCAAACTGTAGGAACAGGGCGTCAGCGTTGCAAATGAAACAGAAAGTGTATGTGTGTATGTGGTGAATTTCATGGGACTGTACCTTCTGCACCCAACAGCTTGTCTGGAACAAAACATAGGAACTCGATGGGGAAAGAGGTTGCTAAGGGGCAGCCAGCCTTGCCTTATCTGCACTACTACCTGTGCTGTTCACCACCAGCTGCTTAACGGGATCCTACCTAGATCTTGTGTGATGCTGCACAAAACAGCACTTAGTCCTTGCAGCATCTCTGTGGCAAATGTTAGGCCAAATTAAACCCTATGCACAGAAGGGAAAATGAGGCTTTACCCCCAGCCAAACAGCCAGTCACAGGCAAGAATAAAATCTACTGACTTTGCTCAGCCTCCTCTGATAGGAGGCAAAGCCGAATGAAGAAAAGGTGTTACTTCAGACAGACGACCTGTGCAGGGCAGTGGTACCAACTTGAATTCAGTAGCCAGCATAGACTAGTTCTTCTTTCCGTGAAGAAGCTGTTACCTCTCTTTAAAATTCAAAGATCCCACAGTGTCTGGAAAATCTAAATCTTTTTTTCAAAACTATTTTTTAACCTTCATTTAAAAATCCATTGTAATTTTGTGATTAAGTAATTGTATATGCGGTCATAACTTGATTGATTAGATGCTCTCACTAATACTTGTGTTCATTCTTGGAGGATGGCTTGGCTACTTCACTACATCTAGCTTGTCAGATGAATGCAAGCCTCTTTCTGCACTTGAATTCAGATCTGCTTCATGTCCAAAGTGTTTCAATACCTGCCCACATTTGATCATCTTTGCAAACTCCAGGACTGGGAAAGACGTGAGGAAACCCTGTCAGTGCTGGCCACCATATCTCTTCGTCCATACGGGCAACACCATCAGGCTTTTTCCTAGAGGACACTAACTGTGTGCCACAGCGCACTGTAAGGCTGGTATCAACACATGCATGGGTCAGGGACCATGTCTGAGCCCGTTTCTTGGGTGGTGTGTACAGAATGGGTATGGATGAAGCCCTTGAATCAGAGCATCAGCAGATGCATAATGTGCTGCCAGGATATTTGGCCTCAATGGGAACACACCAAGGATGAGGTGGTGTAAGGCCAGCAGCGCGGAGTCACGGTGTATCATAAGCCTTCCTCGGCATTAACTCTGCAAAGGACATTGCAGTATGTTTGAGTTCCCGCTCAGAGCAGTAGGGGATGTATCAGACTACCAGCTTCTAAAGCTTCCAACAGAGCTTATTAGATTTGGTTGGTGGAGTATATAGCATCTGGTAGATTATCAGTTTCTCTGGCATTTTTTCCCCCTGAGTGACAGACAGCAAGGGCAAATCAATAGATACAGTAGATACTTAGGCTGTTTGCATTTTTTAAATTGTTTATTTTGTTCTTTTCATTATAAATAACAGAAAATCACAGATGTTTTTATTTGGAGAAAATATGAAACAAAGTGCTGACTCACTTGCTACTTCATATGTGTTACCCCCCCAAAAAAAAACCAAACCCAAAAACCACCCTAGCTTGTGCTCTGTAAAAACTTGATCAAGGGGCCAAATGGTGACCTGGAACCAAATGGTTTGTGCAGGCTCCCCCACTTCCCTAGGTCTCCCCAGCTTCAGGGTCACACTCTCGGGGTGTTGTTCCACTGCTATGTGTACCACAGCAGAGTGATGAGCCCAGACTCTTTCCCCTGCATGCCAGCTACTGCAGCCGGGCGAGCAAAGTTGCAGAGAGAAGCAAAGCTGCCCTACCCTCAAGTTCCCAGGAGATCTGGTGTGCAGCATAATGGTGCGCTGCTTGGGGTCTCGGATGGGATAACGGCATTAATCATTCATAATTCTTGGTCAGCTATGCCATCACAAGGCCCTGTGAAAATATTTTTATTAGGTCCAGTTTAGCTATGCCGAACTCGCTGTCACAAGGCCGAAAATCATCTTTGCTGTAACTACATTGACTTTGGGATGTGTGTGGTCAACCCCCAGTCATCGGGCTCAAAGCTGAGATAAAACCAGATAGCACACTTACTTATTTTTCTGTAGCTTTCATTTGTCTGACAGTGGTGGTGTTCTTGTTTTGTTTTGATCCATTTTAGGAGTGTGAGTATCTTGTATCTCTGATGTCTTTAGTGAAGACCAGGGAAGACATGTTTATTGTTATCTTTAGTAATAATTATCTGATTATTTTTATTCCAGTCAATTAGTTTCTGATTAGGGACATGGTTCAGTGGGCATGGTGGTGTTTGGTTGATGGTTGGACTCGATGATCTTAGAGGTCTTTTCCAACCTTAATGATTCTATGATTCTATGATTCTATGATCTGAGGAAAAAAAATTCTGTGAGGAATTTAGCTGCATATAAGGAGTATAAATAATGAAGGTTGTGTGAAGAAAAGTCTATGGACTGATTCGTTGTCACTAAAGAGCTCCAATATGAACTACATGGGTTCACATTAGAGTCACTCTGTTATGATCACTAAATCTCTGTACATCTGCTGGAAATGCATTGGCTATGATAGATGTATACAGAGCAATGGAAAGCAGAATTTGCCTAATACTTCTGTAGCTTTGATCCTGTTATAAATATAAATTCCTTGGCTTTCTAGAGCAGCCTCCCAGAAATCATAAGATTGTATCCTGCATGAAACTACTGCGCATGTGTAGAAAAGTTGTACTGTTTGTTTTTCTGGCACAGAACTCTAAAATGAGATTACCTGATTGAAGAAAACGTTTCCTGACATGTTGCAAATCAACATTTGAACCAAATCTTCTCCTTTTGCATAAGGAGATGATGAGTGCACTCTAGTCTGTTTAATCCATGTGGAGCTCAATGAATTAATTTTAACCACTGAGGCATTTGATTGGTAAAACATAATGTAGCACAGTGTGAAGCAGCTTGTCATCAGTTAAACAGTTTCACTCAGTTAGATTGCTTTGATAATTATTTGTCTTGCAGGGGGTCTTCCATAATTCCTTCAGGTAGGCTCTAGCTCCACAGACAGAGCGACAGACCAATATAGACAGGGAGACTAGTTCAGACAGCACAGGTTTTTATAAACACCTGTGGTCGATTGTTACCGAGTGTATTGTCATTTGGGTATACTCTATACATGTTTATGCCAGCTTTAAGTGTTTTCTAAGCATATATATATATAAAAAATATAAAAATATATATAAATGCGTGTGTGTTTATGAATATATATTTACTAGAATCTCTTGGCAATAACATTTATAAATTTGGAATTGTGTTGGGTTGTCTTCCAGACAACAGGAGATATCAAAAGGACCCCAATTTATTGAGATCAGAAATCTAAACAGTATTAGTGCTACTAGTGCTGCAATTTATTTTCTCTGGAAAAGAGAAACTTTTAGTTAACTCACTGCCACTGAGTTAGCTATCTTCCATTTTGAGTTGTAGAGCAACAGAAATACGTCACAATTTGGAAAATATCTGGAGATAGGAGGCGATGAAAACTGGGTCACCAAAGGGGATCTCAGGGTCCTGAGTCCCAAGAGCATCCCTTGCACAGGGTAATACCCCAGCCTTTCATGGGCGCTCTTTCTGCTGTTCTTTTTCTGCCCCATGTTCCCATTTTTTTGAAGGTCGTCCTGAGGTATCCTGGTCTCTGAATGACCTTCTTAGTTGGGGGGACATTTTTGTTTCAGGCTTGCCTTGTTTAACTGGTCATAAGATGGAGTCCCCAAGAAGTCACCTCTACCATTTTGTTTGTTATTGACTCAATTTTGAAATCCTGCCCTTTCTGCTTCCCCACAGGGCAGATGGCAACAGCCACATGGATCTCAGTGACGATCCTGATTGCTCGATTATAATCTTTCCACTACCCTGCCATGCCAGCATCAAAAAACAACTGACAATATACATTATAATTTCAGCATATACCTTATATTTTCTTCTGTTAACTGTGAAACAGAGATGTCGATAGTTTTCAGAATGTAGTATCTCT
Source organism: Aptenodytes patagonicus (assembly GCF_965638725.1). Classification (NCBI taxonomy): domain Eukaryota; kingdom Metazoa; phylum Chordata; class Aves; order Sphenisciformes; family Spheniscidae; genus Aptenodytes; species Aptenodytes patagonicus. Next base: position 29,375,282 of record NC_134982.1, read on the forward strand.
TGTTAGTGACAATAACCTGATTTTGTGAGGGTTTAATAAAGGGTTATGTATAGATTGCTCTTATCCCCACAGAAGAATCTAGTCAGCATTATTAAGCATCTCCACCCATTTTCTATGCAGAGGCTTTGCAAAGGTGGAGTCCAGAAGTCAGCTACAGAAGACAAGGTACACTGGGCATCAGAACAGGATGCTAATAGCAGCAGTTTCCATTGCTTAGGCTACCTAATCCATGTAGGACACCTATATCCAGATTTAGCCATCTACCCAAATGACTTCATATTTAATTTCTAATATATATTCAGTTAGGCCTGTATTAAACATAAAGGGTCTTTCAGGTTTTGCCACAAAGGGTTGGTTTTCAGTTATCTATATTCAGAAGTGAATATTAACTTTACCTGATGGTATTATCTTGTTTACTTTTTTACAGAGGTGTTCTTCCTACCAGCTTTTATGCACATGGGCACTTTTATCCACACACATGTACACACGCATGCACACAAATCATTCAGACTTTAGCCAGATGTACGCAGCTACAAGCTGAAGAAAGTATTTTGTTGGAATTCTGAGCAAACTGAGAAAGAAGAAGGGATGTTTTGTATTGAAATTCCTTTCATCTTTTCATATGGCATCACTAGTAAAAACAATACAAATCCTATGTATTAAGTGAATAAAATGGGTTCAGAAATATTCTGACATTCTAGGTGCAAGAGAGAAGAAGTAGTGAAGTTACAAACGTTGTCCACAGTACAAAGTGGTAGAGGTTTTGTCTTCAACTGTATGTTTTTTTCCTTTCTAAACTTTACACTAGATGATTACTTTCCTTAAGCATACTTTATACTGATAATTCCATACCATTTCTGCAGTTTAAGCTTAGAGTTAAGTTTACTGACAGAAACATTAAAATGTTTTACTGTGTGAACTGAATATAGTACTTGCTTTACCTGTGCACAGAACATGATTTATATGATTTCCTCATCCAAATTCTATAAATCACATCTATTGCATATTAAACCACTTCCAACGCTCAATAAATTTGTTTACTAAAATGTCTTTAGTTATCTTAGTGCATGAACAATAATTCATGTTGAACTGGCTAATATCTATATAAGTACTTTATACTTGACTAATCTACAACGTAAAATAATCATTCTTTAGGAGGCTATAATGAAAAAAAATCTGCCCAGTCCAGATTTGTTACACAGATATAAAAAGAAGCCTAATTAAAACTTTTTTTTTTTTTAGTCTCCTGTAACTGGAAGAAACATAATCACTTTTGTCTTAAAATCTCCTGAAATGCTTCAGCCCATCTTCAGGAATCTACACTTACACTCATTAACACCGGATATGCTAAAGAGTGTCATAATTGTACCTTTTTCTTTGGAGAACCGGGAATCTGATGTTTCAGGGAAAGGTAAAAACTTCTGTGAGACTTCCTGTAGTTGAATAATTCTTTAAATAAAGAAGCTGGGCTTTCCCCCAAATTATGTACAGATCATCTGGTCACAGGGATTTTTTAAATTTCCAGAGCAAAGTGTGATGGCACTCAGATAAAAGGCTGAAAACCAACTAGACCAAGGACTCTTTCACAGAAGGCATAATTCATGTGTAGCAGGAGCAAAGCCGCAGTAAGTGGCTCCAAAGACCCAGCAAGGTGGGGATGGTTCTAGAGAGGATTGTTCATGATGACTCAGATGCAACTTCTGGCTCAGGAAATCCCCAGGATGCTGGTTACCAGAAGATAAAGGATGCCGGAGAGGGATCACTTTATCCTTGCCCTGCTTTTCATAATCCTTTCCTTGGTATTTTTCCCCCAGCCAGAAGCAGAGAGACATTCCTCTCTCAGCCATAAAATCCTGTGGGCTCACGCAGTATTGCACTTCTCATATTTATGTATCTACCTAAATAGAATAAAGTTCTGGACGTTTTCCCTCCCTATCATAGATGTGTAACTGTGTAACTGCCATTTCTGTGGCAACTAGAGCATTACTTTGCGAAGAAAAGTTGTTTTAGGAGAGTATGTATTTGTAGCTGTTTCTAATGTGGTATGTGTTTGATACTTCCCTGTAAGTTTTCTTGCAATTTATTTTTCTTTGTTTCTTAATTTGCTGCTTTGGTATTGGCTAATTTGGTTCCTCTGTGTATCTTTCATGCCTGCCTTGTTGAATTTCGCATTCTCCCTATGCCAGGCCTTACTTTGTGGTATTTAGCCATCCTGCATTCACTAGTGGCTCCACTCCCAGAAGCTGGCTCCACTCCTGCTTATTAACAATCCCCAAGAGACTGTGAAGCTGGATTCTGTAGAGCTCCAAATTTATCTCTGCAGTGACAACAGCCAAAAACACAAAAGACAGCAAGAACTGCATGTTCCACTAACCCCACACCAGCTCCTAGCAAGTGGCTGGGAGTCACACGCTTGGAAATTGTTGGACTGTTGTTTGATGTCATGGTCTAGTCATCACACCACAAGAAAAAAGAACAAGTCCAATCCTTGTTTTTCTACCTCTGCTGATTTTGTAATATGGTGACAGCATTTGTCTTGCTCTCTCTGATTATTTTTGGAGCGTCATTAGTTAATTAGGAACTGAAAAATACTAATCGATAATAAAACCCTTTCACATTTGAGACGTAAGATGCTTCTGCAAATGAAGACATTTTCATTCCCAGCTGTGCCACAAGCAAAATAATACAATGCCATTGAGATACCTCTAATTACAGATACAGTTCTTCTCAGTTTTCATGTGGCACATATTTTATAGGTTTCAGAGATATCAGTAATTTTAAAATGCATTCCTTACTTCTAGTTTGATGGCAAAAACACATGAGGAAATTAATCAAACCCAACCATTTATTGCAATGTGTTGACTAGCAAAGCACAAACCCGATACACAAACCTGTATAGCTCCCATGCAGTCAACCAATTATTGTTTCTCAGAGTTATGATGGTATAAGCAGCCGTAGAAAATGTTTTCTATAATTGTTTTCTCATCTTGTAAAATATCATAACTCCATCTATCTCCTTATCCACGCTCTTGCAAGGTGGCCCTTTTGTTTTCCAGAGCTTTACTGAATGAAGAATTACGCTTGCTTATTCCATTTTACCTCCATGTTATTTGTATTTTTTTCCTTTCCAGATTTGAGACACAGAAAAGGACTGAATATTCCAGCAGCAGCTGTTGGCTTTCTGCAGTGTCCTGAGACCTCTCAAACCTCTAAACTGGGGTTTAGAGCTTTCATCCTTTTGCTGGACACAGGCCAATGTTTGCAAAAATACTACAGGGCTTAATTTCTACCTAAAGTGTGATGCAATTATGCCTTTTATCTGAAGTTTGCAGTTATTCCTCCCTCATTTCTTTCACTGTCTGTAACCATTCATCCTAATTATAATTTTTAGGGCAACAGTGGCGATACCATCCAGCTGGCTATTGCTTTCTCTTCTAGCAGGCAAAATGGATCTCATGCTCTCCAACCTCTTCTGTGTTTTAAGGCTCGAGTTCCAAGTCCAATTTCAGTGACTGCAAGAGTGACCAAGCTAAGTTTTGGGGATCTTTGTTTGTACTTCAGTAATGCTTGGCATGAGGTTCTTGCTATACAAAGCACTAGCTGCAGGGAAAATAACAGAATTCACAACATTTGTGAAACAAAAAGACACTTGTCTGGTTGTTTAGAAGAGCATATGTAAAAGGTCAGAAACAACAACAAACTACACCTGTGGCAACACGCTACAGAGCAGATGGGTACCCCAGTTGCAGTATTAGAGGCAATGGCACATGTTACCGCTAAAGGTCTGGGATCTGAAGACAAAGGTCCCTTTCTGACTTTGGCAGGTTCTTCCGTTTCTCATGCTGTTGATGAAAGACCCGTCTATTACAGCATGACATAGCTGAAGCAAACACATGGTTTGCACCAATGTACATACAAGCTGCACGTTGTAATTTAGAGATGTCCGCTTCTTGTTAGATAGGCTCTGCTGGATTTTCAAAGTAAACAGAAGGGAAAAATAACACTCCTTTAGAGTCACACCTAAGAGGGAGGTCTAGTACATCACCGGCTGACCAAAGCAAGCAGTTATACTAGTGCTGCTACAGCCACTGACCCAATTTAGTCCTGCTAAGTTAAAATACCTTGTCATATACCCACTCCTGTAAGCAGCTTGTCCATGTGACTCAGTAACAAGACTGGAGACCTTGGTGCCCGGTAGGAAGATCCCAGTTCACTGGGATGTGTGCATTGCCTTATCAGAGGTTTGTCTTTATGGCTTTCTCATTTTAACTCAAGCTATAAACATGGTAATCATTAATGTTTCTCTGCTCGGAATACACTGACAGTCTTGTTTGTGTATTTGTGTAAGTCCAAGATGCTAATCAGTAATTTCAGGTCTGTAACCATGGCTGGTTACTAGTGAGTACAGAGAAGGTGAGCAGAGAGGAAAGGGATTTTTTTTTTCATGTTTATGAAATATGAATTTCTAACAACTCCCTTCAGTTGTTCTCTTTCATTAATTCATTTAAAAAAAAAAAGGAAAGAAAAGCCCTTTGTAAACCAGAGAAAGAGGACCTTCTCTTTTACACCAACAGCTTCACTTCTAGCCTCCATTTCTGTGTTAGGCTGGCCAGCAGTTTGTGAAATCATGACATAAGGCAGCTTGCTCAGAATTTTCTGATATCCATCATCAGTTGGCTAAAGAGTGGCTTAAAAAAAAGCCAGGTGAGCCAGAGGTCTAAGCCTCAGACCAAGGGGAGTGAAGAAAGGTGGAGTCCCCTGCTTGGGATGGGAGGAGGATTTGCTGCAGGTGTCATAACCGGATGGTGCAGCCCTACTCCCCATCTGGTGAGAGGATCTGCTTTGAACCACTGCATGACAGCATGTTGACCTGCCACCGGGGTGCTGGCCTTGTCACCACAGTTAACTGGGGAGGTTGGGGAAAAAAGGAAAACATATGTTTATGCATTCACACGCACCTTTAACTTGGCTTTGAAGCGTAGCTTTGGCTTCAGGTATGCCTTGAGAGACACTGATGTGTAGGAGGCATAAATCTAGTTCTAGAGCCACATGATTTGAAATAAAATTAATACAATGGAGGTAACTTCCAAGTCCTTTAGCTTTAGTGCCAAATAACGCTTGTAACTGAATACAGAAGCAGAGAATGGTACAGAACAGATTCATAGAGGCTGCTGTGCCTAAGCCATGTTCAAAATGGTTGCCTGGGCTTTCTTCCCAAAGACACCCACAGGCCGCTCAGGAGGCCAGTGCAGCTGAAAACTGAGACTGCCTGTGCGGGAGAGGGAGCCCGAGCTGAGAGATTCTTGTTCCCTCTTTCCTTCCATAGGAGTGCTGACAGCGTGGCTTATGAATAGAAGCCTTGGGCCATTGGCTCAGCCTTGGGCCAATGTAGAAAAAAGTTAATTAAAAGATAACATTCAGATGTGAATGTGAACTTGATTTCAGAAGTTACTTGGGATATGAGGTATGAAAATAAAATGAAAAGAACAGAAGAGCTGTGGTGTTAGAGGCAGGAAGATGCATTTAGCTGTTTTGCTTTCACTGCCTAGGAGGAGGGATCTGCCATAACTTGTCTTTCCTAGCATATCTGCTACACTTGAAGTGAGTTAGGCCCAACCCAATCTGTCTGGTGCACTTGGGATGAAGTCATGAGAACATAAAATACAAGGTTTACCCAGTCAGACCAAAGTCCATATAGTTTCATATCTTACAACAGATGCTAAGGGAAGGATAGGAGAACAAGGCAATACTCCCATGTGAAGCTCCTGCCACTGGGTTATCTGTGGCGGACCTAACGTGAGCCAGACTGATCTGTGAGGCACTCAGCTAGATAGCTCACCTGCCAGGCTACACTGATCATAGCTTGCCCTGTGTTCAAAGGGTCCTGTCTCTATGGTCTTTACATGCAATCCAGTTAGCCTCAAGTTTTGTAGTTGCCCTAGACCTTTACCTTACTCCAGTGCTGGGGGTCCCCTGGTCACTGGGAGCCTCAGCATGCTGTTGAGGAGCCTCTGCTGGTCCCTGAGCTGTCTAGCCCCTGCAGGTTGCCCACATTTACATGAGCCCAAGCTCCTAGTTTTATAAGGGCCACCTGTTGGTCTTCACACACTGCTCTTTCTGGCTTCAATCATGTTTTAATTCATTTAATGAACGTGTTTCAGTGACACAGTTAATAAGTAATCAGGTAATTAGGGTCTTTCTCACAATATATTCAAGGGGCAGGGTTAAGGTTGTGTGACCATTTCACAGTTTGGAGTCCTATGGTTAGAAACATTCTTTTAGCATGACTACGCTATTCATTACTGCTGGGTCCTTTCTCTTATTTACTGTATGAGACACCACGGGGTCCATTGTCCATACTAAGAAAGCTGGAAAAAGGAGTTTTCATCATAATATTTTTCCCTTCCTTTTTCTGAACTGTTTTCCCAAAACTATGATTGTAAGAATGGAATTTGTTTCTTGTGGGATTCCAATAGCAAGCGGATGCACAGTGAGGAAGGCATGGAAAAAACCCCGCCTCCAGCACAACCATCTTCAGCTGTTCAGTGTTTTGTTCAATACGGCTTCCACAGCATCTGAAGAGCCAACACAAATGAGAAAACCCCTGCACAAGAGCTAATAATCCTACATATGACTTTTGACTGAACTTGTCTGACTAATGTACTTTAAAGCAAAACCCCGTGCTTACCAAATCCAACTTGGAATAGTTTCTTTGGCCTCTAGTTCCCTGGCATTCAAGCACTGCTGCTTAAATATCACACCAAAGAACTCGAGTAATTCTAACTTGCAGCAGTTCCAGGCTTCCAATGACAACATTGTTTTGCACTGATTATTTTTCTGAAAGACTGTTTCTCTAGGATATATTGAGGCCAAACTCTTCTATGGATTCAATCAGCACAGCATCACTGAACCCAGTGATACAGAGCTAGTTTGCGACCACACCAGTCTAGGTCCTAAGAAACTAATTGGGGTAGCTTCAGAGCTGCAGTACAGAGTGGTCAAGGGCACCTACAAAGCCCAGTTACACCACTGATGAAAGAGGGTTTCCCTGTAGGACACACAGCAGCAGCAGCACGCAGAAAGCTGGTACCACAGCAGTGGTCTAAATTTCTCTGATGCCAAATAATATCGAAGTTATTTGGGTAGATACTATTGCAGTATCTCAGTGTCTCTATGGTCAGTCCTGGGTAACTCTCTGAGGCCAATTTTATCTCTTTTCTGAGTGGCCCATCTCTGCCCTCCCTAACCCACATTCCTCTCCAAAGATGATGACAATTTTGGAGAAATTACTACTGTGAAGGATGCAAGTGACACCACTGTTCCTGCACCAGACTGAAGAGTGTTGTGAGGAGTGGCTGAAACCAGTGCCAGCATTTGCCTGTACTGGCTTTGGTCTGATATCTTGCACCAGGTGGAGAAGCAGTACCTTACACCTCCATGACTTCAGAGTGCAGCATCTGGGATGCCATTCTGAGCTGCTCTCTAACAGCTGTAGGGAAATCCAGTGAACAATATTAATGAAGGGTAAGTAAGGAGCTGGAAGAAAAAAGATGAGAGAGAGAGGAAGAGAGAGAGAGAAAGGGGAATAGAAAGAGAGAGGGAGAGAAAGACCTTGTACAGACTAGAGTGAGTAACTTGTAGCTATTTTTTATTCATGCCAATTATTGGTCTCTCTTCTTCTCTTGGGGTACAGCTTATGCACCCACCCCAATTTTTCTCAAGTTTGTCCATTGTTCCCAAGGACTTTCATGATACCTTTTGAAAGCAGCCCTTGAAGGAAGATTGTGATCATCTCCCCAGCTGTACAATGGGGTTAAATCAGCAGATACCTCTTCCTTTCTCATAGAGCACCTGCTTGCAGAAGTTATGCTCTACTTCATCAGAGTGTTTGAAAGGGTTGGAAAAACCAGCAAGATGAGGAGACAGGGCCTGGGCACAGGTGTTGGGTCACATTTTGTTGTGTGGGGTTAGCACATTGGGCTGAGGTCTAGTGCAAGACCAAGCGAGGCAGCGACGAGGTAAGTACCAGCACCAGAAGTGCAGGGGTGGAGTGAAAACTGCTGAGGTCAAAGCTGAGCCCATGCAAAAGGAAATGGAAGGGCAGGAAAGAAGACGAGGAAGAATAAAAAAATAAGAAGACCACGTATTGCTGAAAAGAAAGGGGCGCTGAGACTTCACATAGTCTGAAAAGCTAATAGTTTTCCCCCCTTTTCCGTAAGGTTGTTTTTGTGGGGACAGGGCAGCCAATTAAGAATGAGGGTATGAGCATGGAAATTTGCTATCTCTGAGGAGGAACATGATTCAGAGAGCACAGGGTGCTTTGGGAAGGGATAGCTTTTTCCTGAGCCCCTAAGGAACTAATAGGTGAGACTGCACTTCCAGGTGATGGCATCCTGAAGAAATGCATTAAATCAAATCTGGTAACATCTGCCTAGAGGAGAGCAAATGTAGTACGTATTTTTTTAGGAAAAAGGAAAGTGGTAATCTGGAAAACTAGCCCTTTTAGTCTGACCTCAGCAGTATGCCAGTTTTGCAACAAATTTCTAAGTCAAGAAGAGTCACATATATGGAAGTTAGTGAAAAATAGGATTTGAGTTAGAAAAAGGCGAAACATGCCAGACTAAAATAATGACTTTCCTTGATAACTACATTACTAAACAAGGGAAATAAGAGTGATCTATTTTATCTCAACTTCAGTAAAGCATGTCACATGGTATTACATAAGAAATTACCAGTTTACATGGAGAAGATATGGGAACTAGTGGAAGATCAACAAGACAGCCAAAGGAGTTCTACAGAAAGGGGAAGCATCTGGCTGGCTGAAGGTTACTGAGAGAGCTCTTCAAGGATTAATCTTGAGCTAAACTTTTTTAAGCATTTAATTAATGACAGCAATAATGACTTGGTAGAAAGCATGGGAATGTGCTAATGACATTTGTTATCAACACAGAAGAAGGGGGTATGGTGGAGAGCCAGAATATATGGCAAGAAAACCAGAATTGCTTTGGGTTTGAAGTAATAGAAATAGGATAACAGTCATTAGTGCAAATTGCAAGATCATGCATTTACTGCTAAGTAACAGGGATTTTGTGATAAAATTTAAGCTTGTCAGTTGAAAATAACAGGAATGAAAATAGATATGGGCATGATATAGCAATGAATAAGTCAAGTGTGGTTACAGTATATGTCAAAAGAGGTATTTTCACTAGATAAAAAGGGACCAATGCTAATCCCTCGGGTACCAGTGAGGCCCCTGAAGTAAAATGTACCTTTCTGGGCACCTATGTTTCAGGAAGAAGAATTAAAGCAGGAACAGAAGCCAAGAAGGGCTGACTGGGAGCACATTTAGGGGAACAGAGAACTGATCTTGCAAGAGAAAACTAGAATCGCTCAGCTTGCTTAGCCCAGAAAAAACAAAGGCTGAGAGATGATCTGTTTGCTGCTCAAGCAACCACAAGGGCTGGCATGTAGGAAGGAAAAAATAGCTTAATGACAGCTTAATGGTATTCTTATCAGAAAGACACAAGTGTCTGAAACAGCTAGGAACAAGGCTAGGCTGGGAACTGGAAGAGGTTTCCTCAGATTCAGAGGGGTGTGGTGCTGTGACAGGCTCCTGGCTGGAGCAGGAGGACAGGACCATACCTGCTTTTGGGGGAAGCTTGCTCAGATCAAGACAAGGATAATCTGAGGTGCACCCCAAGATAACCAGGGGTAATCTGAGGAACTTCTTCTGTACTCCTAAATCTTTTTGTTCCTACCAGCTGATGCCAACTGTTCACCTCTGCACATAGGGAACAGCCCTGGGGAAGAGTATTTCTTAGACAGGCTCAATCTCTTTGGTTCTTCCTGTGTGGCCTTGAACTGCTCTCTGTTTAGGGCTTGTGGTAGAGCACCACAATCTAACCCAGGGACTGTAAATGGTTTGCAAGAGGTTCCGTGAGAAAATTCTGTGTTTAAAATGTGAAATGTGTTTCAAATTTTGGATGGGCCCAGAGGTCATGTGACAACCATTCTGCTTCCCAATTGGAAGAACGTACCTCCTAGAATTGAGTTTCTTTGTAAATACTCATACTTAGGGCTCCAGCATTCATATTCTGAGAATATTCTGATCTATATTCTTCAAATTTGCTGCTTCTGCAAATATTCCTGCTAGCAAATTCATTCTATACTCTTGAGCCAAAAGGGTGTGAACGCAGCATGAAGTAAAAACATTTTTTGTTCAAATGAATAGTCCTAGAAAAATTTTCAAGGAACACACTTAGGTCCTGGAGGGACACAGGAAACAGTGTTAGACAATCATGAAGAACAAGAAGAGGAACAGAGAGAGACAAATTGCGTGAGAGAGCCTGAGGCATGTCTGAAGCGGGCTTTAAAAATAGCAAGGACAAATTTGAGTTGAATAGGGAACCAGGGAGGCTGCCTGAGGGTAACGTGAATGTTGATCCCTGACACTTGCGAAGGAGAGAGTCCTGTGCATCCAAGCGAGGCCACACACAAAATTCAACAGTTGAACTTGGAGGAGCTGAGACATTTCCAAGGTAGAAGCCCAGGCTGTGGAGTAGAAGGGTGAGGTCCACAGCTGCTGAGAAATAGAGACAGAAGATATGGAAGAAGAAGGATTAAGAATGAGGAAATATGTTGGTACAGTGGTCAGGAGGAGGTAAACCACAGGTGGGAGGTGAGCGAGATGGGGAAGAGCAAAGCTGCTCAATATTTCAAAGTCAAACTGGAAAGCTGGCAAGATTTGTGTGGTTTCAGATTGAAAGCATGTAAAACCACTTGCACAGGACGTGTATCATTGAAGGGTTGAAGCAGAAAGCTTGTCAGCTCTGAACTGAGTTTTGGGTTTTTGATCAAACCACAGACCAAGAAAACGGTTTTGAGAGTGGGGGTGGGAAGCTAGGTTTCATTGAGAAAGTTTCTCCTGCCTGTAAATTATGTAAAGGAGTGGAAAATTATTCTGTGCTTGTCTCCGAGCATTTTTCTGGATAGGATTCCCTTTAACACAATCCCTTTTTACATGCAAGCTTCCCTTTGCTTCTGTCACCTCCAGTTATGAAACACTCGCGCTCTGCCCATATCCCCCTGCTGCAAGCTGGGGAGCTCAGGTGACCACTCAGATTGCTTTAGTTTTTGTGCAAATCATGAGTGCAGGTTGCATTTTTACTCCTCCTCAACCCTCTCGCATTGAGCCACTGGCACCTAGTTTCTCTGGCCAGCCTCTTCTGCGCAGTGAGGGGGATCTTTAGAGGATCTGAAGAAAGCAAGGGGAGGAAAGAGAACGATGATTAGAGACTTCTGAAAGGGGCAGTGAGGAATTAGGGACTATACTCTTTGAAAATTTGCGTGACACTCCTTAACGGTCCCTGCCTCATTTTCCACTTGGCTGCTTTATGACTGAACTGTAAACTAAAAATGACATGGGCTCATTAATTTGGCAGCAACTGGCAAAATGTGGCCATTTAGCATACCCACAAAGCTATTGTTTAAGGCTGGGTCATGTCAAAGGGCAAGCTAAATATGGCCAAACCTCTGAAAGGCTGAGTCTAGGAGTCCTAGAGCCTAAACCTTCTCCCTAACCTCTGCTTGTCTTCAGCAGTGTGATCAGCTTGGGTTTTCTGGGGAAGGCTTTACATAAAGCTGTCAAGTTACTAGCAATATTATGTCAGTTTGATTTTTTTTTAAAGCAGGCTCAATTATATCATCCTCTCTTCATATCAGACAAGCGGTGCAAAAAGTGTTTGCAACAGCAGCTTCAAGGGAACGGAAATGCTTTGGTTGCAGGTTGCTGCTGCAAGTCCAGAGTATGAAGGGAATCTAAGCCCAAATGCTTTAAAATGTCAGATGCCACAGAATCACTGAAAAACCCTTCAGGACATTGGTCTGACTGCATTTGTTTGCTTTAGAGAGTAGGTGGTTAATCCCTACACTGTCAAGGAATTAAAGTGCATGGCAATCGGGTAGATGTCATGTGCACAGGCTGAAAGAGCCCATCCGAGTTCAGTATTAAAAAGCCGCACTGCAAACTGCGGGCTGGTATTCATATACGTCTCTTCTTTAGACAAAAGAAGACACTGAGAACAAAAACAAATGCAAGTAAAAAAGCAGCTTCTCCCCATCTTCTCCCATTCCTCTGCCTTACTGCCCCTCAGGTGTAGTGGAAGAGATTTTCTTTGCGTCTTTGGTGTGATGGTTTGCTCCCACTTTCCCTTGAGCTGACCCTGATAGAAAAAGATGACATGTCAGCCCGCACTATCCCTAACCAAAAGCTGCCATTTATTCAGGGGACTTGCAAGGAAGCCTTTCCCCAGCTGGTCCACTCCTGCTTGGGACATCTACATCTGAAAATAATACCTCTGCTATTTATGCACGTGGTCCTGTCATGACCTCGTCTACTAGGATAGATTAACCGAATTTCTCCAATGTTTTCTTTACTTCCTGATGGCCACTATTGACTCTGCTGTGTGATGAAGGCTTTTGAAGGAGCTAAACATGCATCAGTGCAGGAAACTTGGCATGCCTGAACTTTGGGGTGGCTTGCTATTCCAAGGGCTTTCAAATGTGATTTCTTCCCTTTTAAAATGAAGTCACACTAAAGCAGAAGGGACAAATAACAGACTGGCATTTCCTTCTTGGTAAGCTGTCATCTTAATGAATTTCACAGAAGGCAAATCAGAGTTCTCAGGTGTCAAAATTTAAGTTTGCTTTGTAAGCAAAAAAAAAAAGGAAAACAGTTCAAAATTTAAATGTTGCAGACTGGCTTTGCCGTGAAAAAATATCTCAGTCTGGCTTCTCATTATTGCATTTAAACTTAAAAGAGTGTAGTAATAACAAAACAACCCTTTTTTGTCAACTTCATATTCTGCTAAGATCAACAAGCAAATGTTTTTCCATGCTGATTGGTTAAGTCATCTTGAGAAAAAGCTCTTACTCATTTAAGTACTGTATAACTCAAAATCTCTTTTTTTCCACTTCTGTGTTTCCAGTGATATTCCCCTATATATTTCTTTTTTTTTTTATTGTTTTGTTTTGGTTAAAAGTTCACACAGGGTTGATTAATTTTAGCAAGTTTCCAAAAATGAACTGTGCTTTTATGCCTCAAGGAATTTTTTTTTTTTTGACATTTAACAGCAAAGAAAAATATTTCCTCTCCCATTCAAAGCTAACCATGTTTAATTGGCCTAGAAGTCTGTTGTAGTTTGGAAAATGTTTGTGATATCCCATCTGTTTTTTCATCCAGCCATTCTAGTGTGCCTGTGTTTACCGTGTTACTGGGTTTACATGTACAATGATGTTGATATGACAAGGTGTTCCCTTGAAACAATGCTAGACCTTACAGGTTGTGTGACTCTTAATAATGCTTTGTTATGTAGGCAAAAATGACTCTGCAGGTTTAGTGATGGTTTCATAAGATCTCAAGTTTATTTTAACTGTTTGGATGCATCAGCTGCACGAATAATACACACAACATAGAGACATGCAGTCACACACAGCTGAGCTTTGGGGACCATTTGGAGTACTTAACAGGATCTATTTGTTGGCTTCAGTGGATTCAAATGAATAGTTTTGCACCTTTTGACCTTTGGTTGAAATGAAATGGTTTAATGCAACAAACAACCTCTAAACTCATAGGCTACCATTCGCATCTCCCCCTGCAGATCATTAAGACACTTTAGACTTTAGGGTGACAAGCAATATATTTTGTAAAACAACAGGGATTTAAGATGCAGACATGTACAGATGTTGCGTTTTCCATACATTTTTGTGGTCAGATAGCAATGTTTGAAGATGTATGTGTGAGGTCATTTGAATTCACTTGGAGATGGGAGCTTCATAGGCACAGAGACCATCTGGCGATCAGATGTGGACTGCAGGTAGACCTATTTGTTTTTAACTGAAGTCACTGAGGAATGAAAATGTCAAGTACCCTAACACTGCAGAAAAATGATAATCACTAACCACCCAGCACAGCATCTGTTTAACCAGCCTCAAAAGTAATCCAGTCAATGAAGTAGGAAATTGCAGGCATTACAGTATTTTTTCTTTTCTGTGTGTGTGCCCGCATATATATATATATATATATATATATATATATATACACACATACATATATACATATATATATATGCAAGTGTGTATATTATGCCAAGTCCTTAATGGAGTGGTGAGATTTCTGGGTGTCTGCTCATGGTGGTCCACACAAACAAAAAGACTGGTAATTGGAGAAATTGCTCTAAAATCACTTAGCCTGGAGTGTCTGACAAGCTGCAATCAGTCTCTGACGTGCGTAAATCCCATTTTTTTGGATGTTATTTGACTCTGGTGGTAAAGCTTTCTGGCTAACTGCTGTGCTTTTGGTTTCAGAATTGGAAGCTAGGCTGTGCAGGGATGTAATTCAGGATGTCCCTCACACCCCTCCGCCTACTCCCCACCCCCAGCTTTCAGCTGTAGGTGCTGGCATGGTGGCTGGGGGTGTTGAACTGCTGGCACACAAGAGCTGAGATAGGCTTACTTGCTTTCAAGGTGCCAGAGACCACATCAAAGACAGAAAAGAGTGAAACCACTGTGGAAAATGGGAATGAAGACAGCACCATGTTGCCTGAAGACAGGGACTTCCTCCACAAGCTTTGGATGCATTTTCAGATATAAAAATGAGCCTTTCAGACTTTCTTTGAAAGACAAAAAAAAAAGGAACCACACAAATTTGTAAAAAATATTCCAAATGATGAATAATGCATGGCTTGGTGTGAGCACTTTCTGTACAAAAGTATAATTCAAAACACAAAATCTGGCAGCCTGTCTTGTATCTACAATTACTTTAAACACCTCAATATCTTGAAAGCTGCTTGAAATTTGTATCAGTTCACTAAATAAGGGTGCCATATTGAATGCCCAGACCTTGTGCCACTCGATGTAATAGAATTTTGGTGTTTCTGGGCAAAGATTTCATAGTCACACACCAGCTGTTCATGGAACAGTGTCTATCCAGCAAAACCTGCAAGTGGCACCCTGGTGATAAAATGCTGGGCAAAGTCTAAGGCATGCTGTCTGTCCCCTTGGGCAAGACAGTCCTTTTAAAGTTATCTTGTCCCCTGGGAGAAAAATCTTACTCACCCTCTTCTTTCTCACTCTCCCAGACATTTGAAGTCCTATGGACTTTCTTTCTTTCTTTCTTTCTTTCTTTCTTTCTTTCTTTCTTTCTTTCTTTCTTTCTTTCTTTCTTTCTTTCTTTCTTTCTTTCTTTCTTTCTTTCTTTCTTTCTTTCTTTCTTTCTTTCTTTCTTTCTTTCTTTCTTTCTTTCTTTCTTTCTTTCTTTCTTTCTTTCTTTCTTTCTTTCTTCCTTTCTTCCTTTCTTCCTTTCTTCCTTTCTTCCTTTCTTCCTTTCTTCCTTTCTTCCTTTCTTCCTTTCTTCCTTTCTTCCTTTCTTCCTTTCTTCCTTTCTTCCTTCCTTCCTTCCTTCCTTCCTTCCTTCCTTCCTTCCTTCCTTCCTTCCTTCCTTCCTTCCTTCCTTCCTTCCTTCCTTCCTTCCTTCCTTCCTTCCTTCCTTCCTTCCTTCCTTCCTTCCTTCCTTCCTTCCTTCCTTCCTTCCTTCCTTCCTTCCTTCCTTCCTTCCTTCCTTCCTTCCTTCCTTCCTTCCTTCCTTCCTTCCTTTCTTTCTTCCTTTCTTTCTTCCTTCCTTTCTTCCTTTCTTCCTTCCTTTCTTTCTTTCTTTCTTCCTTCCTTTCTTCCTTCCTTTCTTTCTTCCTTTCTTCCTTCCTTCCTTCCTTCCTTCCTTCCTTCCTTCCTTCCTTCCTTCCTTCCTTCCTTCCTTCCTTCCTTCCTTCCTTCCTTCCTTCCTTCCTTCCTTCCTTCCTGTTTTGACAGGTTTTCTACCTGTTTCTGAAAACTATAACCAACATGATGTCAGGCAGCCATCTCCCTAACTTGTGTACAGCGGTCTTGAGGCCTCCTTTCAGCACAGGGTGATGAGCATTGTGATGAAGTTTACAGGGTCTCCAGGCAGACCGTCAGACTTGCTGATCTCTGGCTTGAGCATATCTACTGGTCTGTCAGCCTAATCATCTATATCTAATTTTTGTCAGATAAAACTGATAAAAGAAATATAAATTTGTAATGAACATTGAAACCTTTTCCAAGTCTAGATCAAGAATTATTTGGTTTTGATTCCGAGTTCTTTGTAGAAAGGGCATATTACAAAAATTCAACACTTCAGTACATGCTTAAGGAGACAACTCCATCTAGATGCAATAGAAATTATGTATAGATCTCCCAGGACACATTAACAACAGTTGCAGTATATGCAAACATGCTCTTCTCACAGGAAGACAAGAATATTATTCCTTTGGGATGATTTCTGTCTTGCTGAGGTTCAGCTTGTATCAGCGTGTCAAATTGGCTGATGCAGGACAACATGATTTATTTGAGACCTTCCCTTTGCTTTTGTGATGATCTGTGTTCATGTATTTGGCTGGAGGCAGGGTTTCTATCTCTGCATTTGGCTTCTATACCCAGCCTTATATAGTAATGCTCTCATCTGGCACACTTATTTGTACAGTGTGTCTTGTTATGGCTTTTTAATAAAGAACAAGTTTCCTGGCATTTTCTTTGCTGTCCTTGGGGTAGGAACAATGGACTGATCCTGAGTTTTCCCCCATCAGTTTTTTGCCCACGGAAGGCTACTTCAGTTGGGTTGATACCTGGCTTTCACTAGAGTATGTCCACTGGGACTGCAGTCCCAATCCTTTCATTTCCATACACACTTACGATGGTTTTTAGATTTTTTTTTTAAGCATTTGACCTTTTTACTTAGTAAGGACACTGAGCTCATGAATAAGCTAATCTGAAAGAAAGTACTGGTTTAAATAAACTGAGAATTAATAGCAAATGACACATGCTCATTTTTTCAGGTTTTCTACTGTAATGAACTTTAGGACTGGCTAGTAAAGTAATGATCCTTGATTTGCATAAAGTGTGTCAATGTTATTCATGGAAAGACAATCAGTGTATTTGCAGCTGAAGTTGTGTCTCATTAAATATTATTTGATGGATAGTACAGAAAAGTAGGAGAAACATCAGAAGCATCATTTTCGTTAACTGGGAACAGAAGCATTAACATGATCCCCTTTCGTAATTCCTTTGAAAATGATATGCATCTAAGCAAACATACCCATTATTGAAACATTTCCTGTAGGTATATTCCACTCTTCTTGATGTGTTTTGGGACTCTACCAGCATCCACTATTATTTTACCATGTTTCTTTTCCTCTCTTTCACACAGCCTGTGCATTGGACTGCCATTTCTTTTGGACGAAGTGAGATGGACACCCTGTTTTTGAAGCCCATCAGTTCTGCTCTGTGGATTTGTCAGTGGAGGTTTGAGGGATTGTGACACCAGGCCCTTCCTCTGCCTGACCTGGGAGTCAGTCTTGGCAGCAGAGTGCTGTTGTTATTAAGACACATATGTGGACAGTGTCTCCTTCCTCTCTGGCTGTGCTGTTTGCCTTCCAGCCCAGAAGAAAGCTCCAACACAAGGAATGGCTGAGCACCTCCAGTGCAGTCTGTAGGAAAGCACTGGATGCGTGGCAGGGCATGAGTGCGGACTGCCCCAGGCTGAGGAGGGTGTGCAGCCCATCTCTCTCCTTTCTCAGGAGGTTCGCCAACCATCAGCTATCATAGGAAAGGTGGGTGTCAAGTCTTCCTTTTAGGCAGATGCAGGCCAGTCAAGGTGGAGGTCCCTCACCACGAGAGCAGAGCTTATGGGATCTGTGCTACACGGCTGCTACATACTTAGGCATCTATAGCTCCTTAAGAGCAAAGCAGTTGGATGTGCTTTTGTGGTTAGCTCACTTTCTCTTTAGTGCCTAAATTCTACCTAAACTACCCTTTCAAGGCTCTTCCAGGAAGCTCATTGTGACCTCCAAGTTTGACCCCTGATCTCGGGTGAGCATTTACTGAGGCACATATCCCACTGTAGCTTGGTGACTTGTTTCAATCACTATCTGTCCCTTCCAGATGAATACTGGATGGCTCTACAAACACCCATGAACTCCACAATGCATTGTCTAGCAGACACTCTTAGAAGATTATCCCCCAAGGAAGGTTTTGCTATATTCAGCAGAGCACCAGCCTTACTGCTAGGGAAAATTAGATATTCAAAACCAGTTTTACTAAAGGATTTATATCTGAAATTTTGAGGAACAAAGCTGCAGAAAGGTAAAACATGAAATGCACTATAACAGTAGGGATCCTCCTCGGCTCCTCCAATGTCTCAGCAACACCATGTGGATGGCTAGTTCACTTCTGCCAACAGACCAGAGCCAACATGTGTTCCTGTTGTTAGAGGTGGCTACCAGACCAAGCGTTCTTCATTGCCATGTCCCTTCCTGGTCTAGGTGGAACGACCCAGCCTTTTTCTTGCCTTCATCAGAATTTCTTTTCCTGTCATGGCTGTGCACTAGAACTCCACACAGGACTGCACAGGGCTAGGTCGTTTCCTCCCCCTTCCTCACTGAAGTCTCTTGATTAATATTTCGGTTGTATATCTCAATGGGGACGTCCCTGGCTGTGCTCCTTTATTATAGTCTCCTTAAAACATAGTAGCATAATGTTGTAAACTATGCATCATGAGAAATATTAATTGTATAAGCACATTCTAAAGACTGATAATATTCAGCTTGCTCCAAGCTTTCCGTAAAGTCTACATGTGTCCTGGAGGACAAAAGAGAGTTTTGAGGAGGTGCTTGCCAAGACTGCACGTTTCCATCCTTCCCCTCCTGCATATACCCACATATGCATATACACACTTCATTAGATTAAGAGAAGCCCTGGGGGATGCTGTCACAGCTGCCTACATCCTTTTCTTGTATCTAGCCTTCAGACCTAAATATGATAATACTTTGCACAAGCCCTGCCATACCTAGAGAGCCTCAGACAAAGGATTGTATTTTCTCCAGTACAAACCATTGCTGAAGACACTGGAGTTACATGGCAAGAGCATGAATTCAGAATCAGGCCCAAACTTTCAAGGTTCAATCTGAATTTCCTGGCTTTTGTGGTTAGAATCCAGACCCTTAACATTATTTTAACATAGGTTTTGCATTTATATTTATAAACACAGAGTACTGCTGCCTATTTGAGTTTAGAATAGATTGTGGTATAAACATATTTCCTCTTTACACATTATAATCAGTGCACAATGGCCTGCTTTATGTAAAACATATCACAGTCTTTGCTTCTCTGCATGTGCTTGCATGCACATATAGCTTAAATTAACTAACTTAATATTCTCATGATGTGTTCAAAGAGGAGATCTATGAATGAGGTAGGGAAAGATGGTCTTGCAGTTCCTATTTTGGAGTTTGAGATTAAACACTGTATTTAGAAAAACATTTAATGACGATTCATTTTAACAGACTTTTGGTTGATGACTTATTTATAATTTCATCAACCAAACACTTCCCTTGACAGAGTATGTTTTGGCTCACTGTTGCTCCTGACAGCTATGTAGAACAATCCACAGTAAATGTGTCCTTTGGAAAATTAGCCAAACATCATTCCAATGCAATGACTCTGTAAGCAATAAGATGAAAATGATTAGTTACAGTTCATTGAATATTGCCTCAAACCTGTTCAAAACTACTGCTTGGCATAATCCCCGAGAAGGTGTTTTGGCTTCTTTCACAGCATCACTGAAAAGCAGTTGAAATCAAAGTTGAGTTTTGTTTAAAGGGTGAATCAATAAAAAGTTGTGGGCTGAATTTTGCAAGTGTTGTCTGCAGAGTCTGACCTAATTCTGCAAGATATTTTGCTTAACGTGGAGCATGTGAATTTACTTTTTGGGGATTAATCATACATTCATGTTTTTGTAGTAAGATTTTTTGGTTGATGGCCTTGCACAGTAACTTTATTTTCACTGCAAATGCACAAACAGCAGCAGTAATAACAACAACAAAAGCACCTAATTCCCATATAGCATTTTCATATGTAGGTCTCACAGCATTTGGCAAGGGAAGTCTGTATCGTTATACACATTTTAAGGAGAGAAAAAGGAGACAGAAAGTTTCCAAGACACTGTGAGGTGTATTGTCCAAGAGCTCCCTTCTAACCGGAGACAGAGAATTAAGATCCCTTTAACTTCAGGCCATTTCAAGACACCTTTACTCCAGTCTTGCCTCACTTGAGGTTCCCGTAAGATGTAACAAGTATGTTATTTGCTGAGCACCAACAGGGGTGTTGGAACAGTGAAGTCTGTAGCTGGGGTGTCATCTACAACACACAAATGATGGCAGGATTGTGCAGTGCTCATGTCAGGCACTGTGGTGCTCTCAGGCAGAGCAGCTGAAGAACAAAAATGCAATAGCCTGTTGCCCTCTTTCAAAAAACATCAAAAATCCAGAGGTTTGGGACAAAGTGTTTATTTATGATCTCTGCTGGGTGCCTGTTCCCAGCTGCATCTATCCACAGACTATTTGTAAGCCAAAAAAAGAACTGCACACTCTTTCCATTTTGCTAAGGACCGAACAGAGAACTGCAGTGCTGGGCACTGGGCACACAGGCAGATTCCCACTCAGCTACACCTTCCCCCCGCACCGTCCCCTGAGTCCACGCTATCACCCGTGGCAGCTCAGCATGACCGCAGGCTGCAGGGCTGATTTTGTGGCGCTCTGGGCTGCACTCTGACCCGACAGAGGCTGCCCTGGACACTCATGCTCTCTGCTGCTGCTTTCAGCAGCATTAATCCTGCTGCTTTCACCTGCAGATTGGCGCCAGCGTGAAGGGGTCAGGACTGTGTCTTTCTCCTGGCTCCTTTCCCACCCAACCTTGGGTGTTCCGGGTGGCCTCAGGGACACAGTGCTACTTTGAGCAGAGCGTGAAGGGGGAAAGTTGAAGTCACAGAGGACATCACTCCTCCTCTTCGCCTTCATCCAGCAGGATAACACCTTCATCCAGCAGGATAACATTGCACTGTTCTGCTTATCTGCACAAGACTGTGAGGATATGTATTTTTCTGTTTAAAATGCAGGAAAGATGTGATTTCCCAAGCAGTGGCTGACATGAAAGTTAGCATTATTGTACTTACTTACATATGCTTTTGAAAAGTATTTACTTTATTATAAACAGCGGTATATTTTTTTTACAATATGCTCCATGGTTTTGTAAGAGCTGCACGCTGTCTCCCAGTTTATAAAACTTGCAGCACGGATTAGGTATACGTAGGTCCATCTGCTCAGATTCTGAATCATTAGACAAGAGAATTTAACTCAATTCACTTACGATGCTATCTTATTCCTTCACACAGGTTTTTCTGAAGAGATGTCAGACTACTTTGGAGAGAGATATATGCTATTAACCTCACTCTTCATATCCCAAACTGATGGGATATGTCTGAAATCACTGCCTAAGTCAGCTGAAAAGCTGGGGTGAAACCTCTGTCTTTTCACTCCTGATATGAAAAATTATCCTCAAGTCAACTTTCAAACTCAAACTGGTTTTAATGAAGATAAATGGAAGCTTTAAAACCTCTTAATACATTTCAATATGTTAGCTGTAAGTCTCAATAGTAAACTTCCACTTGGGAAATTGCTGCATGCAAAAAAAGTGCAAGACAATTCCTCTCTGTCCTCTCTACATCTGGAAATAAAAAGGTATACATAGACCTACTCAGATGCAACGTACCCTGCAGATAAAACATTTTATTAGCAAAAGATATGTTATTCTCTCTCTTAGTAATTGACAAATACAATGAACACCTCATGTTTCATACCTGAATTTCCTTTTCTTAGACTAGTTGCAAAACAAAATGTGAATAATTTATCTTTTTTTTTTTGACTTTCACATACAGTGAGCTAAATTCTGTTCTCTGAGCTGTGCACCGTGCTGGTCCCCACCAATGCAGAGAAGAACAGGATTTGACTTCCCTTGCCCTCCGAAATTTAATCAGGGATTTCAGCATTGTATACAGATCTGCCAAATTGTATCCCTGCTGAAAAATGTGATTAGGCACTGCCTGCTTCCCTGCAACTCCTGGGTCCCCCTCACTTGTGTGCTGGAGGTGGGGGTCTGTGCCCCCTGCCAGGTCCTAGAGGGCTGAGGGTGGAATGTCTTGGTCTGTCTGATGGAGTGGAGCATGGGATGAGTATGGATTTGCTGTGGATTTGAGAGGAGGCTGGCTGCTCCTCCTCCGAGGATTGCACATGGTATCTCATTGTATCAAACAGCTGTGGCTGTGCAGCCTTTGTAGTTAGACTGGGACAAAAAAAGCAGGCTAAGTGGGAAGTTTTTAAAATTGCATCCCCGCACCCCCCCCTTCCCATCAGGGAAAAAAAGGCGTATGTAACACATGCATTGTATACACCTGTGTCTGTTCCTGCCCCTTCCCTGAGTAGTAACTAATTTAAATCAGGGATGAAAGCTGAGTGAAATACAGTTTCTGTGAACTGTGCCAAAGATGCTCCACACAGATGCCTGCTGTATTTGTATAATTGTTTAAACAAAATATCATAAAAACTCAAATTAATATCAGATTGATCCATCCAGTTCTTAATGCAGTCTGCTAGCATGCTGAAGGCCACAGAATATCACAAACCTGGCATCGGTGAATGTAATAAATAGGACCTAATATTGTAAGAAGAGACCATACCTCTGCCACTTAATGGCACAGAGCCGCTTCACAAAGATAAGAAAGTAACAGGAATTTGAGAGAGTCCTTAATATAGTGAAATGCACTAATTACTCTCAGCAAGATTTTTAAACAGCTGCATGGAAATAACTAGCCTGATTTTCCCCCAGTTCACTCATGAAGGTCAGCCCAAGACTTCTTGGTAGTGTAGGCAGGATTGAATTCTGCCCACAGAATTCAAGCAACCTGGGGACAGGTTGCTTCTGCCACAGCAAGGTTGAGGAGCGGGGCAAGGGAAGCAAGCCCTAGAGACCTCAGGTCACTGCTTTTGCTGAACTTGAGGGAGGAGAGGAGGGAAGGGAGCAGGGAAGGGTGCTTTTGCACGGAGCTTACCACCACCCCTGGCCCATGCCAAACAGCCTGCTGCAACAACTGCAGCAGGAAGCCCACCTTTCCAAGGCTCTTGCATCACTAGTGTAAACAGCTTAGCAGAGGACACTTTCTTTCCAAGAGAGTATTCTGTGGTGGGCAACTGCCTCGTCACCTGTGCCGAGCCAGCCCCATAATGAATTAGCATTTCTCTGCAGAAGTATCAATTTTTTTTCAGGGAACAAATGGGACAGAGTGACTCCTGTTTAGTTTCTATCTGTGTGCCACTCTTCTGTCATTCCTCTGCTGGTAAAATATTCCAAGACCTGCTATTGACTATAGCCTTTCAAACAGATACAGGGAGAGAAGGCTTGATCATTTCATTAGCCATAGGATGGCTTACATGGAAATGTTATTCCATTAGTAAGTTAAAGTCTTGCCCCTATATATCAAAGAACCATTATGGGTCAAATAAAAACCATATGAGTCATTAAAATCTTGTTTTGTGAGCCTTGAAAAACAGAATGTTTCACATTTTATTTTGGGGTCATTGTAGTTTATTTACTTAGCTGTAGATTTGGGAGGTTGGGGGTTTTTTTGGACAGGCATTCATCTGGAGGGCCAGCCTTGTGCTGAACGTGACTGATTTGTATAGAAACATTTATGTCGGTTCTTATGCAGAAACCGACCTCTCATTTGTGTTGGCTTTTTGCACATTGATTTAGCAAAGGCGGGTCTTGACTTTGTTTTCTGCAACGTCCTAGGCTTTTCTTTTTATCTGGCTTATCCTTGCATACTTGTCTTTTCGAGCTGCAAGCTCCTTGGGGCAGAGGTTGCATTCACAGTGTTTAATGTGCCTTGCACAAACAGAGTCCTGAGCTCAGGCTCATAAGTATCAGCTGAAAGCTAGTAAGAAGAATGAATTCCATCTGATCCAGCTCATTGCAGAGGCTGATCCTTAAACTCTGATCTAGCCCATTTTGCTTACAGACTTGTATGTTTAGTGGCCACTATGGAATGAAAAGGGGAACGTGATTTGAGGAAAACAAAATGTCAATAGGTAGCATTTCATCTTCTCTGCAGAAAATGTGCTGCTTAAAGCAATCTTTCTTTTTTTATTATAGTTCTACAATAGGTGCTAGTGTTTGTTAGGACAATAAACTTGTCACACTGAATTATGGTAGTAAAAGAGCACAGATGCACACAGAGCCAAAACCAAACCTCAGAGTGTTTTAATTCATTAGCTCAACAACTTGTGTTTTAGGAAATAAGGAAAATGGAAAATTAGGAAATGGAACGGAATCTTACGTGAGTGGAGGCTACATGAATCTGAATGAATCCAAATATCATTTATAGGGCAAGAAAAAAAACTTGTGTTTGTTGCCAGATATTAAATCTTGTTTATCCTTCCTTAAACTAACCAGAAACACATTGTGTTCAAGTACCGTTTAACAACTGAGATGCGGTTGTGCTGTAACTCTCCTCTGCTGCTTCTATCTTCTCTGAAAAGGGAGCGTGACTGCCAGGCTTGGAGCCTGGCTCCCCCTGCTTCGAACCCTTCAATGTGGGAAGCCCAGAGTGGTTCTGCCCGTGGCCCCCACTCAGGAGAGCATCAGCCTTCAGGCTGAAGGACGTCCCAATGTACAACCAGTGGCATCTGAACAGATGTGTAATGAGGGTTTCTCTGAGCTGAGTGCAGCATGGCCCTTTTTTGTTAGAAGGCTATGAGACCTCGTCTACAAGATCTGAGTACTTCTATTTATATTGCTGATACCTATATCACAAGTGAAGATTACACTTTTATGAGGAAGGATCTGCAGGTTTTCCTCTCCTTGATGTACAGGGTTATCTGTACATATTTTCTTGTATTACTGTAGAAAATTGCAGGTGTACATCTGCTTTTGGATGCCAGCTGATGAGTAGGTAGCTCAAACCTATAGACCCCAACACTTGAGACTAATGCATATAGAATAATATATTGCAATAACTTTTTTATCTGAGGTATTGCTAGCTGCATAAAAGAGACACTCATCTCCTTGATTGACTTTGGAATATCAATAAATAAAATGTGCAAAGCTGACCGATAACCAGTTCATGGCTAAGAAAGCAGACAGCTATCTCTAAACAAAGAAAGTCTGAGCTGGCTCAGGGACCTGGAGAAGCCTTTAATATTTAGATGAATAGCTAGAGGCTCCAAAAGGGAAGCGAGCAGAATGCATGACTGCAAAGATAGGGACATGAGGGGCGTAAAGCTTGTTTCGTATTCCCTTGGTTTTGAGGCTGGCTTGCACACTCGCAGCTCCTATAAATCAGAGCAGCTGGTGGGAGACTCTGTTTTACACCAGCAGATATAATGGCTACCTCTCCTCCAGCACCAGCTCGCACCCTGCACCTTTGGCAACGGCGTGACCTTGTAGCCTTTTTGTTGGCCGTGTGCCAGAGCCATTAAACTAGCACCTTCCGTGATAGTCTTGGTCTCCTTGCCATGACACATGTAGAAAGGCTCCTGTTTACATTACTCGTATTTGTAAAGCGGACAAACTATTTGCGGTACAACAAAGATATTTCCTCATATTCCCCAGGTAATTCCTTGTTAGCGCTTCACTGCAGGCTGAAGTCAGCCTATGGGCAGGTCCTGACGTCAGTGGTTTCATCTGGAGAAACCTTATGGAGAATGGGCTGCCTGGTTAGAAGAGGGCTGCCCATCTCTTTCTTCTCCTCTGAGCCACAAGTAAGTTTCAGTAAAGACTTGGGAAAAAACCCATCTTCATAAAAGCACACAAAGTCCTTGATCAGGCTAAGGGAAAGGACTAAATCCGTTGACAGCATGAGAGGGGAGGCTTAATATCTGAAAAATTATTTTAAAAAAAAATCTCTTCCCAAAAATTTCCTTCTGGATTATCAGTTCCCAGCCAAAATGGT
Organism: Aptenodytes patagonicus; assembly: GCF_965638725.1. Taxonomy (NCBI): domain Eukaryota; kingdom Metazoa; phylum Chordata; class Aves; order Sphenisciformes; family Spheniscidae; genus Aptenodytes; species Aptenodytes patagonicus. The sequence goes on from NC_134982.1 coordinate 29,401,191, forward strand.
TCAGTGCTTACCCTTTCTTTAGTGTTCAGACCCCCTATTATTCTAATAAACTGCATATTAGAAAAAGACATTATTTTATCAAAAGAAATACTACTGTTGCAGCCTAAGGTTTTCAAGCTCTCCTTGGCTGCAAATTTGCACAAGATTTTAGATCACTAGCTCATGTTTACTGGATGTAGTTTCTACCAGCAGCATATGGGAGGACCTGCATTCCTTTCATGCTAACTTTGCAAGCCTGGGAGCCCGCCTGAGCCACATGAGAGACGTGTCATTGGGATTTGACAGAGATCGAATAGGTACTGAGAACAGCAGATTCACAGCTCGGTAACGGGCAGCCCCTGTGGTCACGTTTTACCATCTTACATGCCTGCTGAAGGGGAATGATGCTATTATTCTAAAAAGCAAAGATATTAAGTGTAGACAAATGTAAATAGTCCTTATACAAGCATTCTTTTCTGCTAGAACAGAGATATGTCTTGAAATAACTGTGGAAACAGGTTTTGTGGTGTGGGTACTCCTTGTATACTTCAACAACCACTTCAATTACTTCTGAAATACAGCCAACAGTGATGTGAAATGTGGCAGCTTTTTTAACAAAATGCAGCAAGGCTACATAAGCTCAGGGCAGGAAATGAAGAAATATATATCACATTTATGTATAAATTTTTGAAAAATTGTACATGGGCAAGCAGTAATTGCTTTAACAGGGAAATTGAGTTAACAGCCTAGTTTTGGGACACTGTGTTCCAAGGAGTTAAATGATCACAAGCAGTTTGCATTTCATGTTCATGGCTTGTCAGACTGACAGTCCATCCTAATCAGCATCATGAATATCCCTTTTTATCCTATCGAAGTATTAACTCAGTACCATTTTTGAAGGATTATATTTTCTGAAGAATTAGACCAGGTTGGAGTAAAGTTTTGAGGGGTATTTAGAACTATGCAATTCTAAGAATGATGCTGAAATCATTAGAGATGGAGACTGGCACTCTCAGCCTAGGCTGATTGAGCTGTAGCTGGGACTGCAGTACTTTACAAATGACTGACTGATAATCTAACTATGTCTGGCTGTAACAGATCTAAATACAAGAGCACTTGCCTGTAGCAGCTGTAAAATTTTGTGAACGCTTTCAAAAATTAATATATTTACATGTTTTCAAGACTATGTTATGCACAAGTGTTGGGATTTCAGTATGCTCCTTCCAAGGTGGAAATTTTCAGTCAAGAGCTTGCTGAAAAATTGACTTTTTTTGTTTTCTCCTTCCAACTTCCTCCAGCAACAATCACTGATTGTGTCATGCTGAAGAATCTTTTTGCCTTTCCCCCAGTTATCACTCTGTAACTTTTCAAAAAATGAAAAAGGTTATTTTGGTTGAAATCTTTCAAACAAAATTGTGACTGTCTCAGTGCCATAATTTAGTTTTGTATTGAAGACAGATCCAGAGAGAAGAGTGTTGCAGACTGAATTGCTGTTATCTTCTGCTTCTGCCAGGCATTTTTCTTTTACAGGTTGTTTCCAAACAGGAACTGAAACTACTCCTACTGAGCATGCCAGTGTGTCAGTATTAAATTAAGACATCCTAAAACATTGCTAGGGGAGCATATCGTCACCTTTACCGTGTTTCTGTGTGACACTACAAGGCATAACCATAATACTGATTGATATACAACTTCCGGCACACTCGTATTCCTACTGCCTGCTCCCTACAGTTGTTAAAGGAAAGTTGTTCTGGTGAATTAAATACGAAAACATGCAGTTGCTCCTTCCAGAATCCAGAAATTTGGGCAAGTAGTTAGAAACCAATGGGAGCTGGGACATGTGAGGATACAGGGAGTCACTAGGACATTGAGAAAAGCACATTATCTGAGTACCTACAAAAAGACAATCCATGGGGAAGTAATTAATACTGAAATATGAATGGTTATGGATAATTTTAAGATTCAGCTACTTGTTCAGATGAAGGAGGCTGATCGATACCTCTGACCTGTTCCTTCAGCATTGTATTTACAGGTTCAGGGAACTGATCTGTCAAGACTGTACACAACACACCAGTTTTTAAGGCTTTCTTAACAATTATGACTCCTTGCCTTCTGGATACTACCTCCACAGCTAGTGCCATGGGTAGACAATCACAGTATATATGCACTCCAAAATATGGGCTGATATAATTCATGCTAACTTACCTTTCAGTTAACGGCACAACCATGAAGCGCCCATGTAAAGAAAAAAAAAGAAAAGAAAATGTCAATATGTCAAACCTTTACCCGCTCCCAAGGTTTATTACAAACTTCTGATTATTTCTTGGTTTTGTGAGATTTTTCAAGCCCCAGATGCTGGAATTGGGCAATTTGCAAAAACCTATCCTTTCTTTCTCCCCCTTTTAAGAAAAGACTGCTTCCCCCATCCTTGATCCCCTTCTCAACTGTTCATTGCACCAGTGGGTTACATCTTGTCTTAATTAGATTGCAAGCAGCTTCGGACTGCAACTATGATCTTACCCTGTGCTATGTACTGGGGCCCAAGCATGAGTGGGGCTGCCGAGGGCTTCTATAACACAAACAAATATAATTATTTTCCTTTGTTCATAGGTGTCTTTTCTCTCTAGCTCTTGCATAAACACTGTTTCGTGGAGCTGAAACTGTAACTTGGCTGTCAGTGTGGGGAGCCAAGGGCTGACTGAGCATCCCATGAGATGAACAAATCTCTACCTTATGTGGAGGAAGAGAAAACAGCAGGGTTAACTGGTTCAGAGGTACTCGGAGTAATAAAAAAGCTCAGTATGTGTTGCAGACTCAACTAGGGATGATCAGGAATTTTTTGAAACTGTTTATTGACAGAAAATTGGTGTGCAGCTAAATGAGTTATTTGTTTAAGTATCAGCTTTCTGTGAACAGTTTCAGTTTTTCAACAAGATTTTTCCATACCCTACCCTACCCCCTAATGTCTGAACATTGAAATATTTCCACACTGAAATGCTGCCACAGAGTTTCATGGGAGCTGTAGTTGGAAGCTGTATGCACCAGCTCTCCTCTCAGCCAGGATCTCTGGTTACGCTTAATCTGCCAAAACGTGCTGCTGCCCGACTGACCTAACCCACTTCCCCCTCCACCCCACGGAGCAGGATGTGGTGGACCATCTCCCCATCTCACTGGGAGGCATGGGAGAGGTGGGTTTGGACGCCCCCCACTCCACCACGGGCTGCGGTGACAGCATTTCCAGGTACAAAGAAATATCTGCCAATATTTTGGTTTTCAGCTCAGAGTTTTCAGGGTAGGGGGAGAGAGGGGTGGGAATACAATGTCGCCCTACAACCAGTGCTAACTTCTGCCTATGGACAAAGCATGGGGGTGTGCAGTGGTGTGAGTGCTCAGCCCCTGGGGGACTGACAACCCTCTGACAGCCAGCTCGCAAATGAGAGACTAAAATATCTCAACTGAGAAAGAGCAAATAGCACACAGATGTCAATCATAGTGCTAAATGGCATACTTATATTGATTTTCAACTCATTTCAATTAACAAATTGTTCTTTTTAATTCAAGCTGTATCTTGTAATATAGCTTGCATTTTATCTTCCAAGTGTCCTGCCATCTTGTCTGTCATTTTCTCATCTGTGAGTTGATTCCTGTGAAGATTATGGGCAGATACTTGTTAATTTTGGTCAAGAGTCTAGGTAGTACCTCACTCCACAAACAGTCTGAGTGTTTGCATAGGGCTTTTCACATAGCAACGTCATTTAAAAGGTGATATACAACTTCAGTGTCAGAATCTGGCCCTCTGTCAGGAGAAGTGAGAAGAGGTTGTCCTGGCCAGTTATAACTACAGCTAATGAAATAATTAAAAAAACACATTGTGAGCATTTTGTTTGCTTGCTTGACACACGAAATGATTCCTACCTGTTTGAGTGTTTGGGTTGTCGGTGTGTATTTGTGAAAACTGCACTAAATCTGGAAAACCAAAATGATCAACATAAATGATCAATGGTTCAGAGGCTAGTGAAAGAAATGTGTAACTTTGTGCTAAGACTAACAAGATTTCCTGAATCCACAAGCATTCAACAAAACTTTTTGGCATCTCCTTGTAGCACACTGCAGAAAACCTTCATTGAGGTGATACAGACTTGGATTTGGACCCTTGCAGGGGGACAGAGAAGGTCTAATTTTTCTCTCAGTGACATAAAGGCTAGCCAGGATAATCATGAAGATCAGTGGAAGTGCAGAGGACCACAGTGGGAAGGAATTGGGAGGGAACCAGGTGAAGAGCTGGTGTAATTTCATAGCACTGCCTGTTCGCACCTCATGGCCCACAGCAGAGTCTGCACCGTGCTGTCCGCTTTTCATGCTGGTGCCATGAGCTTTGTGGTCCAGCTCAAAGGAGCAGAGGTCATTAAATAGCAGTGCCGACTCCACTGGTCTGGGGGAAGCTTGAGGCCCCCTGCGTTGCTGGATGGGGTAGGATGCCTAGCACAAGACAGAAGGGAAAACTCTCAGATCTCATCTCTTTCACTAACACTTGACTGTGCAACTCTCTCAGGAGGATACTACTCGGAAAAAGTGAGAGAAAGAAAAGGGAGTGGAGAGTATGGACTTTCTGATACTTGGTTTCCCACTGGAAATTAAAACAAGACGTTAAGCAACAGGGGTTTGCTCCACTCAGTTGACTTAGAACAGCTGCTCACCAATTTCTGCAGCACAGAGAGGAAAAGCAGAACTTTGCCCTGGGTCTGAGCAGCTTTTCAGAAGCAATCCAAGTCAAACTTCCACTCAATGACTTCATTCAAAGCTGGTTTACATCATGAAGAGAAACTCCGTTTATTTATTTGTAATAACTTCAGGATTTTATGGACCCGCAAGAGGATGTAATTTAAGAAAACATCAGCAAGCTGTTTCAAATAGCAAGGTTTCAAAATGGGCTGTGCCAAAAACTCATCAATGGAAAGAGTTCATTATTAAAAATAAAAAAAATGAAGGAAAATGTCTTTTGTAGATGGCTTTGAAGTAAAAAGTTCCAAAAATTGAATTTCATTCTGCAATAAATACATCTTTTTTATATGATTGAAGTCATATAAAGGAATGGACAGGCTTCCTCCAAGGGCACTGAACCAGCTGATGAACAAAGTCGATAATTGTAAAGCCTATGACCTCAAAGAAATGGCACAGCAACCATGTTTTAAAATATTTCATCTTATGCAAACCAAGGAATAAAAAAACATAAGAGAGGTAACTTAAGAACTTTAAACCTGGAAAGCAGCAGAGTCTAGTCTGATAATGCTTAGGAGCAATGGAAATTTTCTGCTGAGTGACCCAGGACAAATCACTTGGACTATCCAAGCCAGGAGTATAAAACAGGCTTAATAATATTTCCTGATCTGCACGAGAGTTAGGAGACCCAATGGACCTCTGCAGATGTTCCATGACTCAGGCTTGACTGGACGCTGCTGACTAGAATAAGGTCACCGGTTTTATTTCTAATCCGGCTCATAATTCACCAGGTCATATGGCATTAATTATGTAATCGGTTTGCCCCCTGGTGTCACCCATCACTGGAAAAACTATGCAATGTCTTTTGAGGTCTTCAGGCAGAAGACACAAGTGGACAGGCTGTGGCAGACTTGCATGGGGGAAGCAGAAGGTGGTGAGGTGACATAGGAGAGATGGGCTTGACAGCTGAGCCATGCGGACCCTTGGCCAGGCAAGGGACGTGCAGGGGCAGCATCTGCCACCAAGAGGACCTCAGGAAGCCCCCGCACGTGCGCACAGCAGAGAAGTAGTGAGAGCGGGCATCAGTGGAGCAGGGAAGAAAGGTGGCTTGAAATAAGCCAGAACCAGGCTGAAGGAAGCGG